>NC_143558.1:96132333-96446666 GCF_054136105.1 Typopeltis vanoorti
TGACAAATTCATTTACTTTTAAAATGAAGTCACAAGAGAAACAGACCAAGGTAATTGAATCATCAGCATCAAATTCCTAATATGTACTGTCATGAGATGTATAGCATATTATGATTGTAGTACCTAAAGGGTTTAAAAATCCACCTACAATAATGGTCTTCCTCTTTTTCCTGCCATTCTATCATTAAACATCTGTTTTGTTAACCTTTCTATTCCCATTCTGTTTAGACGACCATACCACTAGAGATTAGTTCTGCTCACATATTCATGAAAGTTAACATCATGTTCCTTCCTATCTTTATTTTTAATATGACTCTGCCATCTGTCCATTCTGCTAATTTTTCTCAGAAGTCTTGCACTTGTGGCCACCGGTCTTTGGTCAACACATATTTCTAACCCAACTCTCAGATCCTTAACTTAAAATTGATTTGAACACCATTGTGTATACTGTTAGTTTAGTGTTTTGACTGATTTCATTCATTTTCCATACACATTAATTCCTTTGACTTGCCACAATACCAGCTTTACTGGTTCTGTTGTCTATTTCCACATTTGATTTGCAACATTCACTAAAAATTGTGCCTAAATAGCTGAGATGTTTTACTCATTCTATAGGTTCTCCATTCATTATACTTGTCACATGTTTTCAATGTTCCTACTTATCTTCATAGTCTGTCTTTTTATTGCTCATTTTCAATACCAAATTTTTTACAGCAGTTATTTAGTTTAATTATGCAATCGATGATGTGTATACTAGATTTATTTGGTAGAATAACATCATCTGCATAAAGAGCTGAGATTAACACTACTTTTGGTATCAGACCAAATGCCACTTTCCTTCATAATGTGTTCCATACAAATGATGAATGACAGTGGAGATAATGTAGACCCTTGTCTTATACCTGATTTTAGACCAAACCACTTCCTGTATTTCATTCAATTCTAACTCCTAACTTATAACTAAAATATAGATTATTATTGCTCAATACATTGTCTCACTTACCCCACATAATTGTGGCATTTTTAACAGCCTTTTGATTGGAAACCTTTTGATTGTGTAGATCTTGACATATACCTTTTCAAGACCTACACAACTTTAATGCAGCTATTTTGTTCACAACTTAAATACGGTTCCTATGATTTCTCAAGTATTTGTTCGAAAGTGAAGGTCTCATCCTGACAACCTCTATTTGGCCAGAACTCAGCTTGTTCTGCAAATTTCCTTCTGCAATTTTTCTTAGTGTCTTCTCAAATATGATTCAAAAATCTTACCAGTAACATAGCACAAGGAAATTTCTCTGTAATTCTCATGTTCAGTTTTATTTCCCTTTTTCACAAATGGGTACTATGAAATATATCTTCGCTAATCATTTGGAATAATACTTTCCAACTAGGTATTATGAATTATGCAGTGCAGAATGCAGACACTGTAAAATTTCAAATAATTCTGCCAACAAATGTACTTGTAAGGTATGAAGCTTCTATTATACGAGGGCTGTTCAATAAGTAATAAGACTAATTTTACTGTCACGAAACCACTCATCACAATATTAATTTCTGTGGAATAAACAAATGTCGCTGTCTGTATTAACAAAAGAGGTTGATAGATGGCGTATACGGGCTGATGTGCCAGAGTGTCACGTGACTAAACGCAAGCTTGTTTTGGCGCGCCTATGAGCCGTGACCAGTCATCGAAATGGAAGCGTCCTTGGAACAGCGTTATGTGATTAAATTTTGTGTGCGTTTGCAAAAATCGGCATCGGACACTTTTAACATGATACGCGAAGCTTTCCACGATGAAGCAATGTCGAGGGCAAGTGTTTACGCTGGCATAAAACTTTTAAGGAAGGAAGGCAAAATGTGGAAGATCTTGAACATGAGGGAAGACCTTCAACGTCCATCACAGAGACAATGATCAACACAGCAGCGATTATCATCAAGGAGGATCGCAGAATTACAGTATGCCAGCTGCATGTTGTCCTGAATATTTCTGTGGGAAGTGTTCACTCAATCATGGCTGAACATTTGGGACGGAAACGTGTTTGCGCCCAATGGATTCCCAAATGCTTGACACCGGAGCAAATGCAGCATCGAGTGGATGTGTGCACAGAATGGAAAGAAAGACTGGAACAAGAAGGCGACAACTTCTTAAAACGCATCATTACAGCAGATGAAGCTTGGTTGTATCACTATGACCCTACAATGAAACAACAAAGCAGTGAATGGAAGCATCCGTCTTCACCTACCCCCCAAGAAAGAAAAAACTGTAAAATCGGCTGGTAAAGTTATGACCATAATGTTTTTTTGACTACAAAGGCATTGTTTACCAACATGCTGTAGAACCTGGGAATGCTGTAAATGGCTCATACTATGTGGATGTTTTACGGACAATGGTACAGCACGTCAAAAGGAAGCGTCCATTGCTGAAGAATGGCTTCTTATTGCACCACGATAATGCAAGGACACATATTGCTGGTTGTGTAGTGGACGTTTTGCAGAAGAACAAAATAGATATCCTACCACACCCTCCATGCAGTCCTGATCTCGCACAGTGCAATTTCTGGCTGTTTCCTCAGCTCAAGAAACCACTAAGAGGCCGCCATTTCGAAAGCAACAAAGCATGTAAAAGCTGCAGAGGCAGCTTTTACATGCTTTGTTGTTTATTATAGTCTAACCAAGTGAAAAACAAACTTTCGACAGGAAGTAATGTTTGTGGGGACAGAGCTAGAATCTTAGCAGCAGTGCACACTAGTTTGGTAAGTTAAGGTGCTTGTTAAGATATTTTTAAATGATTTAAGTTCAAATATTAACAGTAAAATTTCTCTCTTTGTTGATGATGATGTGAAACTGGCAGAGTATTCATTGTCAGCTATTTTTTTCATTGATTGCTGGCTTGGTTGGCTAAGTGATTAGCATATCCCCTCTCCAGCCAAAAGGCTGAAGGTTTGAATCCAGGCGTGGGCTTGGATGTTTGTGACTGTCTGTGAAAATACTAGTGGTAGTGGTGGGTGGTAGATGGCATTGGTGCAGTTGTGGCTCATTGTAGTTAGTGGATTGTGGGTGGTGGATATAGAGAGAGTTGTGGAGTAGATGCCCAGGGAGTCCAAAGATTCGATGAGTCTTTGGACTCCCTGGAGGTGTCAAGTAATAATAATAATAATCTTTTTTTTTTTTGTATTTTTTTTAATACTAGAAGAGTGGACATGGAAATGGGTTTTAAAATATAACTTAAACAAATGCAAGTAGCTGTGATATAATAATATGATAATGATTACAATATTAGATTTATAAAAAGTGAATAGAGACACTTTAGAAAATCTAACAGATAAGTTTAGGTGTTGACAGTTATTCATGACTTATTTTTAAATGGTAATAAACAACACCAAGCAATTTTATCAAAAAGATGTCTTATTAATTGCTTATATTTTGCTGAAAAAATAATCTTTCAGATTATTTCTGTAATGACTCCTAAATAGCACATTCGTTTTTTTCCATCTAATCCTGTGTGAAGGAGTGTCCAAAGCGTGGTCTGTCAGTCCTGACTTGCCATAGTAATAGTAGCAAATGTATTTTTTATGTTCTTCCCGGCAGACGTTCACTGATCTTCCTTTTTGTCCATAGTAGGCCAAGTCACAGTCACAAAGAACTTCATACACTCCTATGTGTGCTAAAGGGTGAAGTCTTGTCCATAGGGCCAAATTGCAAATACATCATTTGAATACCATAACACACTAGTGGCTTGTATGTGGGTGTGATTTGGCCCAATGGACAAGACATGTTGGATACGTTTGTCACCTACATAAACAATCACCACCTCAAAATCCATTTCACAGTAGAAAAAGAATCGAATAATTATTTACCATTTCTTCACACATTAGTCATCCACCTTTCAGATGATTCACTATCTTTTTCCATCATACAAAGCCAACACACACAAACATACACACCTATATAAACAATCACATCATCATCCAGAACACTTACACACAGAGCCAGAGCCATTTATTCTAACGATACAGCTCTGACCACAGAACTCAAATATCTGCACCATAAGTTCTTGGCCAACGGCTACAATCCCCCACAAAATAGATAAAATACTACATAGTCCCATTACTCCGCTTCCCCCTCCCCAATACACAAGACCACAACATGACCATTTCTATCCCCTATGTCAGAGGTACATCAGAGAAGATAGCCAAAGTACTGATGAAACAAGGCCTCCGCACCACTTTCAAATCTCATTACAAACTAGAAAATTTGATCCACTCACCTAAGGATAAACTTCACAAATTAGTACACCCAGGTGTGTATGAAGTTCCTTGTGACTGTGACTTGGCCTACTATGGACAAACAGGAAGATCAGTGAACATCCGCCAGGAAGAACATAAAAAATTAATTCGCTACTATTACTATGGCAAGTCAGGACTGGGAGACCATGCTTTGGACACGCCTTCACACAGGATTAGATGGAAAAAAATGAATGTGCTATTTAGGAGTCGTTACAGATCCGAAAGATTATTTTTTGAGTCAGCAACGGCTTTAAAGAATTCTCCCAACCTTAACAAATATGGTTGCATTAATTTGCCAACAATTTGGGAGACTGTTACCCAAAGAGCAACTCCCATATAGCTGCAATGTAATGTTCTTGTTGTTGTTTTTTTTTGTTGATGTTGTTTTTTCCAACATTAGAAGGTGCCAAAATAGGACTTTAGATCTTTTGTCCATTGCCATTGTATTGTTTCAGTCACTCACTGTCACATGTACAAGTGTTTTGCTCTGATGATGCTGATTTGAAATTCAGCAAAAAATAAGCAATTAAGGGGTGCTTAAGGGTCAAAGCTCTATAACTGAGAGGAGACCTCCACATAGCCTTTAAAGGAATGCGGAGAACAGAACAGGGCTTCTGACCTAATGTCCAATCCTCACCTTCTCGTGGTGCACCCTGTTGGGTATCTATCTGGATACTGAACAAACGAGGAAGGGCTGGCAATTTGGGATTTAGCCGACCAAATTGTATTATTATTGGCTTAAAAAAAATACAAAATAATGGTACAACATGATGAAATTTCATGCCGGCTGGGGCATCACCCAGTTAAACAAGGCCCTGCATTGTTTTCGTCAGGGAACTAGGGCGAACAGCAAAAAGTCAGCTACTGGAACAAATCTGAAAACACGCCCCAACTCGGCATCACCAGAGTTAAAGATCGGTACCATCAATATAAAAGGCTGAATGGCAAAGAAATGGAGCTAGCTGAAGAATTAGATAAGTACCAGATCGACATAATAGGGGTGACTGAAACAAAAAAGACAAAAACTGGTGAGATCTTTCTCAGCAATAAATACAAAATGTTATATTCAGGCAATGACAATCAAGAAAAAGAAGGAGTAGCCATAGTATTCAACACTAAATATGAGGCTAATCTTCTTGAATGGCAGGCAGTCTCAAGTAGAGTGATGTGGGCAAATATCAGAATGGGGAACTGGACAATGAGACTTATTTGTGCCTATGGTCCCACAGAAGGTTCTACTAAGGTAGAAGTGGGGGAATTTTTTGAGGCTTTAGAGAAAGCAACTGAGACAATGAAAAAGGAAAAGCTGGTCTTTGTTGGGTATTTTTGGAAAATTTGGAGAAAAGAGCAAAGCAAATGATAATGGCAAATACCTGTTGGATTTCTGCTCAGGACATGGACTAGTTATTACTAACACCATGTTCCAACATAAAAATGTGCACAAATTCACTTGGAGAGAAGAGACAAGGAATAAGAAAAGTCTCATTGACTATGTTATTGTTAATAGTGATGTTTTCTCCCTGGTGTGGGACACCAGAGTGTACAGAGGATTTGAAATTGGAAGTGATCACTATTTAGTCTTGAGCAGGATAAAATTGAATTTCATATTGAAAAGAATAACGTATAAGAACGTTTTAAAGCAAATAAAAGTTGAGCAGCTCTCAGTGTAAACTGTAGACTAAAATACACATATATTATTGAAGAAAAAAAAAAAAGAGTTTGAGAACAGGAACCAAACCTAGGAGTTTCAGTGGCAAACCTTGAGGAAAACCCTGATTGATTTAGCCAAAGGCATGGTGTGAGGTTGTCTGCAAGGATAGAAAAATCAGAACTCCATGGTGGACACAGGAAGTTAAAGAAGCAGTGAAGGAAAAGAAGAAAGCATATCAAAAGTTTCTGGCAAATAAGTCAGCTTGTGCTCTTAGAGAATACATAGACAAATGTAAAAAAGCTAAACACTGTTAAAACAAAAGTCATGGGAGGACTTTGGCAAGAACATAGAAAATAAATATCAAAAAGGTGGCAAAATATTCTGGAGGTTGTTGAAGAAGCTTAGAAATGTGGAAAGAGTGCTGTAAAAGGAGTTAGAGATGATAAAGGTGACATGAAAACGGGAGAAAAAGATATCCTTGAAGTATGGAGTAATTACTTCGAAAAATTGCTAAATGAAACATGCAGTGATAGCACAGTGGTAAAAAACACTCAACAGGCATACATACCGGAATACATATCCATACTTGAAGTAGAAAAAGCCATCAAAGGCTTGAAATGTGGAAAGGCAGCAGGAGTAGATGATATTCGACCAGAAATGCTTAAGTATGGTGGTATAAAAGTCTTACAGTGGCTGCACTGCATAGTTCAGAAGGCCTGGACAGAGGGACGATTTTCCCGATGACTGGAGTAGAGCTCTCATAGCACCAATATATAATAAGGGAAATAAACTGAATGTGAGAATTACAGAGGTATTTCTCTACTAAGTGTTCCTGGTAAGCTTTATGCAAGTATACTTGAGAAACGGCTTTTGTCGATCTGGAAAAGGCATATGATAAGGTGCCAAGAGAGATGCTATTCAATACGCTGCAGTTACATGGTGTCAATGGAGTATTATATCAAGCAATACTTAGTCTTCATTTGAATTGTAAGTCAGCAGTTAGAATTGAAGGAAGTACAGGAAGATGGTTTAATGTTAAATCTGGTTTGAGACAAGGATGTACATTATCCCCTCTGTTATTCATTATCTATATGGATCACATTATGAGGGAGATTTTAATGCCAGTTCTTTGCTATATGTGGATGATGCTATACTTCTAAATAAACCCGCTACAAGTCTGCAAGATTCCCTGACAAAACTGAATAAATGTTGTAATAGATAGTATGAAGGTCAGCAATAAAAAGATAATGAAAATAGGCAGAAGCATTGAAAATATCAACTGCATTGTGAATGGAGAATCTATAGAACAAGTAAAACATTTCAGCTACTTAGGCATGCTTTTTAGTGAAGATGGTAAATTAAATATTGAAATAGACAACAGAATCAATAAAGCTGGTATGGCAGGAAGTCAACTGAATAAATTTATATGGAGTAAGAGAGAAATTAGTCAAACACTAAATTAGCTGTATACAAGACAGTGTTCAAACCAGTTTTAACTTATGGATCTGAGAGCTGGGTCAGAAGTAAAACAACTGACCAAAGACTAGAGACCGCAGATGTGAGAGTTCTGAGAAAGATTAGGGGCATGAACAGAAGGCATCAATGGCAATATCATATTAAAAAGGAGGATATTAGAAAAGAACTTGACACTGTCGGCATCCAGGAATGCATTAGCAGAATTAATCTCAGGTGGTGGTATGGTCACTTCTATGGTTGTATTCACTGCCAACATGGCAGAGAATACAACCCAGAGGAAGACCAAGATATAGGTGGATTGGTACGGCACAAAGTGCCTTAGACAATAGAAATATAAGATCTGATAATGATGTTGGAGTCTTGACAACTAACAGACTGATTTGGAGGAAAATTGTAGATAGTAAGTTAGTAATGATGTAAATTTTTCATGTAGTACTATCATATCCTGTACACTACTTGAGGGTACATGGCAGGAATTTGATGATGATGATGATAAGCAATTAATAAAACATATTTTTGATAAAATTGTTTGGTGTTTAATACCATTAAAAAATAAGTCATGAGCCTTTAGAAAATGAAAAAATGAGAAGTTATGAGACTTCTAAACTAGTTGGTAATCATGCTAACCTTGGATTATGGCTCTCAACTTTACTCAACAAGGTTTTTTATATGGTCAAGACAATAAAGGCAATGATTATGAGAATTAGTTGATCAGTTGTAATATGATGGATTGACCTTGAGACATATATAAAAACAATAGTAGGAATCTGCTTCACTTTGCTAAACAGGCTGTACTAGAGAGTATATAAGAAGACAGAAATCTTAGAGTGAGAACAAATGTAGGTGGCTCATGATTTACTGTTAGGACAGGAAATAATTGGAATATCCTTCAATGATGTGTTATACAGGCAGAAAATTTATGCAGTTTTAAGAACAAATTAATCCTTGTTATAGCTGGAGCAAGTTAAATAAATTAATGTATAATGATTATGTAATTCAGTGATACTGAACATGTTGGTATGGTTATATGTTTGTGAATAAATATGTATGAAGAAAAATCAAAATAATTAAAAAAGGTTGTAAGAGACTGAAGGAGAGGGAAAAAATATGCAGTGAATGACACACACACACACACAAAGTCAAAATAAAACAGAATGAGAGAGAGAAAAAGTTTAGCAAAACAAGTGTTTGATGCCAAGATGGTAAGAAAAAGATCCAGAGGAAGACCAAGATGTATTGATTCAGTGCGAAATGCTTCAATAGACTTAAATGTTAAATATGATAATACTGGAGTGCTGACTAGTAATAGAATAATTTGGAGGAAAACTGTTGATAGAAGATTAGTAATAATGTAAACTTAATCACATAGTGCTGTCAGAGTAGCTTGTACATGCTATGAGGATACATATTAGGAAACTGACAATGACAATTGTTCACTTGCTCTATTCTTTCCTCCATCTTGAAGTGAGATGGTCTCAGATTCATCAGGTTAAGTTTGCTCTAGGTACTCTAGTTTTACCATCACAAACATAAAACAACCTTGAACATATTTAGTAGTAATGCACACATCCAGGTCTAAACATGAATTTGGATAATTCAGCATACAAGCAGATTAAAATAAACACATTCCATCTGCACTGCAGCTTGCAAGAGTTTCAAAACAACCACTAACAAAAAAAAAAAAAAAATGTAAACTGATTTCCAAACAAATATATGCAAAAAATCTCACCTCTTATACAAATGATAGCAATGCCTTCTGAATACTTGTGATTGTCATTAGGTACTCTATGCTCTTCCTCCCCCCCCCCCCCCCAAAAGGCTTTAACAGACATTAACACAACATATAGCTATAGCCTAAACCAGTCAGTCAACCTACACCTTTCAGTAGTACAGTCTGCTTCTATAAAACAAGTTCTAGTGAGGCACATATTCCCACCTTTAGCATGTCTTCCTACTAGAAAGAAACGCTAACTAGACCTTTGGCAGATGCCTCATCACTTGGTGAAACTTACACCATTTTGCTTACTGGAGGAGTGAAGCAGCTACTGCCATATTGTATCATCAGTTTCCACATCCTGTACCTTATACATGCAATACAGGTGACAGCATTCATGGGCATGTTCAACAATCGATAATTAAATAAGGAACCAGCACATCCTCCAATCAAAGGTAGAGCAGTAAATTGGTTCTACAAGCTGCTAAGTGTAGCTTGGAAAAAGCCTTAGCATAGTAGCATGCACTGTCAAAGCCATGCTCAGACTGGCCTCTCCCTGCACAGGAGTCAAATCCACAAGTCTTTCACCTCTACTACATGTCACAGCTCTGAAAGTTTCAAACATTCACCAACCATGAAAATTACGATAATAAATAATGACAATGTAGTTAAAAATTCCAATGAAAAAAAAAAATTTGCGCCAACTTCAACAGTAATGCCATATGCCATTGCTAGCATGTATTTAAACCTAATCTATTATTTCTTACTGAACTTAAATTCACATACTCTACAACTACAGTTTGCTTTAGCTATCCTGACATTCTGCATGATTCCTTTTATAGCAAAGACAGAACGTGTGTATCTGTCAGATCTTACATTCTATGCCAGATATCATTAAACCTTGAATCTCCTCTACATCAAAGATTTCCTGGCCTCACTTTGTTGTTTCCATTTGATGGCTCACCAGAATCAGGCAAGCAGTAAATGCTTACCTAATTATGATTACCACATTAGCCTCTTTATTTCTCCCTCAAGATTAATTTCCTATAATCTAATTTCCCAAAGAATGAGATCACCTTTCTTGGAGATTTCAATGTTCACAATTCAAACTGGTTTCCTTTTTCTAACTTCATAAATCCAAATCAAGATGAAAGAGATGCCAAATTATTTACTATCAATAATCATCTAACAAATTGTTAATCAACCAACCAGAATTCCACATTATCTTCATCATTCTCTCAACAGATGTTCTCTCAGCTATCCTGCCCTCTAAATAGAATGCAGGTTAGCCCTCCCCTTGGCAACTCCATCAATAAGCTGAATTATGTTTCTTTTTCTAGAGACTGACCAGACCTTCTCTCAGCCAGTAATTCAGCTTTGTGTCTAATGACAATATAATGGTTCCAATCAGGATAACCTCTGTAATCCTTGCTGATTGAGAACTTTCATTTCTCCCCAAACCCAAGTCCTGATTCTCCAAAAAATATTCCAAGGCACAACAAGATAAAAATTCAGCATGCATTAAATGGCTTGAATCAACCCCCCCCCCCCACCAAGCTTTGCACTTAGCCTACATCACCAGTTAAAGAAAAAGCTAAGGAAAGACAAAAAGCAAAAGCCTGCTTTCTGCTCAAACAAGTTTTTGTCCTTTTATGCTCTTCTTCCTCTCTCATATCCAGAGGGTACCAAAAATAACTTAAAAGTTCATCTAAAAAAAGGGAATCAAAAGAGCAGACTGTACTAGGCTCCTGATAATACCCATCTTCTGTGAAGAATAATGGTGTGAGAATGAGTGAATGCATCTGCCAGTAAATGTTGGCTTCTGATAAACTGAAAATTAAATATGACTTGTGAGATTTCAAATTATTAAGTATTCCACAAAAGGGGTAGATGGTTATTGGATTCACGTTCAATAGTGAACTTGATATGGGGGATATAAGGAGTATATTTCTTTCAGAACTGAAGTAATTCTAACTCTGAGTGGGACGAGACTGAAAATATATCATCAACAAAATGTAACCATATACGAGGCTGAAGAAATACAGTGTCAAAGAGTTGTTTTTCTAAATATTCCATAAAATGATGAGATAGGACTGCCTAATGCTGTTCCTTTGATTTACTTGAATAAGTTATTGTGCCATGTGAAATAGCTTGCATTGATGGTGAATTTAAATAGGTTAACTATGTCTTTTGGGACATCAGATTCTAAAAAAACTGAAGAGTTTTTAGAATCAACAGATATGTAAATAGAGAGATTACATCACACAAAACCATAATCTTGTTATTAGAAAGAGATCTTTTATTTTCAGTTAAAGTCAAGAATTTTTTTAATATAAGAGCTAATATGGCCAGTGAGATTCTGAAGATGACAAGAGATGTTTTGCAAGGTAGCAAGTGGGAGAACCAACACAGTCCACTATTGGGAGTGTGTCGCCATCCGTATGTATTTTAGGAAGACCACAGAGATGAGACAGCTGGGCGTGATGAATTCATAACCTCTCGACAAAAGTGGCATCCCAAGATTGTACACTATCTAATAATTTATTTAATTTATTGATTTGACTTTTTGTTGGGTCCCTGCTGATCACACTGTAGGTCAACCTATCTCATAAATAAGATATTAAGTTTACGATTATACTTGGTGGTATTCATAATAATGGTGGTATTACCTTTGTCAGCCTTTATAATGACAATACTGGTGTTCAGGCATAGGGATCTAAGAGCTTGTACCTGACAAGGGAATATTCAAAGGAGGTGGTTTTGTTTTGTTTAGAATTTAGGCAATTGAAAAACGTGAGTTATTTGCTTCATCCATGCATAATTCTCTGATACTTTTCCCACATTTACCATAATTTCTAAGTAAGGTATATGCTTTTTGATTTTTTTCAATTAGTAATTATTTTAAATTATTTTTTATCTATGCAACTTTTACAATTGTTCCTTTGGCCTCTAATAGTGTAATCACATACTTCAGCTGCAACCGAGACATGAGCTAGTATACACGTATTTTATGACTTATTATTGCAATTCATGTTTTGAATGTTACTCCATGAAAAGAGGACACATCCACAATATACTGGAGGGGGGGGGATCAACAGATTGCAGCCTGGTGGCTGCTCTTGTAAGCACAATACACAGACCAGTACTGAGATCATTTGCAGACGATTTGGTGGCAGCAAGTCACACCTGAATGGTGTGGTGGAAGCAGCAGCTGCATAGTCTCAATGGCTGCCTCAATGCTTCTGTTCTAACGGCCTCATTGTCAGAGCAATCAAATCATAACAGTATCAAAGTAATTCTGGATAGCACTGTTTTTCAACTTGCGAGCATGAATGGCAATGGCAAGATGAGATTCTGACTTGGAGGAGTTCAGTCATTAGAGAGAAGGGAGGAAGTTTTTGCAGAGCGGAAAGAAAGGTAGGATACAAGCAAAGGAAGTGGAAGAAAATTATAAGTTCTCTAGGGCAGAAATTCATGAGAATAGTGTTTAGAAGTGAGCCAAAACATAGTGAACCATATACTTAATTGCAAGTGGAGTCAGCTGTGTTGTAAAGGAAAATTAATGCCGTAACAGGATAAATAAAGAACTGGACATTCAATGAAAAATTCTGATTAGGTCCAGTTAGTCTAGGATTACGTCTTAATTCTATGTTGCCCTGAGAAGAATTATATTGAAATTAACTAGTTTGAGAAAAGTAAACAAGGAGAATTATCAATGCCTTATTGATGTGTTTTTTTTTTAGAGTAGTGAAGCGCAATTAACAGTAGTTCAGTTAAATCGTTGGAGAAATTTTATTAATGTGTTCCGCTAACGTAAATAAGTTAATTCATAAGTGTGCTCACAATTAATTGATGTATTGAAGATTGTATCTGGTAAGAGTAGTCATACTTGTTTGTTTGTTCTAACATTAACATGTCTTCGAAGTTCAAAGTCCGGAATAAGATTGCATGGAATATTGTCTACCTTGATTAGTGCTTCCTATGAATTTTAAACATTAAGTACAGCTGATAGATATGTGGAGACTGATTAAATAAGAAGTTTCGTTTTATTAACTTGAGTTAAGAAAGCTTGTGATTTTGAAACTGTGAATTGTATTTGAAAGTTTAGAACATTGAATTGGCATGAGTGACTTAGCAAGATGTATTAAGTTGATTGTATTGTTTCATTTTAAAGCAGAATTCTTGTATTTGTTATATATATATATCATATATTAAATGTTTTATTTTGTTAATCTAAATATTGTGTTTGCCTGAATTCCTTTTTATTGCACCGTTCATAAATATTCGAATCTTGCAGGAACCCCGAGTGAAATAGTAAATAATTCGGCCTAAATAAATGAGGAGACTGCTAACTTAATTAAAAATTGATCCTACTATTTTATATAGACTAATCTAAGAATAGGGTGGCGCAGTATAATTATAAATTTCCCTACTTTTGGATCGGTGATCAATTTGCAATTAGTTGTTTTATTGATAAGAGTGACTTGAACCAAGATGGCGGATTTAGAACATAACATGAAAATAGAACGTCACGACAGCAAGATGAGATTCTGACTTGGAGGAGTTCAGTCATCATCCCACATTAAGGGCCTAAAGCGCATTCAGTCCCCATTGTATGTGAAGCAGATGTTTAAGGGCTCTGCATCCTGCCACTCCATATGACCTCTGCCATATAAATAATCGACCATATGTGCAGCAACAGAGTCTGGCACCTCACTAATGTCAGGGCTGCTGTGGATTTGGCCAGTTGAACACTCACCTTAATCTGATATTTGACCCACCACATGACTCCACACCCTAACATGTATAGCTAACTTACTTACTTCCCTAAGTTTGGTTTGGTTTGATTTTTATGGCATAAAGACAAACATAATTCCCTATCTTACACTTGTTGATGAGCATGCTCGGAAAGGTAATCCATAACCTAAAGCAGACCACATTCGCATCATGTCATTGGGTTTGCTCTTTCAAGGCCACTATTGCTAGAGAGTTAGACAAAAAAGTTTCCAACATTTGCTGTGCTGAGGTAGGATGTAGCTTTTCTGGAATACACTGCAGGTCTAATGATGTCCTTGATGTCATCACTAGAAAGCCATTTGCCTACATTCGGCGCACAGTGTGAGGTGACAAGTTCCCACATTTCTAAGAGTAGCACTCTGCGTTCTCTCTGTGGGATCTATAAAAAGAGGCCTGCTGGACCTGCCCATCAGACATGAGTTTACAAAAACCGGCTTATTTTGAACCAGCAGAACTAGAGCTCCCTCTAACATCTAGAGAAGTGTCTACTTCACTGACAATCATGTTCACACCACCTGATGACTCGCAGTTTTCATTGATATTCTTTCACTTAAACCTCCACAACAACGGGTAGGGATCACATGGCAGCAACACCTATCAATGGGCATCGCAATACTTTTTTTTTTAAATTAGACAGCCTGATTTCCTCTGATTCATCCAGTTCCTAATCACTGTTAGTTGCTGGCCAAAATAGTTGTATCAGATGGGTCATCTGGCATGCCATGCAGCTGAGACAGTCCATGGGAAAGCCCAGATGCTGATCCAGGCTTAACCATTCCATCACTGGACAGTTTTGTCCAGTACCATACCCGCTTCGGAGTCTAGTCTGACTAGCCCAGTCTTCAGAGCTAATCCTTGACCCTAGGTTACAGATTCATGTTGCCTAAATTACTCTATTGACTAGAGGCTGTTCACTGTGGAGACATGCTGCAGATATGGATGCAGTCCAGCATGAAAATTAAGAGTATATTTAAAGGTGGTGGTTTTGTTTTGAATTTAGGAAATTTCAAAACATAATTTATTTGATTCATCTGTCAATAATTCTGATACCTTTGCCATATTTACCATAATTTCAAAATAAGTTATGTTTTTTTTTTTAATTAATAATTATTTTAAATTATTTTTTATCTATGCAACTTTTACGATTCGTCCTTTAGAACTCTAATAGTGTAAACACATACTTCAGCTGAGACCAAAAACATGAGCTAGTATACGATCATTATTGTGATTCATGTTTTGAGTGTTACTCCATGAAAAGAAGACAGACATCCACAACATATACCTGTGTGTGTGTGTGTGTGTGTGTTGGGGGGGGGGCAAACCTCACCAGTGAGGAAGAAATCTTAAAGATGTGTGGAGCATGTTTAGGGTTATCTGATATGCTAGAAAGAATGTGAACAATTTGTGCAAAATCACTGGTGATAGCAAATGTCTCAGCATCTCTACCCTGCTTGATCTATGCAGTTGGAAAAGGAACCTCAGTTGGAGATGTGAACATTAAAATCTTCAAGGAAGATGACATTACTATTAGAAAGGTTAGACTGGAGAAAAATTAACATTTAAAGAAAGGGAAATCAAAAAGTTCAGAACAGTTGATGGCATTATGGAAGTGAGAGATAACATATGAAGATGATATGTATATAATATGCGCATATGATAGTTTTATATTTATATTAAATAGTCTTTTATATTTAATTATTTATTTTAAGTATTTATATTTATCACACTTACCATGTAATGCTTCCAGTGCCTGTATAACTTTAGACATGAACTCCGAGCGATACTTCGCTATTACAGTGAGACTCTGCATACATGTCATTAGATTTACACTGGAACAGGTGGAAGAAAAAAGTGCATGAGAGGATGCATATAAACACACAAACTCACACAGTTGAAAACTACATTTATTATACTAATCAATCTAACTTTATGAATTTAAAAATTGTGTTTACATGCCAACAAATATATGAATGTGAAGTATTCAAAACTGAAATAATATTTGAATACTATACTAATACACAGAAAAACAGCTGGATATACCAAGTGGGACCACAAAACAAATGAAGAAATCTTACAATCCCTGAAAATAAAACCAATTAATTACTACATATGACAGTATAAACAAAAATGGCTAGAACATTTAAATCAAATGGACAACAGCAGACTACCAAAAATATTATACAGATACAAAATAAGTGGAAAAAGAAGAATCGGAAGACCAAGAAAGAGATGGCATGAGACCGAAACAGGCCACTTGGCCTAAATTCCATGTTAGGAAGAAGAAGAAGACTAATAACATGGATACAGAGCATTAAATAATTCAATGCATTTCACTCATATAGCTGTTTCAATTGTTAAAAGCACTTTAATAAAACCAAATACACTAAGTTGTAGCAATGCTTACAGAGGTGCCAGCTCTGAATTAAAAAATCCTCTATTCCTGTAACCTTTGCTGTTGGGAAAAAACTTCTTAAAGAAAGCATTTCCAATTCTCTGAAGAAATACATGGTTGAGTTATACCTTAATCTTATTTAAAGGAACTAAGAGGATAAAGCTACAGTATCAATACCCTTTTTATTTTCTGAGAATTATCATGAATAGTAAATTCTTACATGTATTCTTAGTCAAACTAAAAGAAAATATTATTATCATCATCATCTGAGACTCACAGGAAGTCAAGACCTCATTGAGCTATAATGCACCCAAACCAACTGTTATACCTTCTCTTAAACTCATTTATATTAGATGTACTCACCACTTCAACAGGTATACTGTTCCACTCATAGTTTAATAAGAAAATAATCTCTTACTCCATTCTTAACTGCGCACAAACTTAACTTCCAAAGATTCCCCTTTATCCTCTTTCCACAGTCCATATAATGAAAAACTTGACCGACCAAATATGTGCTATAATTCATATTCTATAATGCCATCTCAAAGTTCACAGACCTCTTTCATATCACTCCTCTTTCTTCTGCCTACCATATCAATATCTCAAAATAAATTTATCAGTATTTCACCTTGATCAACAAGGTGTCTTCATAGGCACAAAGAAATATATACATACTGGCCACTGAATTATAAACCTTTATTCAAATGTACATAAATTCCCCTTACACTAAAAGATTTCCCAAGAATGTTTGATGCTATCAAGAAGAGAGTAATTCATTTTACAGATGACATCTCTCTCTCTCTCTCTCTCATGTGCACACACATGCAAACTCTCTCCAAATGAATTCCCATAGATACTTGGTTTCTGCATTATGTCTTTTTCTACAAGCATTTTCATGGGTGCTGATCCACTAAACTGGCAACCACTGTTTCTTCACTTCTCTCCAATAACGTGAAAACAAAAGAAGCTGTTGGCTAACATCCAAATACACTTCAGCTCCAAATTTATCAAACCAGTTTCTCATCCCCTTTTTTCCTTCTACAATTATCTGGCCACTGAATTAGAAACCTTGATGCAGATATACATAAACATCACTTACACAGCATATATCAAAATGCTTAGTCACACGTGTTGCCGTGTGTTCTAGGCAACTACTTAAGAATGGTGCTGGTCAATAATTATCAATAGTATTGATAATTATTTATCAATACTATTGATACAAAGGATCTTTTGGAGTTCAATAAAGGGCTTAACATGGGTGTCTGGCAATAGCCATGATTTTGAAAACAGCAGAGCGGACTGGTTTCTCAAAAGATGAGATATCCCAGATGTTTAATCAGTGGAAAAATAACCACTAGGTAACTGTAGTCTTAAGACAGTCTGTAAGGAATGATCGCCATAATCTGAGAAGGCTTGTACAGACAAACAGAACTTCCTATTCAGTCAACAATTGACCGAATTTAATGAGCGCTGTTCCTGACCTATATCTCACTGAACTATGCATAAGGAATTGAAGAGGATCGGTATTGGCAGTCGCATGCCTATACAGAAACCACTGATTTCTGCAAAACCAAAAAGTTCATATACAGTGGTGTCAAGAATACTGTGATTGGACATTGGAAGACTTGAAAAATTCATGTGGTTTGATGAGTCATGGTACACCTTGCACTGTACCAATGCTAGGCAGAGAATTTGGCAGGAACTTCATGAAGCAATGAATCCAGGTTGGACTTCCTTTAGCCTGAATTATAGCACATATATGGTTTGGAATAGATTACAGGTGTTTGATTGCATCTATGTCTCAACATACCAGGCATTCACCAGACAGTCTTTTAACTAGCTCAGATTTGACAGAAGGGGATTTTGCTCCCAGATCTGTTTTTCTAACATGTCCCATACATTCTCAACAATCCAGATCTCAACAAGGTTCAGATCTGGATTTTGTAATGGCCATGGAAGATGGTGGAAGCTGCTGTTATACATGCTGAACCACTGCTGAACAATTCTTATGCGATGGACTGTAGCATCTTCATCTATGAAACAGCCATCACCTGTTGGATAAAAAGTCAACATTGTAGGATGGATGTGATTGGCAACAATGTTCAGATATTCCTTGGGACCCATTCCATACCAACAGAACATTTTCCGCCTCCAGAACCTTGAGTTCTGTTTAAAAGGCAAGCTGGATTCATTGCTTCATGGGGGCTCTTGCCAAACTCTCTGCCTACCGTTGGTACAGAACAAGCTGTAATGTGACTCATCAGACCACATGACTTAGGACCACAGGACTTGCTTCTGTATAAGAGGAAGGTCCTCCCCTCATAATAGATCTGGTGATCTGTGGTGTGTGTGGTGTTCTAATATTTCTTAGTATGTGTGAAAATCATAATATTAAAATGTGTACAGTATCAAAGAAATAAACAAAACTGGCAAATACATATTAATACACAAGGAGAAGGAAAAAAAACATGAAAGAATAACTAAAGGAGCTAGAATAATGATACGTAGCAATATAAGAGAACAAGCAGAAGATGATAATTATATTTCAAGAAGATTATTATTATACAGGTATCTCCACAGAGTCAGAAGACTCATCATGGGAGATCCATTGTTGTTTATTATTTTAACGGTATAATAGAACACAGAAACTAAGTAAATAATTAATTTATTAACTTGATGCTGATATTTCGCTGGTATTATAACCAGCATCTTCAGAGCACAAAAACACCGTTTGTCACAATACGCGAGACTAAAACAACATGCTGTACTTAAACAAAATTGTAGCAGCAACACAAAGACTAGAATCCTGATTTTGGCGCCCTCTATCTGAAAAAAAAAAAAAAAAAAAACGCTATCATATATTACTAGAGTCCTAGAAAAGTGCTAGTTTTTTCTTAATATGACTGTCTCTCTCCCAGGTCAAAGCTGTATAACTGAGAGGAGACCTCCACATAGCCTTTAAAGGAATGCGGAGAACCGACCAGGGCTTCTGACCTAATGTCCAATCCTCACCTTCTCGTGGTACACCCTGTTGGGTATCTACTTTGATACTGAACGAACGAGGATGGGCTGGCAATTTGGGATTTAGCCGACCAAATTGTATTCTTATTGGTTAAACCAAAATAAAAAATGATGGTACAACATGACAAAATTTCATGCCGGCTGGGGCGTCGCCCGGTTAAACAAGGCCCCCGTTGTTTTCGCCAGGGAACCAGGGCGAACAGCGAAAAGTCAGCTACTGGAACAAATCTGAAAACAAATCCCAATTCAACATCACCAGAGTTAAAGATCGGTACTATCAACGTAAGAAGCCTGAATGGCGAAGAAATGGAGCTAGCTGAGAAATTAGATAAGTACCAGATCGACATAATAGGGGTGACTGAAACAAAAAAGACCAAAACTGGTGAGATCTTTCTGAGCAATAAATACAAAATGTTATATTCAGGCAATGACAATCAAGGAAAAGAAGGAGTAGCCATAGTATTCAACACAAAATACGAGGCTAATCTTCTTGAATGGCAGTCAGTCTCAAGTAGAGTAATGTGGGCAAATATGAGAATGGGGAACTGGACAATGAGAATTATTTGTGCCTATGGTCCCACAGAAGGTTCTACTAAGGTAGAAGTGGAGGAATTTTTTGAGGCTTTAGAAAAAGCAACTGACACAATGAAAAAGGAAAAGTTGGTCCTTGTTGGGGATCTAAATAGTAGAGTAGGAAATGATTGTGAGACATACAAAAATATTTTGGGAAAATTTGGAGAAAAGAGCAAAGCTAATAATAATGGCAAATATCTGTTGGATTTCTGCTCAGGACATGGACTGGTTATTACTAACACCATGTTCCAACATAAAAATGTGCACAAATTCACATGGAGAGAAGAGGCTAGGAATAAGAAAAGTCTCATTGACTATGTTATTGCTGATAGTGATGTTTTCTCCCTGGTGCAGGACACCAGAGTGTACAGAGGATTTGAAATTGGAAGTGATCACTATTTAGTCTTGAGCAGGATAAAATTGAATTTCATATTGAAAAGAATAACATGTAAGAAAGTTTTAAAGCGAATAAAAGTTGAGCAGCTCTCAGATGTGAACTGTAGACTAAAATACAGAAATATTATTGAAAAGAAAATGAAAGAGTTTGAGAACAGGAATCAAACCTTGGAGATTCAGTGGCAAACTCTGAAGGAAACATTGATTGATTCTGCCAGAGAGGCATGTGGTGATGTTGTGTGCAAAGATAAAAAAATCAGAACTCCCTGGTGGACACAGGAAGTTAAAGAGGCAGTGAAGGAAAAGAAGAAAGCATATCAAAAGTTCCTGGCAAATAAGTCAGCTTTTACTCTTACAGAATACAGAGACAAATGTAAGAAAGCTAAACAGTGTGTAAAACTAGCTAAACAAAAGTCATGGGAGTACTTTGGCAAGAATATAGAAAATAAATATCAAGAAGGTGGCAAAATATTCTGGAGGTTGTTGAAGAAGCTTAGGAATGGAGGAAAGAGTGCTGTAAAAGGAATTAGAGATGATAAAGGTGAAATGAAAACAGTAGAAAAAGATATCCTTGAAGTATGGAGTAATTACTTTGAAAAACTGCTAAATGAAACAAGCAGTGATGACAGCACAGTGATAAAAAACACTGACCAGGCATGCAGTCAGGAATACATATCCATACTTGAAGTAGAAAAAGCCATCAAAGGCTTGAAATGTGGAAAGGCAGCAGGAGTAGATGATATTCGACCAGAAATGCTGAAGTATGGTGGTATAAGAGTCTTACAGTGGCTGCACTGCATAGTTCAGAAAGCCTGGACAGAGGGACGAATTCCCGATGATTGGAGTAGAGCTCTGATAGTACCCATATATAAAAAGGGAAATAAAACTGAATGTGAGAATTACAGAGGTATTTCCCTACTGAGTGTTCCTGGCAAGATCTATGCAAGTATACTTGAGAAATGGTTGAGAAGAATTGTGGAAGAAAAGCTTGGTGAAGAACAAGCTGGATTCAGGCCAAATAGAGGCTGTCAGGATCAGATCTTCACTTTACGACAAATAGTCGAGAAAGCATGGGAATATAACAAAGATCTGTATTTAAGTTTTGTTGATTTGGAAAAGGCATATGACAAGGTGCCAAGAGAGAAGCTATTCAATACGCTGCAGTTATATGGTGTCAATGGGGCATTATATCAAGCAATACTTAGTCTTTATTTGAGTTGTGAGTCAGCAGTTAGAATTGAAGGAAGTACAGGAAGATGGTTTAATGTTAAATCTGGTGTGAGACAAGGATGTACATTATCCCCTCTGTTATTCATTATCTATATGGATCACATTATGAAGGAATGTGGTATTAAACCTGATATCAAAATTGGAGATGTTAATGTCAGCTCTTTGCTTTATGCGGATGATGTTATACTTCTAAATAAATCCGCTACAAGTCTGCAAGATTCTCTGACTAAATTGAATAGCTGTTGTAATAGATATGGTATGAAGGTCAGCAATAAAAAGACAAAGACAATGAAAATAGGCAGAATCATTGAAAATGTCAACTGTGTTGTGAATGGAGAACCTGTGGAACAAGTAAAACATTTCAGCTACTTAGGCACAATTTTTACTGAAGATGGTAAACTAAATATAGAAATAGACAACAGAATCAGCAAAGCTGGTATGGTGGGAAGTCAATTGAATAAATTCATATGGAATAAGAAAGAAATTAGTCGGAACACTAAATTAGCTGTATACAAGACTGTGTTCAAACCAATTTTAACTTATGGATCTGAGAGCTGGGTCAGAAGTAAAACACTTGACCAAAGACTAGAGACCGCAGATATGAGAGTCCTGAGAAAGATTAGAGGCGTGAACAGATGGCATCAATGGCAATATCATATTAAAAATGAGGATATTAGGAAAGAACTTGACATTGTCAGCATCCAGGAATGCGTTAGCAGAGCTAATCTCAGATGGTATGGTCACTTAAATAGAATGGGAGAGGAAAGATTAGCAAAACAAGTGTTCTCTGCCAGGTTGGCAGGAAAACGGCCCAGAGGAAGACCAAGATATAGGTGGATTGATACGGTACAAAGTGCCTTAGACGATAGAAATATAAGATCTGATAATGTTGGAGTCTTGACAAGTAACAGACTGATTTGGAGGAAAATTGTAGATAGGAAGTTTATAATGATGTAATTTTTTCATGTAGTACTGTCATATCCTGTACACCCCTTGAGGGTACATGGCAGGAATTTGATGATGATGATGATGATGATGACTGTCTCCCAGATCTTCGGCAAGTTAATACAGCCATATTTGTTGAGATTTGGAGTGTGTTTTAGTTCTTCTGTTGCCTCTAAGAACAATCTCTGATTTATATGGGTTTCTGTGTAGTACTTTTGTGTTTTTCCAGTTGATCCTGTGTGCAGGGATATCCAGAGCATGGTCTGCTAGGCCCAACTTCCCATAATGATAATTCCGGACGTATCGTTTATGTTCGCTGATGCGGATATTCACAGTTCTTCCTGTTTGACGGTAGTAGGCTTGATTGCATGAGCAGGGTACTTGGTAGACTCCTGGATGTGATAAAGGAGGAATGCTGTCCTTGGGTGAGCGGATGAGGGTGGCTAATTTGCTACAAAATAAACAAAATACTAAACACTCCTAAGAAACCACTCCCACCATCCACCACAGAGAACTACAACAAAACAGTCACCATCCCTTACATTAAAGGCACATCCGAAAAGATCTCAAGAATTCTCAATAAACATAAACTACGCACTACATTCAGACCATGTAGCAAATTAGCCACCCTCATCCGCTCACCCAAGGACAGCATTCCTCCTTTATCACATCCAGGAGTCTACCAAGTACCCTGCTCATGCAATCAAGCCTACTACGGTCAAACAAAAAGAACTGTGAATATCCGCATCAGCGAACATAAACGATACGTCCGGAATTATCATTATGGGAAGTCGGGCCTAGCAGACCATGCTCTGGATACCCCTGCACACAGGATCAACTGGAAAAACACAAAAGTACTACACAGAAACCCATATAAATCAGAGAGATTGTTCTTAGAGGCGACAGAAGCCCTAAAACACACTCCAAATCTCAACAAATATGGCTGTATCAACTTGCCGAAGATCTGGGAGACAGTCATATTAAGAAAAAACTAGCACTTTTCTAGGACTCTAGTAATATATGATAGCGTTTTTTTTTTTTTTTTTCAGATAGAGGGCGCCAAAATCAGGACTCTAGTCTTTGTGTTGCTGCTACAATTTTGTTTAAGTACACCATGTTGTTTTAGTCTCGCGTATTGTGACAAACAGTGTTTTTGTGCTCTGAAGATGCTGGTTATAATACCAGCGAAATATCAGCATCAAGTTAATAAATTAATTATTTACTTAGTTTCTGTGTTCTATTATACCGTTAAAATAATAAACAACATGCTCGATGAACACATAAGTCTGTCCACACGTTTGGGAGATCCATTATTCACACACTAACCATCATTCACACAATACTTATCATAAATCTGTTCGCTGATGAAGTGCCCACAACCACCTCTGGCTACCCATTCAAAGCAAAAAAATCTTTGCCCTAACACTTTTAATAACCACACTCTTACATAATTTCCACTGGTGACCTACTGTTTTCTTTCTTCTTGCCATGCACTGAAAAAAAAATTCTTCAGTGTCAATCCTATAAAACCCTTTAATAATTAAATGCATCTATCATATCTCTTCTTTTTTGCCTATCAGCTAATATTTGAAACCCATAGATCGTCAGTCCATTCTCATAGGAGGCATACCACAGATCTTTGTCACTCGCCTCTAGATCCTTCCCACAACTTCCTTCCACCTCCCATGTATCACTAACATCTCTTCCCTCCAAATTCTTATGCTATGGCTCTGGTGAAAGTTGACTCCTAAGCTTGTCATAATTACCTGCTTTGTAATTCCACATATATCCCTTCTTAATAGAAAAATCTATACCTGGCAATCTCTCAGGTCAAGACTACATGATCACTTTCTCAAAGCAGAGGCAGCATAGCTAGATTGGTTAGTGTTAAGTTCTCTGAATCAATGATCAGATACAGACCTCTTTAAACCTTGTATATCCTCTATTACATGTTGCCTCAGGTAATTATCTCTCAGCAGTATAAAATCCATTTCCTTCCCTGCCTGTGATCATTCCATTCCTTCTCCCAATTTATATCCTCATAGTTGAAATTTCCTATAATAATTACTTGACCTGTACTCATCACACTAATTTGCAAGTACATGTCATCTACATTCTCCCATATACCAACTGGATTACAGCAAGAGGTATATGGGAGAATACTATATACTAAATAGACTAATAATAAATATTATTAATGTATATAGTCCAGAGGAAAGGAAATGAAAACTACAAATAGAAGAATTTTATAAAGATCTACCAAACATAACAGACAAAATAAAAAAAGAATATGCAGTGGAACCTTGGTTGTCGAACTTAATTCGTTCCCGAAGGCTGTTTGGAAACCGAATTGTTCAAAAACTGAAACCGTTTTCCCATAAGAAATTAATGTAAAATGTATTAATCTGTTCCCGAACCCCAGATGATTGTTTATTTAAACCTTTACAACAGTACTTCATGCATAAGATCATATACAAACATAATGAAAATGCATAAAATCTTACATAAAAAGAATAAACACAATAAATAGATAAAATAAAAACGAAATTTAACTTCACTTTAACTATACATACGGAGAAGAGTTGATGGCGTAAGTAGAAGGAGGTGAGTAAAGGGAGTCCCCTTCCATAAAAACATCAGGTTACTGTCCTGGGTTTTTTTCTCTTTCTTTATTCTGTCTCTTGGCACCACTCGACTCTGCTTGAGACACACTGGGCCTCTGTCTCACTAAAAACCTGTCCAATGACATTTGTTTTTGCCTGCGTTTTAAAATGTTTCTGAAGTGAGACATGGCACCGTCATTGAAATGATTTATGATGCGGTTTGCTACAGCTTTGTGAGGGTGATATCTTGCCACAAAACTTTGCACCTCACCCCATTTCGCACGTATTTCTTTGATCAAAGAACTAGAAACATCCTCAATCCCTTCCTCTATGTCTAAAGACATTTCCTTCACCACCATCTTTTGCTGCTCCTTCTGGAGGTGTTTCAGATCTTCTGTGGTGAGCTCATTCCTGTGATCCTCTACTAACTCCTCCACATCAGCATTGTCAACTTCTTTTGCCCAGAGACACAATATCATCGACAAGAGCAACATGCTCAGCCTCAATGTCTCTGTCTGCTACACAGTCTGGCCACAATTTCCTCCAGGCCGAGTTCATCGTCCTGTAAGTCACTTGCGCACAGGCTTTGTCACGGATACTTAAGCAATAGAGGATGTTGAAGTGATTTTTCCAGAATTCAATTCTCTGAGTGTTAATTCTGTGTCAGAGGTCACTTCAAAACACCTTTGAAACAGTGCTTTGGTGTAGAGTTTTTAAAGTTTGAAATGACCTGCTGGTCCATGGGCTGAATTAGAGAAGTTGTGTTAGGGGGCAGGAACTTCACTGTGATAAAATCAGACTCCTCTACAAACTCGTCCTCCAAGCCTGGAGGGTGAGTAGGAGCACTGTCCATCACAAGAAGGCATCTAATTGGCAAATTTTTTTCTTCAAGGTATTTTCTCACACTTGGGGCAAAGACTTCATGGATCAACTCAATAAACAATTGCCTGGTTACCCAAGCCCTACTATTAGCCCTCCACATAACAGGCAATTTACTTTTCATCACATTATTTTTCTTAAACACCCTCAGATTCTCAGAGTGGTACTTGACCTTGAAGTCCCCACTTGCGTCTCCACATAGCAAAAGAGTCAGCCTGTCCTTCATTGGCTTGTGTTCTGGCAATGCTTTTTCCTCCTGAGTGATGTAGGTCCTCTTTGACAATTTTTTCCAAAATAGGCCAGTTTTATCACAATTGAACACTTTTTGGGTAAGAAACCCTCAGCCTTTACATAGTCACTAAATTCTTGCACGTATTTCTCTGCGGCTTCTCGGTTCGAACTCGCAGCCTCCCCATGCCTAACCACACTATGTATGCCGCTTCTCCTCTTAAATTTCTCAAACTACCCTCTACTAGCGTTGAACACATCAGTATCAGCACTCGTTCCAGGGTTTTACTTTAACAGGTCATCATGTAATCGCCTCACTTTTTCACAAATTATAGCATCAGAAACACTATCACCAACTGTTTCTCGTTTATCCAAATCAGCAATTTTTCCACTTCTTCAACTGTCTGCAATCTTTATTTAGTAAGACCTTTCACTCCTCTTGCAACATCAGCTCTCTTGATCGCCTCTATATTTTTGAGTATTGTACATATTGATGATTTCGTCATTCCAAACTGCATAGCAAGATTCGAGACACGAACGCCATTTTCAGGTGTGGATACGATTTCTTTTTTCATCTCTAGCATGGTTCTTACAACTTTTCTTTTCGCTTTGCTGCTATCACTATTCTTCTGCAGCTCCATGGTGGCTTAATTAATAATAATTTATGAAAAAAAAAAAAAAAAAAACACAAAGTAAATCAAGAAACTCACTGCAAATTCGAGCAGGTGTCTGCACTGAACAAAGGCTGCTGTGTAATTGACACTTTCCCGCCTTACAGCTCAACACACAGAGCATGTGGTTGTCATTTGCCTGTTCGGGAACCGGGACATTTTTTGTTTGGAAAATATGTTCGGGAACCGAATTGTTCAAGAACAGAGGCGCTCGACAACCGAGGTTCTACTGTACTGTATAATAATAATAATAGGAGATTTAAGTAAAAAAATTGCCAATGTATTTATTATAGGTATATGCCTAGGGTTACCATAAGTCAGCATTTATGCAGACATGTCCGCATTTTGATAATGAAAATATCTGTCCGCATACATTTTCGAAAAAACCCCGTTTTGTCCGCATTTCTGTGGGAGCATTTTAGATTTTTTCCCCCAGGTGTTTCTCTTGTGTTGGTAACCATCATGTTGGAGGCTTAATGGATTTTTTACAACACTCAAAAAGAATTAAAATAGAATTTAATATTTCCTATATTTTGTCCTAGTCACTAGGACATCTACAGGGATTACAAAAACAATTAATGTAACACATACACAAATAACAAACAATACTAAGCCCAACCACGTGGGTGACACTAAAGTCCTATCTAGGCAGAGCGCCCTCTAACGGCAGTAGTAGGTGGCCTGGAATGTAAGGTGGGAACTCTGGTGATTTGTGTTTCCCAAATCTTCGGAAGCTTAATGCAACCATATTTATTGAGATTTGGTTGGTTTTGGAGAGCTGCTGCTGCTTCTAAGAAAAGACACCTTAGTCACACGCCTGCCTAATGATACACTTACCTTCACCGTATACAGAAAACCTACACACACAGGCAGATACATTCACAAACTCTCCCACCACCACCCCTCTCAACAATATGGCATTATTAAAACTCTTACCAAGAGAGCCCACAATCTTTGTTCCAGCCCTCACTACTGAGCTTAACCACATACACAGCACTTTCCTCTCCAATGGCTACAGCGATCACAGTATCAAGAAAATAATCAACTCCTCCCCCATTCCCTGTCCTTCTCGTCAAGAAGATTTTAAAAATGCCATCACCATACCCTACATCCGTGGCACATCCGAAAAAATAGCCAAGATACTAAAACAGTACAACCTACACACAGCATATAAGCCCCACCGCAAACTTGCTACCCTTATCCGTTCTACGAAAGATCAGCTCCCTCCTCTCTCTCTCTGCCTGGAGTTTACAAAGTACCCTGTTCCTGTAAGCTGGCGTACTTTGGACAGACATGCAGATCAGCATCCATCCGTCTAGAGGAACACAAGTCTTACATCTTCAAACACAACTATGGCCATTCAGGCTTGGCTAACCATGTTTTGGACACCACCTACAGGGTATCATGGAAGAAAACCACCATGCTCCACCACAGCAAATTCAAGAAAGAGAGACTTTTCTTAGAAGCAGCAGCAGCAGCTCTCAAAAACCAACCAAATCTCAATAAATACGGTTGCATTAAGCTTCCGAAGATTTGGGAAACACTCATCACCAGAGTTCCCACCTTACATTCCAGGCCACCTACTACTGCCGTTAGAGGGCGCTCTACCTAGATAGGACTTTAGTGTCACCCATGTGGTTGGGGTTAGTATTGTTTGTTATTTGTGTATGTGTTACATTAATTGTTTTTGTAATCCCCGTAGATGTCCTAGTGACTAGGACGAAATACAGGAAGTATTAAATTCTATTTTAATTCTTTTTGAGTGTTGTAAAAAATCCATTAAGCCTCCAACATGATGTCCTCACAGCACTTAAGCCTCTACACATGTGTGTTGGTAACATTGCTGAAACAAGAATGAAGGAGGTTGGTTACATTATCGAACAATTGAATCAATAATAGAATCAAACTTTTAGATATCCGCACTCATTTTTTTTTCAACTTTTCCCTCTTTCTCGCTGGCCTCATGTTAATGGTGTTACTGCGTGCTTAGTGCTATGATAGTGGTGGTGTTTGAAGTGGTAATCAAGACGCATCCTTAGTTTTGTTCGTTCTTAATTAGTATTAATGACCTTACCAAGTAAGATATTAAATTATCAAATTATATTAGAATTAAAATATATACCAAGTTTTAGGTTATGACATAACCATTATGTATGTCTACCTAAGCATTACGATATAATTTTATATCATCTTACTTATATTTATTTCAGATTATCTTATATTTTATATCATCTTACTTATATTTATTTCAGATTACTGTGTATCTTTTAGCTTTAGACATCTGAAGGATGTCTAAAGCTAAAAGAAAGTGCTCCTTCAATGATAATCATAGGGGAAAATTTTCATGTTTTTGCCCTGGACGTGAGCCATGGGAGGCTGAATGTATTGTATGCAGTCCTGGTACATACGTTTTGGTTGCACAGCATGGAATAAGAGACTTGGAACTACATGCAAAAACAGAAAAGCATTTAAAGTGTGTTAGGGGGACAGAGTTCAACAGGAAAATTAAGTGATTATTTTATCAAGCCAAATTCAGAATTGGAAGACAGTGTAAGTGTTGAAGGGGGCCATTGCATATTATACTGTTATTCATCACAACAGTTACAATTCCATGAACTATGCTCCTGGATTGTTGAAACAAATTTTCAGTTTCAATTGAAAATACGATTCAAAAATTGCAGCCAAAGTGTCGAGTGGTTACACAAAAACACAAGTCATTGTCAATTCTGTTCTTGCTCCCCATTCGAAAGAAACTATAATGAAATCATGGCAGATATTCCCTTTATAGGTGTTTCAATAGATGCTAGTAACTACGGTAATGTGAAAGTATTTCCTGTCATTATTCAATATTTTGACTACAAGAATGGAGGTTTACAGATTAAAGTAGTGAATATTGAGAGCAAACCAAATGAAACTGCAGAAACTATTTCAACTTATGTCAGTGAAACATTAAACAATTTGGGACTTCAAAATAAATGTGTTGCTTTTTGGGGTGATAATTGCAATACCATGTTTGGGGGGTCTTGCAAGAAGTCAAGACAATAATGTATTTGACAACCTGAAGAGGATGGTTAACCAATCATTGGTCGGAGTGGGATGCCCTGCACACATCATTAATAATTGCATCCAACATGTTACAGACCTGCTTGACATTGACCTACAAACTTTAATAGTTAAAATATATAATCACTTTTCAATATACACTGTCCGTGTGGAATCTCTCAAGGAGTTCTGTAAGTTTGTGGATATAAAATACCAGCAACGTTTAAATCACAGTAAAACACAATGGCTATCCTTATACCCTGCTGTTCAATGACTAATTCAAATGTATCCAGCTCTTAAATCAATCTTTTTATCTCAAAATAAACCACCAGCTGTAATAAAGAACTTTTCTGAAGACCCTTTCAGCGAAATCTATCTATATCATTTGCAGTCTCTAATTGGTGTGCTCCATTCACATATTAGCAGGCTAGAGAAAGAAGACAATTCCCTTATTGATGTAATGGAAATACTATCTTCAGTACATGATCTTCTTCAGGAAAGGAAAAATGAACATTTCGTACCATTGAAAGCAAAGGACATGTTGAAAAAAATGGAAAGTGATGGCTTCAAATCTGGGGTTTTGGTGTAATGTGGAAACTCTATGTAGAGTGTTTAGACTATTTGAACATGTGGATGCAACAGTTTAATGAATTTTCCTGTTTAAAGTGGCTAGGTCTTAAAGAACTCTCCTGGGAAAGTGTAGAAGAATGTATACACTTCTTGATTGAGTGAGGTGTGCCAGTTGATGACAGCAAATGTTTTGACCAATTTTCCAACTTGAAGAGATTTGTTGCTTCATAATGATGGAAAAGAAGTGTCAAGTCAGAAAAAATGGTGTGACTACATTGAATTCTGCAAGAGTGAAGAACAATACAATGAAATTGTAAAGATGGCTCAGTTTCTGTTTGCAATTCCAGGTCACAATGTCAGTGTTGAAAGGCTCTTTTCATTAATACAAGCTCAGTGGACCAAGGAAAGAAATAGAGTTACCATAGAATCTGTGAAAGGATTTGCTACAGTTAAATTTAATTACAGACATTTTACATGTAAAAATATGTTCGACTATTTGTGTCGAAACAAAGAATTGCTAAAGAAAATTAGGTCTAGTGAAAAATATGCATGGGCTGCAAAGTAATGTATGCAGTGTGATAAGTCTAATTCTTTTTCATGTAGGCCAACTCTTGTTTCATAAGACTTATGATGACACTTAAAATCTCATATTTTTGTGTGTTCAAATAAGCATACTCATCACATCTAATTAATGAAAAGCTTACAAAAGGTAAAGATTTCAAACGTACGTATTTATTTTTGTGTTAGATGTTTGTGTCCGGAACGAGATGGTCAGGCGATGGGGTGTCAGCATTTTGGCATTTTAGAATATGGTAACCCTATATATGCCAAAGATGTCATAAAGAAATAATTAATGAAAATTAATAATCTACTAAAATTTTAGATGAATTAAGAATACATAATACACTTCTGATGATGAAATAACATGAAAAAATACAAGAGAGCAAAAATCTGTCAATGATTATATTATAACTAGTAAAGAAATCATACCAGACCAGAATAAACTAATGTAAAAATTCTAACAATAGCAGATACAGACCACAAGTTATAGGATAGAATTACTCCATGAAGAAAGTACACCAGAACAAAGAAGACCATTCAATAAAGTTAGATAAACTGGAAACGATAAAAGACAAAAACAATAGGAGAAATATGAACAGTTTTTGAAGAAAAAGCAGAATAATTAGTGCAATACAAATCAAAGATGGATACCAAGATATAAAGAAGAGGTCAAAAGCTTAGTGAAAAAAATAAATAAATAAATAAAACCTTATTTCAATGATACTGACAAGACAAATACTTCAGTGTATTAAAAATATAAACTGATACAAAGTGAAGTAAATAGTGAGAAGTAAAATTAAACAAAAATACCAGAATAACTACCAAAGAACTAGAACAAATTTCTATCATACTCCAAGAAGAATCTGTAGACTAATACAAATTCACAAACTAAATATATGCATGGAAGTTTTTTCCCACTTGGTTAGACTATAATAAATTTAGTTTAATCCTTAATCCAAGTGTAAGATACAGGAAAATTTAGGACTGAGGCAACTCTTGGTAAAGGTGGTACAAGCTCTCATCACTCCTTGTCTTAGTATCTCCCATAATGCAAAGCACATCTCCATGTAGACATGTATAATGCTATGCATCAAGGGAAGGGACACTACCCAGACCGGTTTCGACCTTTATTGAGGTCTCGTCAGTGGGAGCCAGACCCAGAGGTGGTGATACCAAGGTGGAAGCAATGGAGAAGTCATATTTATGTATACAAGTTGTCAAAAGGTGTCTCACCTTATTATTAAATTACTCTTGATTTAGAGAAACATGTTGGAAGTTTTTTTTCCCACTTGATTAGACTATAATAAATTTAGTTTAATCCTTTATCCAAGTGTAAGCAAACAAAGTTTGTGCCTGAAGTACCTTCAGGACTGAGGCAACTTGTGGTAAAGGTGGACCAAGCTCTCATCACTCTTGTGTTGGAAATATAATAAACAGCCTAAATGAGTTGTTTGATAAGTAGCAAAAAAAAAAAAAAAAAAAAAAAAAATAGGTCAACAACAGATGCAATATTTATATTAAAGTAAATAATAGAGAAATCATTATCTTGGTGTTTAGGATTAGCATTGTCAGCAAACAACTGAATATTTCCTGTCAAATCATTTCCTATATCATTGATCAAAATAAATAACAGAGGACCAGATTACAAGCCCATGCCTTGGATACCCAGCACAGGATCCATCAGAAAAAAGCCACCTTACTCCACTGAAGCAAATTTAAATTCAAGAGGCTTTTCTTTGAATCTGCTGCAGGTCTTACAAACTATCCCAACCTAAACAAATATGGTTGTATCAAACTGCCCCTCATATGGGAAACTCTCATTAGCAAACAGTCAGCCTGATTAAGAGTCAGTTAATCCCTGAAGATGCCAATTTAACTTCGGTGAAAAACAGGAGGTAATAATTAATATTTTTAGTTATTATCTAGTCTTTGTTGAACTTCCTTAAACAACACAATACCAGAGAAATCAATGGAACACAATAAACCACTTTACTGTTTTACTGATTTAACTAAAGCATTTTGATGTTTATGTTGTTCCTACTCATGAAAGGTCATCAGCAAACCTATATATGAGTGTGCTAGAGATTTTTTTTTAATCAATTTTATATTTTTTTTTGTATTTTCTAAATTTATTTTTATATAGTCCTGAAACTCTGCTCTAAAGATCAAGAATGTAACTTTTTCGAGCCACACTGCAGGCTCCCAATAAACAGAGGAGTGGTCCCACACCAGGTGATGAAATTTATCTCTCACCTAAATTTCACAGAATACAGTTAACAGATGCAATAACCAGATTAAAAATTTTAGGAAAATACCAAAACAAATTTCAGAAGTAATTAAGAAATATATTCTGAGATAACAGATCTATAATAAACACAGACTGAAGAAATCAAAATAACCAAAAGGATTAGTCAAGGTGACTCATGCTTTATTTAATTTAGTGAGGGATGATATAATAATATAATATGTGTAGAATATAGATTAAAAATGAAAATTTGAGAATAATTGAATATGTTGCCATGAAAAGATAATTTATACTAGATATAATGTCAAGTGGTGGTTAGTCAGAATTTTTTTTTTTTTAACATGCCTGGTTAAGCCAACATTGTTGGGCAAATAGATATCAACATCCTTCAGCAGGAATTTAATCCAAATCCCACCATGGCATAGATAATTGTGAATGTCTTTTGATGATATATAATTTTAACTGCTCAGTTTATGTACTACATTTTGACTCTAGAGAAGAGTTTCTTCCCGATTACCAGTCCTTAGCCAACTATGGTACAAGATATACAATAGGTTTGCAACCTTTTTTGTCAGGACATTTTTTTCGTGTATGAGAATACTATGCTGTTCTGGGGATAACCTAACCCTTAGCCCACCAACAAAAAAGTACAGTACAATATACAATACCTTTATAGCCTTTCATACAGAATATATACACACACACACAAATTCTTGATTTCGTATATATGAAAGAATAATATCAAGACTATTCAATAAACATTTAATGCTTTTTATTGTGATAATTTTTATTGTTCACATTGTTCACAGTAGTGTTAAGCATGCAGAAAATATCAAATACAGTATGTAGGCAAATGCTAATTTTCAAACCTATTCAAAAATGATGAAATTTTATACTCTAAAAGGCATTTACCTTGATATATGAGGCGTGCCATGAAATATTACTAATGATTCAAAAATATGTTTAGCTTCGTCTTCCAGTTTTCGGGGACGTGCAATTTTCAAAGTTGGTGGCACATCATCAAGTGCAATATCATTTGGTCCTTTCTTAGGACTATCTGAATCCTATTTGAAGAGATTTAGTGAAAAAAGTTTCTTTTCAATACCAAAACAAATAAATATAAAGTTAATTTGGGAAGCCAAAATTTAAAACCAGAATTTTGTTGATAATATCAATTATCTTACCTTTTTATCATGACCTTTGAGGTATACCCAACAAAAACACACACATCTACACACATATGTAGTTGTCCCATCAATGTGGGAGTACATACCAAATCCTTCAAGGAGAACCCTGCACTGTCATATGCGTGTTAAATATCTGTAGCTCAAAAACTTTTAACAGTTCAAAAATGTGTGAATATATAAAGTGTCTGGACTGTAAGGAGGGAGAGGTTTAAAATCTCCCAAGATACCATATTACATTGATAATTATTATTATTACGTGACACCTCCAGGGAGTCCAAAGACTCATTGAGAGAAGGTACCTATTCTACCTGTCTCCACCACTCAATCCACCAACTACACCAATGCCATCTACCACTCACCACCACCACCACTAGTATTTTCACAGACAATCACAAGCATCAATGCTCACATTAGGATTCGAACCCACAGCCTTTTGGCTAAAGAGTGGATACGCTAACCACTCGGCCAACCAGGCTAGCTTGATAATACCAATAATGTCATTTCATTCTTAAGTTTTTTAGGGTTCTTTTAGCTGAATGCTATTTTCAACCATGACTGTCTGGAAATCAAAAATAATATTGGCAATTTCATGTAATACTATGCTCAAAAAATGTGTACAAAATATCGAATGAGTGGCGTTTGTGTGATGATTCTATGCTTCCAACTTACTCTATGTATACAGAGCAACAGCACATTAAATATCACTAGCTATGCATTCCCTCTCTTTTCTCATATTTTAAATACTTAGAGAAAGCCTAAGCTATTACAATAAGTTTAATGAATAAAACACACATTGATGGATAAAATTAAAGTTTATTAAAAACATTATATTTGGTAGTGCAATGTTAACATCATTGGAGCAAAAGTAACTACAAAGTAAATAATTAATTTACAAAATCTAATTAAATAACCTTTTAAAACTGAAAGGTGATATCTATTTAAAAAAACTAAATAAAATATAAGTTACAGCAGAAAGATATCAAGAGCAATTCTGATTGTTCAATTTTTGACAGCTATTTCCCAAATTGAAGAAAGACTGACAAAGAATTATATGCAAGAAATCTGTTAAGATTTCAAAACAGAAAGTTTTTGCAGAATGCTCTGAATAATCTTGTGAGATTATATAAAACTCATTTATAAATTATTAAAAAATTATATATAATAACCTCTAAGTTTCTAGCATTATTGACTACTTGCAGTAATTCTAATAAATATAATAATCTTAAATACACTATTCAACTGACATACAATCATTGTCATTTGTCCATATACTGAGTCTGTTTAAGTCAACCTGCAGGGAGTTATAACCTTCATCACTCTCCCAAACTTAGCATTACTAGCATATAACTATAACTTTATTTACTAAAATAAAGAGCCAAAACACTTCAGTTCGGCAATGCAAGGTTATATAAACCAGTTGGATATTAAATCCAACATTATTTCAAATGTTGAATGTAGAAACTATGAAATTCCATAAAAAAGTTGACCAGAGAGCTTATGGGAACACACTCGCCAGCATTTACAAGTTGCCCTAGCACGGACCATATAGAAGGCATGATCACTTGCCCAAGTGTCCATATATTTGCCTTTTATTAGTCCATTTGGATAAGGTTTCACTGGCCTGATAGCTGTTTCAAACTGGTTGGTTCTCCCCAGAGACCAGGTAGAAACCTTAAGAGAGCAAAAATTCTCATTCAGTATTAAGGAACTTGAGGTGTTGGATAGGTGTATTTTTCGTAAGCGAACTCTCAGTCGGTGTGTAATGTATTTACTAAAATAAAGAGCCAAAAGGCTTCAATTCGGCGATGCAAAATTATATAAATCAAGTGAATATTAAATACAGCATTATTTCAAAGCCAAATCTAGAAACTAAACATTTCATAAAAAAGTTGATCAGAGAGCTTATAGAAATACACTTGCGAGCATTTACGAAGATAACTACATGCTATCCTTTATACCATCCCTAATATCAATAATATACAAGTTAAACCAATGGTGGCCCAAAATTCCATAGTATCATACATCCATTCCACTTATTTCACTGTACTGTCATGCTATTGGAGAATGTAAGCAGACCACTAAAGCAAGCCCTCCCTTGAACACAACTGCTCTCCTCTACAGAAGACCATAATGCTATCTATCCATGTTTGAACACAATTCATAAGTCTCTCTAAATACCCTGATGACCACACCAATGATAACGTGTCTATAATACCGGCAAAGGTTGGTCGATTGGTAGAGCCTCTACCATTAGTTTGTGAATTTGTATTAGACTACAGATTCTTCTTGGAATATGATAGAAATCTTGTTCTAATTCTAATGGCTCATACAAAAAGTTAAGCAAGTTTGAGCACGGTTAGTAGTTGGAAGGGTTTCAATCATTCGATGCTGTTGGCACACTCTCCCTCGATGAGTCTTTGGACTCCCTGGAGGTGTCACATAATAATAATAATTAAATGAAAGATGCCAAGAAATTATATTATTGTTTAATCCTTAACCAAGTGTAAGCAAAGAAAGTGAAGTATCTTTAAAGTATCTTCAAGATCACTTTGTTTATCATTCATTAAGAATCATAAACATGGGGAGACTTAAGCTGAATAAACAGGTCAAGGAATTAGCTAACTCAGCTGTACATTTCTCCAGCACCTGTGCCAATAACCCACCAAGTACAACTACTGTATTTGAATCAAGTTCTTGCAATAACTTTAATGTCTCTAACTCATTTACCTTTATTCTTTTATCCAATTCTCCCTGAGCAACTAGAGGGCTAATTATTTTGCCTGAAATGTGCAACACACAATAGTGAAACACTTAACAACTCATCTACTTCTAATCTAATTCATTCTGATACTTTCCTACAATCTGCATTCAATGAAATTATTCTTGCATTGTTGTTTCTTCCTTTCATTTTCTACATAGTGGTAAAATTCTCTCTAATTTCCATTATCATGGTTATCACTCTCTTGGCCTGCTGCTTATTACTGAGCCTCATCATCACTCTTCTTCTGTCATCAGATCCTCAACAACATTCTCTTTTTATGAGGCTCTTGCATAAAAATCAGCATTGACAGTGAGTGTATGGGAAGTTAGTCACATACAGCTTCCTTCAGACACTCTTAAACTATGACCGATACACTACTGATTCCTATGCCAAAGCACTACTTCAAGCTACCCTCTAGGTTTTCACATGCACTATCACCTCCTAAGTCAAAAACTGCATTATTACTCTCACTAATTGAAAGCATAAGTTACTTCGTTTATAGACAAATTTTCAACTGTTATAACAAAATCCAACATTATTTAGCACCAGATCATTACATCACATGCTACTTAATGTAGTTAACCCTCGTTAACTCTAAAAATTATATTTCCCTCATCTTGCATCCTTACTCCAGATTATCTCCAGAGGAATTGAAATGGTCCACTGACAGTCTCTTTCTATCTGTAGGATATTTCTTATGGATAGAAAAAAAGCCATCATTATTGACAATTCACAATCCTCATCAAACAAATTAACCTGGTATACAGCAGCACAAAAATGCGAATTTTGTCATGTTAACCTCTGACACCAAACAACCTCAAATATACCATCTATAGGTAGATATGAGATTTTCACTGTGGAGACCTCTACTCTGGCCAGATTAAATTCTGCCACGATCATCTACAAGTACCTAGGTCATCTGTAGAGGATTTCGTGCCCACACATCATACTTGAATGGTGTGGCATAGGAAGCAGCAGTCACATAGTCTCAATGGCTACCTTGATGCCTCTGTTCTAGTACTCATTGGCAGAATGATTGCACCACAACAGTAAGAAAGCAACTCCAGATAATGCTGCCTTTCAATGCACGAGACACAAATGGTAGTTTTGCAGTAGCTAGACAGGATTTTGACTTGAGAGGCATTCAGTCATAATCCCATAGCTTTGCACACGGCACCGGTCACCCGATCAAGCACGTGTACCAAGTGTTCGAACCTGAGGTTCCTCTCCTACTGAGTAAGATTACTATTGCAACAACTAGTCACTGGTAAAGTAAAACTAACCCGTCTCATGACAGTCTAAATCCAGCTCATGTTCCCTATTAGTGGGTGAACAATCCAGTAAGAAACAGTAAGAAAGCAACTCCAGATAATGATGACTTTCAATGCATGAGACACAAATGGTATTGTTCCAGTAGCCAGACAGGATTTTGACTTATGAAGTGTTCAGTCATAATCCCATAGCTTTGCACATAGCACCAGTCACTTGATCAAGCACATGTACCAAGTGTTCGAACCTGCAATTCCTCTCGTACTGAGCAAGATTACTATTGCAACAACTAGTCATTGGTAAGGTAAAAGTAATCTGTCTCATGGCAGTCTAAATCCAGCTCGCATTCCCTATTAGTGGGTGAACAATCCAACGCTTGCTGAATTCTACTTTGCAATGATAGAAAGAGCCAACTTCAAAGGATCAAAAAGTGATGCCACCATGAACACTTGACTGCAACAAACCGGCTATCCCTGTGGTAGCTTTTCTAACAGATCTTGCTTAAAACTCTTAAAATCAAAAGGATTGATAGGCACCTCTTTCATAGTCTATATTCATATCGGAAATCACGATCAAGTCAGCTTTTGCCCTTCTATATGAGGTTTCTGTCTTTCCTGAACTCACTTTAGGACACTTGTGCAACCTTTTAACAGACTTTTGTCCCCACCTGACATTGTCCTCAGAGTAGACTGCACGAAGCAATGGATATTTGCTGCTTAAGGCTAAAATCATGAATCAGGATGGTACAATCACTGCTTTACTGAGTCAGTAAAGAAATGATGAAAGGAGTGCTATTTCACTGATGGCTACAGGACAACCTCCCACTTAGCTAGACCTCTTATGTTAATTCACAGAGTCAGACTAAAGTCAAGCTCAACAATGTTTTCTTTGCCTGCTGATTCTGCCAAGTCCGTTCCCTTGGCTGTGATTTCACTAGATAGTGCCAGTAGGAATCTTGTTAATACATTCATGAGAATCACTAATTACATGATGAGGCATTTGACTATTTAATTTTTTTTAATTTCATTTTCATTTCATTTTATTTTTCTAACATCATACTGAAACAGCACTACATACTATGGTCCCACATGTAGGACCAGAAGAGAATTAGGTCCCAACAATATCCTGTGCTATCCAACTCCAGACTTGGATATTCGATAAGTCATTCTCTGATAAGTCCTCTATGTCGCCAGCGTGTCTTGCAAGGCATGAAAAGAGAGAATCAAAAAATCAGCCAGAGAGATTTCAAAGCTATTCCTCTTTACCTCCTGTTCCATTGCTTATCTCAAGAGAGGAGTAGGGCCAGTACAGTTCCATCTCTCTTCAAGTATGCCTTACAAAATCTTGGGATCTACCTCCTCCTCCTCAGTCTAATAATATTCTTTATTATGTGACAGTCTAATAATATTCTTTAAAACCCTCACAGAGTTTTAAAGAATATTATTAGTTTGTCACTCTCAACAACTTACTAAAAGTCCATATAACTCTGCAGACACCATACACCTTTAAAAGATAAAGTTGCAGAAGTAAATTTTGGTACAATGTGGTGTTCTTTCTGAAGTAGCCGTACCAAGTCTTAGTTTTCAGCATAGTAGACAGCTTTCTCATGATGGAGGATAGTGAGTGGCCACCCAGCATCACTATGTAGGATGGTAATTTATAATGAGATCTGATTGCAGCAATTGTCCGCCTGGGAAGAACCTCTGCCAAAACCTCACTGATATGAGCTATATCTTCTAAAGCTATCAAGGCTTCACAGAAGACAAAACAATGTTCCACTTCAGTCTACCGTGCCTTTGCATGTTCAGTACAAATATGAGCATTAACAGCAAATGGGATATTTTGCATAGCAGTGAACACCAAGACCAATAGAAGTGGTAAAACCTCACTGAAATTCTGGGCAAAGTTATCTTAAAGAATGTTATCTCAAAGTGTCTTTGAGATAACATTCCTGGTTGGACAAAGATAATTTTGATAGCTGGATGTTGTAGGAACACTGGAAGTTGCAGAATGTTCCTCTTCAGTAGTCAATCATGCTTTAGCCTGTTCAGTATTAACAGCACTGGGATGTTTTGCATGGCAGTGAATGCCAAGACCAATAGTTGTGGTCAGGGTTTCCCAAATTGTGTTCCGCGGAACACCAGTGTTCTGCAGAAAGTGAATAAGTGTTCCATGAAAAATTATCAAAATTAATATTAATATGAGCCTGGAATGATTTTAAATGCTGCGACTCTAACCAAGGTGTTCTGTAAAAATATCATGATTTGTGAAGTGTTCCGTCGTAGGAAAAATTTGGGAAACGCTAGTTGTGGTAAAGGTTATCTGACAATATCAACAGACAAGGTGTCTCTGAGATAATGGTCCTGGTTGAACCAAGATATTTTGAAAAGTGAATGTTACAGGAAGAGTTAAAAGTTGCAGAATGGTTCACAGGAGTGATGGAATGTTTTGCTCGCAGATGGAATACCCAGGTCATCAGGAGTAGTAAAGGCCTTACTGCAAATGGGACAAATATACGGTCTGTGTTGATGGTTGCAACAGAGTCACATCCTTTCTAGAATTCAATGTTAATCTAATGGCTGGTTTTCTCATGGAGGTGGTTGAAGTTACTTTGTAGGCATTACAGGGATGGTTGACAGAGACATTACCAAGCAAGTCAATAGGAAAATCAACCACAGGAGCAGAATTCTGTGGTCCCTTCCTAAGCAAGAGAGGACCCCATTCTGCTTTGTTGAACTCATAGTAATGGAACAACTCCTACTGGGACTTAACCCCAGAAGGGAGAAAATAGCATAGTTGGCAACTTAGCCACCCAAGTCCAACCACTAGGAGGTGGTCAACTTCCACACTTGTCAAAGAGTGCCATAGTTATTCCAACTGCTTACCCATGCTTGATTGAATTTCTTCACTCTGACATTCAGAGCACTGGGCATAAATCACATTGCCTCAACACCTCCCAATGGAACAGCCATCACATTTTAATTAGACAGTTGGATTCCAATGGTCTATGCCAGTTCTGAATCAGCTGGTAGTTGCCAGTCAAAATGCATCAGATGGGCCATCTAGCCAAGTAGCTGAGGCATTCCATGAGAGGTCATCCCAGAATGGTTGATTCCACGAATTGGTTGATTCCAGAATAGTCATTCCATCAGTGGATAATTTTGTCCAGTCCTCAGAGCTAATCCTTGTCCCGAGGTTACAGATCCGCCTTAAGAACTTCCCTTACCTACATTACTCTATCAATGAGAGGCTGTTTGCCTTTGGGACCTGCTGCGGATAGGGTCCAGCGCAAAAAATCACAATCTCCCCCTCAAATTTTCATAGGCTAACAGGAGCACTCCAGAAGGTACGGTGTTTTACAGGGATATCATCCCTATCTCTGGATGAACCAATTTCAAGGAGCCAAATCTTACAAAGAAAATACAGCTCATCCTGGGACTCCTGTCAACTTCTCTGAGTTCAGTCACATTACCACACTTGACCCTAAAGGGACCAATCTCGGTGTTCAGGTTTAGGAATATTAATCCAATTCCGTTTTGGTCTACTAGGAGCAGCTCATTTTTCTCATAACACTCCGCTTCAGAACAGACTTCTCCTATTCCTTACATCTTTCCTATCTTTTCAGTCCTCCTTGAATACTCATTATATTCTATTCCTGTAAGATATCCTCCAAGGATTTTCCAACTAACATCATTTATCTGACTAGCTGTGCACTCTGGATACTATTTGTGGAAAGATCTCTACAAGAAGATGGAAGGCTGTGCCATGGGTTTTCCTCTTAACACCATTATTATCTAATTAATTCATGAAACACTTCGATGAATGCCATTTCGTTATTATCACTCACCTCTCTCTCCACTTCGTTTTACTATACTGATTATGTGTTTGCTATTTGGCCACATTCAAATGAAGAAAGGCATTTTCAAGTCAAATTAATTTCTTTCCTAGGGTAAACTTTACATTAGAAAAAGAAAATAATGAAGTCCTTCCTTCCCATGACTCACTTGTAAAGCAGAAAGCTTACTTGCCACTTCTATTTATAAGCCTACATTTACTGGAAGATATGTTCCCCAGGATTCGATGCATCATTCTTCACACAAATTCTGAATTGTCAATAATGCTTCCCACAGGGTTCATGTGATATGCACTTCTGAGGCCTCTAAGACAAGTTTTACAATATATTAAAGATTGCATATACTTAATGGCTACTTTCCATCCAAATACTTTGCACCCCATGAATATGTGTATATTTGAATCTACAGCACACCACTGAAAGCTGTTTGATTGCTTCCTTCTGAACTTTTCATACATGTGTATTAAGCCTCGAGTTGTGGTTTAAACTCATAATTAGGTTTAATGGAATGAAAACAGAATGTACAGAAAATGGAATGTACATAGAAATAATTAAATCCACTCCCCAGAGGATGCCTCCATGACAGATGAAATATTGGATGACTTGATTCTGTTAAAACTGTGTTAATTATTTCTACCTAATTACAAGCTTTCATACATATTTTTCTTTTCAGTGTGATACTCATTTTAAAACTACTAAACTAAATGTGATCGCTTCCTATTTCAACTCCCAGTATATAACCGTATCGTAATGTTTTAATGGAACATGTGTACTAGATATATTTATAGATGCTTATATGGCTTACACATATAGAAAAAATATAGAATTTTATTCAAAAACTCAGATATGTTTCATTCAATGTAACATATCATCAAGGAGAAAGATTGATAACTTATCAGAACATAAAATCATAGGAATGAATCATATAGAATGAGTTTATCAGCTCATGTCTTGATCTCAGCTGAGTTGACAGATTGCATTATCAGAGTTGAAAGGAACAACTGTAACAGTTTGCACAGATTTAAAAATAATAATAAAATTAAATTAAAAAAAAAAAAAAAAAAACTGAACCAGCTGGAATGAACATATTTATCTGGTTCCAAGGAACCATGAAGACTGAACATTGTATCTTCTGGCCTGATGTCCAATCCACACCTCATGGTGCACTTAACCTTTGGGAAATGAACAGAACCAAAGTAGTTCTCTCTGCACGCTTCAAAGGCTAAATGGAGGACTTCACTAGTTATCTAAGCTTGGGCATAGTAAACCTGATAATTTTTCACTTCTTATTTAAACAGGTAAAACAAAAATATCAATTTAATTTTCTTATTAAACTTTGTGAATGCCATCATTTTTGTTTCTCTATACAGAGAGGGATAAAATGTCAGGACTAAAATTCAACACCTTTTTCGATTTGTCTTAATGAAAATAAAAAAATTAAATAGCTATTCATTTTTTTTGAAGTTGATTATATTTAAAGTAAAGAAATGATTACAATTATAAACATGATGTGCTTCATAATATCATTTTCATCAGTGATGCCACTCATTATCAGAACCAACTAAAAAGAAGAGATACATTTAATATACAGTGCCGTTTTTTTTTCCTCTCTAATTATGTCATTAAAATGATCCTATTCAAACAACAGATTTTTATAAATAGAAATAAAATAATGAATGTCATTATATTTTATATTATATCAAAACAGAACCTTTATCATTCTGAATCATTTTCTAATAACAAAGAAACATTTTAAAAATAAAATGACAAAATACTTGGAGACTTTTGTGTGCCAGAATTAGATACACAGAAGCAATTTAAAAAAAAAAAAAAAGTATCATTTATTAAATACCAGGTTTTGCATTCCTTGTGAAATGCTTCATTAGAAAAAAAATACAAATTAAGATGTTAAAATCAGGGCCAACATTTAAACAATAGTAATAGAATAAAATAGTTAAATATGTATAATATAAAATAATTGAATGTGTATAGAAAAATCATAAGTATGAAACATTGCTGCAATGAAAACACATTATATCTGGCTCAGATGTTTGATAAGAGGACTAATTCTGGTTTAATATAAGTCTTTAATTTTCATCATAGTGTTTGGGGTGGGTGACCAGCAATAAAATTTCATTCGATCATCTACTGTGTGGAAGATAGGATCTAACTTATATTTTCTTTATTCAACATCACTGACATGCAAGTTTCCTCGGAGTGGTCTATTTGGCCTATGCAGCAGATACAACTGCTGAGCAATAGATTTTGTAAACACTTAGTTGTTGTTTTTTTTTGTTTGTTTGTTTGGAAAGGATGTGATGATTTAAGCGGACCTAAAGACACAGCCCTTGTGTAGAGGAGCAGACTACCTTTATATCATACTGCTCAATACAGTTGTAATTTTGTGTTTTATGTTTGATATATAGTCAAGTTATAATGTCTATAAATCCCAGTTGTCCTAGCTGTTTTTTTGTTTGAGGCTTTTTTGAGAAGCTGTTGCAGGATGATTTATTATGTTGCATTTACTTGACAGCTGTATGATATATCACACACACACACACACACACACACACACACACACACACAGTAATCTACCTGTGCAGGGTAGGAGGACTGTTTTGGTGGCAATGAAATCTACAAATAGTCCTTGCCCTTGTTGAGATAAAGTTAGGAGATCGGAGTTCAGGCCACTGGTCATGATGGATCTAGAGAATTCTAATACTTGAGCACTACAAGGTTTGTCAAATAAAAAGAGAGAATGGAGTGTACTGTCATTGGCAAGGCTATGGATAGAATTGGAAGTTCAAGAGAGGAGGTCATTTAAATATAAGAGTGGATGAAAGAATGGAACTCTTTTCTCCAAATTTTTCCATGGCTTCATTCTAGAGTGTGAAAACTAGAAGATCGGCTGCAGACTGTGAGTGGCAGTACCATTTAAATACAAGAGGAAGAGAGTGGGTGAAAGAATGAAACCTTGTGGTACTCTTTATTGATGGAGAAATATGAGAAAAAACTGTCCCTATGACACTTAGTGAGCAACCAATGAGAAAAGTTTGATCCAGCTGCAGAGTGCGGAAAGTAGACTATAGATGGCAGTTTGCTAAGTAGGCCCATGTGCCAAACCCAATCAAATGCCTTTGAGATGTTGAGTGTGCCACCACATGAGTTTCTCCAAATTTTGCCACGGCTTGATTCTAGAGGTAGGTGTGAAAACTTGAAGACTGGCTGTAGACTGTGAGTTGCAGAAATCCATACTGCTGGTCACTGTCGAGTCTGTAGGTCTCTAGGTGGTTCAAGTGTTGATTGTGGATGATCTTCTCCATAACTTTAGACAGAACAGAAGTAAGAGCAATTGGCTGGCAGTTTGTTGGTTGAATTTCATCACCTTTCTTTGGAATGGATCAGAAGTGGGGCTGTTTCCATGTTGCAAGGTAGATGCCAGTCAAATAGAATATATTGCAAAAGCAATACAGCAGAGGTGTTAGCTCCAGGATAAGTTTTTAACACCACAGGTGGGATACCATCATGCCTTGTTTGTGTTCAGGTTATTAAGGATTCTTCAGATTTCTTTCTAGCAGAACACTGACACAGAGAGAGCAGTTCTAAGTGGAATGGAGGGAACTTTTCCCAGGTTACCAATGCAAGAATTGAAAGAGAAGAGTGATGCCAGTAAGTCTGCCTTGTCTTTAGCTGAGGTAACTACAGTACCATCCAGATGTGAGAGTGATGGAAACTGGGTAGTCAAAAGTTATGCACAATAGCTTTGGCAAGGGGCCAGAAGGAGGAACCATGATTTGAGGTGAGTTTACAGCATTTGGCACTTTCAAAGTCTCTGATTTGGATTTAGCAATGATTCTTTTACAGCTGTTGCAAGCTGCAGTATAGGCAGAGTGAGCAGCTGGAGCTTTAGTCTTGAACCATTTACGATATGCAGAGGCTTTTTCTTTCACTTCTTTTTTGAGAACCATGGCTTGGATAGTGGCCAGAGTGGAATAAGGGGATGAAGGCCTTCATTCCTGTGAGAATGATTTTCGTTATCGGTCTGAGCAAGTATTTGGTCAGAAGAACTAAAGCAGTAGTTAGACCAAGGGAAGAAGAAATAGAAGAAACAGAGGTTGTCCCACTTGGTGCCCTTGTAGTGCCAAAGGATATGAGGCTGAGAACTAGTGGGAGGTTGTTGTGTGGCAAAAAAAAAGAGACTTGTATGAGATTGTTGTGGATGGAGTTACCAAGAGGAGAAGTGACATCCACAATATACTTGGAAGGAGAGATTGTTAGGAAGAGGTCGAGTGTATTGGCAAACTGGACGGGGGGAGATGTCAGATGTTGTGATAGGGAGATTGATGATCTGTGATAAGTCAATGCTAATGGCAAACATCTCAGCATCGTGCCAACTTGATCAGTGAAACTGGAGAAGGGAAGCCAATGTGAGCTGTGGATGCTCAAGTCTCCAAGAAGGATGACCTCACTATTAGGGTATTTCAACTATAGTAAGTTGAGGTTTAGAGAGCGAGAGGGAGAGAGAGAGAGATAGTTGAAGAGGTCAGTGTTAATGGAGTTTGGAGAGCGACAGAAAGAGCATATAAAAAGGACAGGTTGGTTTGATAGGGAAATTTTGAGACAAAGCAGACCAAACGAAGAGGGATTTGAGATTGCAATCTCTGTCAGTTCTGATGAGTGCAGAAGTGCTGCCCTTGTAGCAAAAAGAACTGAGTATCATGTAGTTTGGGCAGCTGGGGGTTGCCAGTTGGAGTTCTGGTAAGAATAGTAATTCTGGTTTAGATGGCTGTGAATGGTGGTGCACAATGTTCATATTGCTCTTTAGGCAACAAACATTAGTGAAGTGGATGCAGAACTTTTTTTTTTTTTTTGGTAAGAATTAATGTTGTGAGTTGTTTGAACGTTTTTTTTTTGTTGTTGTTGGATTTTTGTTATTTTTTATGATTTTTTAACTACTTTTTGTGACAGGATTTTTATGATCCATAATCAAGTTGATTTCTTTGGGTTGTAATCCATTGCATGTGATGAGGAAGATATAAAAAGGATATAATATCATTCATCTCAAGCATGGCCTCGACAATGCTCCTGCAAGTTGCTATACTTGGATGTCCACAGGCACAGTAAGCAGCAGCTGGTTATTTGCAAGCTGATAAAGAAGCATTACTAAAATGTTCGGTCCTGTGTACTATCTAGCAGCCAGCATGCAGAGACAGCTTAAGTGCTATACCCTTGAACGGAGGTGTTGGCTCCCTTGTTAATTATAGTGAAGAGAGCGTGCTCAGCATGCTCTCTTCACTATATGAGAAAAGGAGGAAAAGAAATAGGTTTGGTTTGTAGTTTATTCGGCATAAAAACAACAAAGGTCATACTGCACCATAGTAAAGGTTATAGCTATACATAAACAGTTAAAGAAAATTGAAAACAATATACATGTACAAAAATAAAGTTCCACAATGCAGCATCTACATATAAACAGAATTTCTGCAGAGGGCACAGCAACATACAAGGTCAAAAGTTAGCAGTACATAAATGGACAAAAAGGAATTATTATACAATATGCATGCATAAAAATTAAGTTCAGCAATGTGATATCTACGTATAAATAAAATTACTACAAGGTTACACAAATATACAAGGTGTCCTACAGAAAAACATAATTAGCCAAAAAAAATAAATCAGTAAATAATATGTATGCACAAAAGTTAAGTTAAGCAATGCAGTATCTACATATAAACGAAATTACTGCAGAGGTCACAGCAACGCACAAAGTCAAAGGTTACCGCAGTGCATAAATAGTCAACAGTGCAAGTTAATAAACAAAATGCATGTACAAAACCAAGCCAAAGAATGCAGTATATAGACATAGATAAGATTACAACAAATGCTATTACAGCAGTACGGAAATAGTCAAAAAGGAATTATTATACAATATGCATGCATAAAAATTAAGTTTAGCAATTTGGTATCTACATATAAACAAAATTATAAGGTTACACAAATATACAAGATCAAAGGCTACAGAAATATATAATTCGTCAAAAAATAAACTAATAAATAATATATATGTACAAAAGTTAAGCATATAGTATCTACATATAAATAAAATTATAGTGAAATGTGTTTAATTCTTTATAAAAAATTAAAAACATCATGCAGTCTGCCTGAGTCTGTTAGCATCTGCTTGAGTGTATATGGCTTGGCTAGATAGGTAAAAATTTCATTCCTCTCTCGTGTAAAGTGCTGGCAGTCCACCGGAATATGACAAATAGTGAGACATGTATTGCATTTCTTACACATGGGAGAGTCATCAGTCCTCAGTAAATAAGAATGTGTAAGATGACTGTGACCAATGTGGAGCCAAGCAAGAACAACTTTCTCTCTTCTCTTTATATGTTGACTAGAATGCCAATGCTTAATTTCAGGCTTAATGTCATATAATTTGTCAATGCTTCCTTCCATGATGAGTGCCATTATGCAATTAGCTTTGATCTTATAAACTGTCTGCAGTCTGTATATGGCACTATCAAACAGTACATAGAGAAAGAATGAGCTGATTTATCAGCTGCATCTGCAGCCTCATTTCCCTTAATTCCAATATGGCTGGGAATCCAGCATAACTGAACATCAAAATTAAGGATTTTCATTTTGTAGCAACAGGTGTAACACCTCATAAAGCACTGGATGTGGATCATACACAGGAGAGGAGACAGCCTGTAAAGAGCTCATGAGTCTGAAGAAATTATACACTTTTGGTAGTGGTTTTCTTTTATACACACAAGTGCAAGCTAAATGGCATGCAACTCTGCTGTATAATTACTGCAATCAGATGGGATCTGGTTGGAGATAGTAATGTCAGGAAACACAGCAGCACAGCCAACAGAGGTATCAGTTCTTGAACCATCAGTATAGATGGACCAGCTTTGAACGTGTGCTGCTCTGTGTGCATTAAACAACTGAAGGTAGACAGATCATGGAGTATGAGACTTCAGTAGCTGACAAAGTGAGAGGTTGCTGGATGTAGTGCAAACCTGCCATGGAGGGATGCTGAATGTTGTCAACATTCATACCAACAGCTTACACAGTCTCTTTAACACGCATACCAAAAGGACATATGGCAGTCTGAAGTCTAGATAGGTAAAATTTTCATTCCTCTCTCGTGTAAAGTGCTGACAGTCCATAGTGAGACATGTATTGCATTTCTCACACATGGGAGAGTCATCAGCCCTCAGTAAATAAGAATGTGTAAAATGACTGTGACCTATGTGGAGCCTAGCAAAACAACTTTCTCTCTTCTCTTTATATGTTGACTAGAATGATCTGTTGAGTAGGATGATCTGGAGGAGACATTATCTTTAGGGCATAATTAAAAGACAACTGTTTCCATTGAAGTGACAGAGATAGTTCATTTGCTTCAACATAAAGACTATGAGTGGATGATGTGTGAAAGGACCAGTAGCTATCCATATGCCCTGATGATGGATGAAATCCAACCAATGCAGGTTACTCTGTCTTGCAGAATCATAGACTTGAGACCCATAATATCCAGCTCTGAACATATAAGTTCAGAAACGGAGTATAAAGATGGAGCAATGAAGATCGATCAGCACCACACTCAGTAGAGGATAGAGTGCGAAAGAGGTTCAACACTCTCCTGCGCCTTTCTCTAAGTTGACGAATGTGTGCTAGAAATGTAAGTTTTCTATCAAAAATGAGTCCCAAGAACCTGGCTTCTGTAGCTACTGGAATAACAGTTCATCCATTCTTAATTCAGGATCTGGGTGAAGAGTGTATGTTTTCAATAGAAGTGTACAAGTGTCACACTTAAGATAAAGACTTGGTGAGACTGTAGAAGAGCTCTTTTTAGTTCCTCCTTAACAAATGGCTGATTGTATGGCTCAAGAACATTGGTAGAAAAATTTAGCTTTTGTTTCTCTTGCTGCTCTTTCAGTATTAAAAATTTAGGAGGATATGAAGCTGCTGCTGAGATTCTGACAAACTTTTCTCCCAAAGTGTCTGCAATAGTTTTGGGATCAGCAATACTACTTACATTATGGTCTACGGCAGACAAACAGTGTGTTCTATATCTACCTTTCATTTTCCAGTTTTTATCCCATACAATTTTTGGACTGGTCATTTGATTAATTGATATAGTAAATTGGATCCATGAATGTTTTTGACTCTGGCATCTCGCATAATGTGCTTTGGCTCAAGCACACTTAAAAGCTATGAAGTTTGATGTGGTGGGTTTTCTACAAAATATACCCCATACTCTATGTTGATTTTTTTTTGTTGTCTGGCATTCTGGGTTTCACCAAGGCTTTGGATAGAGTGGAAACCGAGGTGATGTTTTCGGGATGGAGGCTGTTGCTGCATGGAAAATGCACTCTGTTATATGCTTCACTGCTTCATTGATAGGTGTTTGACTGACGGTATCAGCATTACATTTTGCAAGATGAGAAAAAAATGTTCCAGTCAGCCTGGTACATTTTCCATGTGGGTATCCATGGTTCCTGTGAAGACACTGTGCAAAGAACAGGAAAGTGATCACTGCCATATGTGTGCTCTTCAACGTCCCACATGACCAGTGGAAGAATGGAAGGGGAGCAGATTGTAAGATCAATTGCAGAATATGAGCAGGGAGGCATATGAAAGAAAGTACTGAGTCTATTATTCAAACGGGCAAGGTCATTATTATCAAGGATTCTTTCAGTGATTCACTCTCGTCTATTAGTGTTGGCATGGGACTACCCCATAAGGGTATTGTGACCATTAAAGTCACTGATCAAAAGTATGGGTTTAGGCAGTTACAAGATAAGGTTATCAAGATCAATTTCATTTAACTCAGCACTCAGTGATAAATAAACTGAACATACTGCAATAAGAAATCTCACAGAGAGGCGAATCACTACTGCCTCCAGAGCAGTATTAAGTTGGACATGATGGAAAGGAATATGACTGTCCACTAGGATAGCTATTCCTCCATGAGAAGGACCACCTTCTGTCTCCTTGCATACAACAGTGAAATTCCTAAAGGTAGAGTTCTTATTGGATCTTAAGTATATTTCCTGTAGACAGAAACAGAAAGGTTTGTGTTTCTGTAACAAAATCTTAATATCATCGATATTCTGGTGAAATCCAAGACAGTCCCGCTGTAAAAAGTTTCCTATTGTTTTGGCTTTATAGCTTTGTCTGGTTTTCAGGAGGTTGAGGACTTACCTTTGTCAGGTTTATATTTATCAAATGTTTTTGGGAAGTATGGACAGCCAATGTCCATCTCTTCCTCTGGTAAAATATTCAATATGTCTGATGTGTTAGGGTCAATTGGTAAGTTTAATTTACTTTCAGTGAATACCGAAATATCCATTTTTTCTGTGGGAATGTCTGGTGGTTTATCTTTAAGTGATATCTTTGACATAATTTTTTTGACAAGTGGGTTCTCATCAAATGGGACCATTTTTGGAATTGCTCTGGAGTAAGGTTATGTGATTGATGAGAAGAATTCACGATCATAAAGTTCAGGTATGGTGAAATTATCAGATTGTGGAACAAACATATGAGTTTGAGTTGCTGTTGGCACTTTCTTAATTGTTACCTTCTCGGCATAAGAGGATCTCAGAGCAGGTCTGATGGTGGCTAGCTTTCTTTTTGCATCCTGATATGTTATGTTTTGCTCTGTTTTCATTTTTTGTATTTATTTTTTATCTTTCCACTTCTGACATGCATAAGAGTAAGCTGGATGACCGCCCTGATGGTTGACACATTTAGCTTTTTTTTGCACAGCAAGATTTGTTATCATGCTCTTTACTACCAATCAGGCACAGGTAGTAGAACCATGACAGCCAGTTTGGGCATGCCCATATTTCTGACATTTAAAGCATCTTAGCAGTTTAGGAATGTACATTCTAACAGGACAGCTGAGATACCCTGCTTTTACAGATGTTGGAGGCATAGATGTATTAAAAGTAAGGGCGATGTTCCTTGTTGAAACCAGGCAACCATCCCTACATATCAGGATGTGCCTCACACCAGTCACTCCCTGATCTTTAAGTTCTGAACATATCTCCTCATCCCATTCTGATATCACTCCTATACAGGAATTGAATGTTTTATGAGGTGTTACTGTGACTAGTATTCCACCCATTGTCGTTGCTCTCAGGAGTTTCTTGAAATGTTGCTGACACGTTTCCACAAGGATATCACTAGAACACAATTTTTTAACAGTTTTGGGAGGTCCTGCCAGTCCTTCTAAACCCTTTTGAATAAAGAAGGGTGACATTTTCCCTATTGGCTTTTCACCTGTTGCACGAATGATCAATAACACTGGTTACATTTATACTAGTATCATATATCTTTTGTTTCTTACTCTGTTACCATATGCTGTATCTATGTTATCAGTACTTCGTTGGACTTTGTTACAGTCCCTGAAATGTTTGAGGATGAAGAATTCATGCTCAAGGAGTTTTTGGTTTGGTGCCAGAGCTCCCCATCCACCACGGAGCCACATGTACACCCACTGACTAGCAAGCAATGACTGTGCTCGGGAGTGGAATGTCAGGGCTACCCCAGATGCTATACCACTACAGCAAGCCTAGGATCCCAACCCCAGACTATGGGGGGTAAGAGACTTACTGCAACACAGTTGATTCTTGCAGGCAGCCCACTAGTTGACTGATCTTGGCTGGGCCGTCCAGGACCACCCCTCTTGCCAAAGTAGTGCAAGACTACCAGGATCCCCCTTTCCAGATTTCCATGGGTGGCACTGAACAGTGGCAGGGCAGTGGAACAGGAGATTACTCCGAGATGAAAGATAAGTCTCTAATAAGCAGGACAGCAATGTTTCATTAGGTGATGGTAATCATCTACCATCTGGGTTTCATATGCATTTCCTCCAACTAAGGAAGATATATTTTACAGTGGCAATACTTGCCTTGCTAGAGTCCCATTTATGAGAACACACCATACCACAAGAAGGTGGTACTGACTATATATTGAGCATCACCTAGTATATTAAAGGCTCACCTGTTAAGACTGATTTGCAAAATAAATACAAGCTGCTATAAAGTACTAGTCTGACTGACAATATCCTAATGATCTGTTTTGGCTTATATAAAGGAGATACACACATATATAAAGGAAACACATACACACAAAGACAATCCGGTTAACTGGTGCCATTAGTTTATTGGAACAGCCTCTCATTTGGAACAAATCTTAAAAAAAAAATGCATAAATAACTGGGGCAGCCATTTAACTGAGCCAAAATATTCTGGTCCTGATTTGTCCAAATTAACCAGAATTTACTGTAAGATTATATATATATATATATATATATACACACACACACACACACACACACACACACACATACACACATGCACATACATAAAATCAGAACTTATATATTAGTATTGTTACGTCGTTACTTTTTCTATTAATTCCTTATCCCTCTTATGCCTACTAAGCTTAAATCTCTAACCTATCTCTCTGGGGCCATTTCTCCTTTCGGAACTCCGACAAAATTTGTTTGATTTAACTGCGCCAGTCAGAGTCCTAGAACAGAGGAATTCTTGCTGAAAAGAAACCTTCCCAGAGTTCATGTATTACCTAATCTTGTTGAAGTATTAAGCGCCTATAGAAATTTCAACATTGCAGTCATGGCTCAAACTTTCTAATCTCTCTTTAATTTCCCCTTATTCATATGTTCGAACTTTTGCAAGTGGTAAAATCAGTCTCATGCTCAGGCTTACATAGAAAAAACATGTTTATTAAATATCAAATTTGCATACAAATAGACTTCCACACATCAAAGGTATGGCATATCAAAATTCTAACTCACTAGCTAAGCAATAAGGAACATTCTAATTATCAAATACACCATTTACATCTCTAGATTAAATAAGTACACACACATCATGACACTAATTCAAATTCTAGGTAAAGCTTGCCAACAAAGATCCATTCACATTCAACTGAGTGTTGCATACTCTCAGGCCTTCAGACTACTAGTCCAATATGGTTAACAAGTTACTGAGCACAAAGTCACTTAAAAGTTCTCTTTCCTTTCAATTAGAAATCTGTTCTTCTCTCTTTTCTCCAATACTAATTGTTACATGAATAAGAAAATTTCTGTACATTACCACTTTCTTGAGCGGTCATCATGCTCCTTTCGTCCGTCCATTGTAGTCAGATGTCTTTCTTCTTTAGCTAGTCGGGTCCATGTGGATCTTGCTCAGATCGACACAAATGGCCATTCCTTGCTTTTGCCAGACTAACACTAATCTAGAGGGATGCTGTCGTCAGCTCTGCCGTCCTTCGGGGGGGGGGGATTTCAGTTGTCTCGCATCAGTAAACTCTTACAGATGGCCCGAGTTGGTGGATGCCGTCATCTCATGTATGGTATGCCCGACTCCTTCAGTTAGCGACCGGAAAGGAGATTGCCGTTCGGCACCATTGATCAGTCAGCACTGCTGGTCCACACAAGAAAAACCAGAACAGAAAAAAACGGGAGGTTCAAACCCGAGTGAACTCGCTTATATTGCCCTTCGTAGCACCCTCTTGTCATATCGGAGGATCTCTCATTTCGCTCTCCTATTCGCCCTTACGTGGTTGCATCACACTTCAGCTCCTTGAAGAGCACTCTTTTCACACAGAATGCGAGTTCAGCTCGCCTTCCACGAATGCTTTTGCTTCGGGCGTTACGTCATCGTAGGCAGCTAGCTAGCAACCTTTGTACCTTTGTTTGCATTTAGACATACATTCTTACACAGAGCATTTTAAAATACCCACAATTTCTTAAACAATACATTTTTACTTAGATATACAAATCACTTGCATTGGCGACACTAGCGTTAGCCAATGCAAGTGATCCTAGTACGTAGTACAATACCGGGCAACTCGTTGCAAAGGTGGGGGAAGTTCAGATCGCTATTCTTAGGTATTTTCCATAATGTAAAAACACATTTCCTAGGAAATGTATGCTGTTATTACATTATGGAGGGAGGTCACTACCCAGACCGGTTTCAGCCTTTTTTGAGGCTTCATCAGTGAGTAGCTAGACCTAATACCAAAGTGTATAGCAAAAAGAACTTATGTACTCTGCGAACGAGTTTTCCAAACAGGTGCAACCATTAAGTTACTTAAGTATAAAGAGCTAATAAGCTTCATTTCGGCAATGAAAACATTACTTAAATTAAGGGGATATTAAATCCCACATAGTTTTAAAACCGAATAAGAAACTCAAAGATCGGAATCAGAGAGTTTCTTGCCGAATATAGTATAGTAAACTATAAAGTATCGGCGACACTAGCGTTAGCCAATGCAAGTGATCCTAGTACGTAGTACAATACCGGGCAACTCGTTGCAAAGGTGGGGGAAGTTCAGATCGCTATTCTTAGGTATTTTCCATAATGTAAAAACACATTCCATAACGTAAAAACACACAATCTTTGAATTTCTTATTCGGTTTTAAAACTATGTGGGATTTAATATCCTCTTAATTTAAGTAATGTTTTCATTGCCGAAATGAAGCTTATTAGCTCTTTATACTTAAGTAACTTAATGGTTGCACCTGTTTGGAAAACTCGTTCGCAGAGTACATAAGTTCTTTTCGCTATACACTTTGGTATTAGGTCTAGCTACTCACTGATGAAGCCTCAAAAAAGGCTGAAACCGGTCTGGGTAGTGACCTCCCTCCATAATGTAATAACAGCATACATTTCCTAGGAAATGTGTTTTTACATTATGGAAAATACCTAAGAATAGCCATCTGAACTTCCCCCACCTTTGCAACGAGTTGCCCGGTATTGTACTACGTACTAGGATCACTTGCATTGGCTAACGCTAGTGTCGCCGATACTTTATAGTTTACTATACTATATTCGGCAAGAAACTCTCTGATTCCGATCTTTGAGTTTCTTATTCGGTTTTAAAACTATGTGGGATTTAATATCCCCTTAATTTAAGTTCAGAACTTATATATTTGTATACAAACAAATATAAAATATGTGAAAGCTCTCAGTCAAGCAATGAATAAAACATTTTTGATTCTACCTACAACTCTTCATAGAAATATTTTCCGAAATTACATCTTTTTCTTTTGTTTACTTATCTAACTTCAAATTGAGAAACACACTCTTGTACTAGCTTCAGCTATTTGCCAATTTTATATAAAATGAATTCCAAAAAAAGTTATACTTACAGGGTAAGTCTGAATAATCACCAACATTTCCATAAATTTGACTGTATGAGTCCTCACTCTAAAAACAACAAGAAACAATGTTACCATTGAAATAATTTTTTTTCACCAACTATTTAGTTAATACAGGTTTTAATTTTTTTTTAAATTACAATTAGACATAAACATGGTAGATGGCTTTTTTCAGTGTCTAGTGAAATACAACTGCTTGTTTTAGTTTTTTCCGTCCCTCTCCTTTCTTCACGCATACATTGCAGGTGATAGTCTTGATGGGCAGGCTCTACATCAATTAACTAAGGAGCCAGCACCTCTTTCATATGAGAGTGCAGAAGTAAAGTGGTTTCTGCAAGCTGGTCACAAGAAAGTAAATGGGACTGAAACTGATGTAACATGACAGGGGACTTCCCAACTAGCTGGCAAATAATCCTGCTGCTGCTTCTTACTCTGATAGGTTGGGCATGGAGGGAGTGTAATAGAAACAGAATACAGATGCACTGTCAAGGCCATTCCCATGTGGGAGTTATGTCCACAAGTCTTCCATCCCTACTGCATGCTGCTATGAGTTTTCAGCAATACCTCAACCATAAAATTATCACTGCAATTATAACAAAAAAAAAAAAAACCTGCAGAAAACAACATAATTCCATTAATTTCTAATTAATGTCCGATTTCTAAACCTCTTTTCTGTTGTTGATTACTGTTTCCACACTCCTGATCTAAATACCTACTCCAACCATACAACTTAAATAATTCTTACCAGAATGAGAGACATCATTACCCACTCCACTTGACACTCCTAATTCCAAGCAAATCCATTTTATCAACACCCTAGGCTTCAACACAAACAATGATGTGCACCACCACTTTCAAATATCAAAACCTGCCCTGGTATTCTTTACTAAATCTTAATAAATTCACTACATTTCACCTCAGTTATTTATCTGCGAATGGTGATTTCATACCAACCATCCATACAGTGAAATCATTTTTGAGACGTCAGTGTTAGATCATCTAAAGACAAGCCCATCCTGTATTGACAATACAGGCTGTCATACTCATCTAGTATCTACCCAACAGCAAGGAAACAAGCCTTTATCCAGCTTATCCCTAAAAAGGGAACTAAGTCATTCATAAAACTTTCATCTCATTGCCTTCACCTCAATATTCTCAAACACAATGGAAGTCATTGATAGTCAATATGTTCACTAAATGGTGAACCATCAGTTAATCAGTGATCCCAAATATGGATTCCACCACTCTCATTCTATGGCAGATCTCTTTACTTACCTTACCCACTTTTAAACACAGACAATAGCTGTACTTTGACATTTCCAAGAAATTTGATAGACTAGCTTCAAGCCCTTTTCAAGTTTACATCTTTTGGTTTCCACCAATCCTTGTGGTGCTAGCTTCCTCTCTCTCTCTCACTCTCTGATCATTATGGACAGTTTCTTTTTATCAGATTTCTTTATCAATGCTGTACAGAACTGTGTATAACATGGATGAGAATACAGAGCCCTGGTACCAGAGGGCTCTGCACTCTTATCCATGTTCCTCTTATACATAAATTGCCTCTAACCTCAAATCATATCTATAATTTTTTGCTGACACTACACTCCATTCCGCCTCCTCATTCGAAAAAGTCTATAAGACTAAAATGCTTCAAGTTCTTCCACAATCAATAACTTAAATACCAATCTCTGCACCATTCTTAAGTTGGGTGAGGATAATCTGGTGAATTTCAATGCTACCAATATGCAATGTTGTCTTATTTCTTGAAAGAAATATCATACTACACTCCCAATTACTTTTGATAATGTTGCAACCTCCAGACAAGATTGATTTTCTCTTCTAGGGTTGGTTCTGAAACTAGTCCATCCTGGAAAAAAAAAACATCTCATTCATACCTTCTCAGCAAGCAAAACACTCAGCATTCTTTTTCATTCAAAGCATTACTTCACTCCTGCAAAACTCACAATCCTTTTTAAATCCCAATACACCTAACCTTAGAAACTGTTCTCACATTTAGGACAATGCCCAAAACCTTCTCAATAATTCTCAGACATATAGAGCAATCTGATTAACAGATATCCTCTCTTCTCATCAGACTTCCTCTAATCGCTTTTTCATAGATGCTCTGTTTCTGCATCATGCTTCTTTTATAGGTATGCAGTACTGTTTCACAAACCTAGCTTAGAACAACATTCCTCCAATTATATAAAATCATAAGCAGCCACTAGTCAACATTCAAATATACTCAACCACCAAATGAAATGCCAACCCAACTCATCAAGGAAACACATTCACGGATTCCCTGCTTCCTAACACACACACACACACACACACACACACACACACACACACACACACACACACACACACACACACACACACACACACACACACACACAGAGAGAGAGAGACAGAGAGAGAGAGAGAGAGAGAGAGAGAGAGAGAGAGAGAGAGAGAGAGCACTATGTTATCATTTCTGCAATCTCTCATGTGTAGGGTTCATATTAAAAAAAAAAAAAACATTATGTGGAAGATGAATTTCATTAATTTCATTACCCAGAGAGAGAGAAAAATAACACCATACTGAAAGACTAATGTGGAGTGAAAAAGTCCCATATCTGATATCTAGAACATGGTTTTTTAGAGTAATTAACCCTCACATTCAAAACATTCTTTTAGTATGCAATTTTAGTTGTCTGAATAGTTTTGGAAATGGTGGCTTCAGATAGTTGATTATTTTCACATATTAGAGGTGCTGCACTGGCACTTTACCTGATAGTCAAAAGTATGTTAAAATAGTATTGCTGCATGTCAAATGTGTAAGTCTGATTATCGCAAAACTATTAAAAATACTATTAATTTATATATTTTTATATTCATTACTTTCTTTATTATACCAGTGGTTAGCATTCAAAAAATTAATACAATAAGAAGGGAATATGTACATGTACATAAAAAATTAAAAGAAAAAATCATGACCTTGATCCATTCATCCTCTCAAAAAAGACAATAACAACAATGGGGGAAAGGGGGAACACTTTTCTCACTTTTTTTTCAGCAGTAGTTGCATACATGGGGGACCATAAAATATATTTTCACTAATTCGTCTTTGTAATACTGACACAAAATAATAAGTCATCATATTCATTTCACAACAGAACTCTTTAGAGTACAAATTGTTATTTGCTCTTAACCATTTCTATGTCTTCTTCTCTCTTTCATCATCTATGTGGATGATGATGAGGCCAAATGAACTCTTTCCATTTCTGTCTGTCCCTGGAGAGTCTGAACAGTTCTGTCCAGTCTGGTGTCACTTGTGATTTTGTTTTCAGGTCCTCTTTTATTTTGTCTATTCACCTAATTCTAGGCTGCTGTTTGGATCTTTTACCTTCCATCATTGTATGGTTGGTAATTGGCTTTAGCTGGTAATCTTTCTGTTCCCATTCTGGTCACATAGCCAAACCATCACAGTCTTCTTTCTTGGATTTTGTCTATTATTATTATTTCTTGTTTCAGTCATTTCCTTATGTCTTCGTTTCTTAGTCTATCCAGCAGAGATACTCCAAGTAATCTTCTTGGCCAATCCATTTTAGTAGTTAATTTTTTGTCTTCAGCTTTTTTGAGATTCCAGCATCCACTTCCATAGAGAAGTAGTGGGAGGACCATTGTCTCATAGATTCTTACTTTTGTTACTTGTTTGATGTCTCTTGACCATATTTTATTTAGTCGTCCAAAAGTTTGGGATGCTTGGCTAATTCATCTGTTTATATCTTTTGTAATTTCACCATTGTACTCGATTATTCCTCCGAGGTAGGTGAAGTTTTCTACCTGCTCTAGATTCTTACTATCAATTTCAATTTTCAGATTGATGTTTCTTTTTCTATTTGCATAATTTTTGTTTTGTCTATATTTAGGTTTAATCCAAATTTCATACATTCTTCATTTCATCAGAAATTCATTGTAGATCTTCTTCCGTGCTTGCAAGTAATACACTGTCGTCTGCAAATTTTAAGGTTGTTATATTTTTCCATATATTTTGATTCCTTAAATCCACCAAACTCATTGTAAGTTCTTCCAATGTATGTGTAAAAGGGGGGGGCCTCTGTTTTTTTTCTTTATAGCCGCTGTTATTGTAATCTTTAATCTGCTGCACCTTTGTAATATCTTATTTATTCACTATCTTTGCTAGTTTCTTAATCCATCTTGTGTCTCCTTAGTGACTTACTCTTTCGTACAAAAATTATCCACCTTTCACACTATTTGTCGTATGCCTAAGAATACTGGAAATTTATTTGTTTAGACTGTGCCACCAGTATTCCTTTCTCGGCATAAGACTCAGTAATACGGCTGGCAGATCTCTCTCTCTCTCTCTCTCTCTCTAGCATAAATTCCTTCAAATAAAATAGCATAAACAGTCATGGTCCCATGCACTTAACTTTCGCTTCTAATACCCTATTTATTTCCCGCTCTCAGGTCCGAGTTTATTTAGAAACAGTGCATTGTAAATTAAAAGATCAAGAGGCACTCTGTTGACATATAATTGAAACACATTTATTTACACTAATAGAAAAGTACATCAATTAAACAATAGGGAGGTTACTCTCTCTACCTATTCGTTAAAATTTAGCGTTAAAACTTCCCTTAGCAATTCTTAAACTATACAGCATAAATACTCATTTTTTACTTCTCTGCTTATTGAAAAACAATTGTAATCTATTCATAAAGAAATTAATTTGCTATGCCAAGTTATTTCACAATTGTATTTCAATTACTAACAAGCCAAAAGGCTTTCTTATAGACACTGCATATAACTAGTACCTTAAATCTTAACAGTCCATCTAAATTATTTATCCCAGATTACATAAAAGTAACATAGAACATAAAAGTGGAACAAATTCACATAGGCTCTGTCATCTGGGTCATGCACTCATTCAAGGTTCTGCTCTAGCGTTCTCAAACTTTTCTTCCTTCTCAGGCCTTGGATTTCTTTCTGCGGTGTCTCTCTTCACCGGCATCTCATCAGGGATTGTTGGCGGGGTTTTGGAAAGCTGATTTCCAGCACTCATCATGGGCTCGGACAAGGGGGGTCCAACATGTGGAGCTTATGCAGTCTCATTCAGATGGCAATGCATTCTTCTCCGGGCACTGAAGTCCGCTCCTCGGTTATTAGCTTCCAGCACTCATCATGGGCTCGGACAAGGGGGTCCAACATGTGGAGCTTATGCAGTCTCGTTCAGATGGCAATGCATTCTTCTCCGGGCACTGAAGTCCGCTCCTCGGTTATTAGCTTCCAGCAACCTTCCACAGCCAAGTTCTAGATCTAGACAGCCTCAGGTGGACCGGCGTCCTTTTCTTCTCTGCATCCCTCCGACTTCTCGCATGCCCTAGCCGTATAGTGGTGTCCTCTATTTTTGACTGCAGATACCGATGTTCTCCTCAAATTCTTTTTATTTCTCCGTCTCCGGGACCTTGCACAAGGGGTTGAGACCCTGAAGAATTCAGCACGACTCCTTGATCTACTCTTAAAGCAGACTATTTCTTTGTTATCTCAAGTGCACTTCAAAAATCCAATTTGTCGGACAGCAAAACCTTGTCTGATTCGTGCCGACCCTTTTAAGAATGATCTTGGAGGTGGGAATATAAAGAATTTCAAACGAAGGCCTCCTATGCACTTAGGTAAAACAATAACATACAGTTTCCAGTGACATAGCATTTACTTGTTGTTACTAATTTTAGACATTCGTTGTTTACTACATTTGAGCAGGTTAATTTCCCATCGGACTATATACATTCTTTATACAAAGGTTATTTTTATAACACAAACTTTTGAGATTCGACCTCTGTAAAAATGTAAAATTCTAAGCTACATCGAATTTTACATATACACTACCGTACTTATATCTCCACATGAATTCGTTGTCAGTGGGCTTGCTACCCACCATCACAATGCCTTATATACACTGCCTGGAAAGAAGTCAACTTCTATGAGCAATGTACATCATGCCATGTAATGCATCGTGGGTTTGTAGCCAGTATAAATTGGAGGAATATGACACTTCCAAGTCAGTGCAACTGCGTCTGAATGATATGGCTGCAAGAAGGGGAACTGACAGAGTTAGAAAGATGCATTGTGATAGGATGTCATATTGCAGGCTTATCTATTTCAGTAAACTGTTGACAAAGTGGGCTGTCCCAGGTCAACGATCAGTGATACCATACTGAGATAGAAGCACAGGGAGTCAACTGCAAGTGCTACCCCATAGTGGATGGTCCACCACACTTATCAAATGTGAGTGTAGGATACTACAAAGGATAATATGTAAAAATTGCCAATCATTGGCCAACATGTTGAATGTGGAGTTGTCAGACCACTGCACAGCTTATTGTAGGCCTGAATATTTATAAATATAGAAAATAAATTCTTATTTTCTATATTTATAAAAAGAAAGAAAGAAAGAGAGAAAGCAAGAAGCCAAGAGAGTTGTGGCACAGGTGAAGGCCATGGCATATCAAGATCTGTATGATCAATTAGAAACAAAGGAAGGACAGAGAAAAATTTACCAACTAGCAAAATGTAGAAATAAAGCAGCAAAGGACATCTTACATGTGAGGCATATCAAAGATGCTGAAGGAAGAGTATTATGGAGGGATGTGGACATAAGAAACAGATGGAAAATATACTTTGAGGGACTTTTGAATGAGGAAAATGCAAGGACTCTCAGAGGAGATGGGCGGCCTTCTGAGGGGATGGTGCAGAACATCAGTAGAGTGGAAGTGACGGAGGCCATGAAGAGGATGAGGAATGGAAAATCGGTGGGCCCCGACAGAATTCCAGTGGAGGCATGGAAGGCACTGGGGGAAGAGGGAATTGACCTGCTGTGGGACCTGTTCATGAAAGTTTGCCAACAGGAAAATATACCCGAGGAATGGAGGGAGAGTACCCTTGTCCCCATCTACAAGGGTAAAGGGGATGCACAAGACTGTAAAAATTACAGAGGAATAAAGTTGATGTCCCACACAATGAAGATCCTAGAAAGGGTTCTTGATGTTAGATTGAGGAAGGAGGTGGAGATTGCAAAGGAACAATTTGGATTCATGCCTGGTAGATCAACAACAGATGCTATCTTTGGGTTACGGCAGATGATGGAAAAATATCGAGAGAAACAAAGGGAGCTACATCTGGTATTTATTGATCTGGAAAAAGCATACGATAGAGTGCCAAGGCAAGAAGTCTGGAGGTGTCTGAGGGAGAAGAAGGTGCCGGAGAAATATGTCAGGTTGGTGCGGGAAATGTACAGAAATGTGAAGACAAGTGTTCGGACCTGTTTGGGACAGACAGAAAGTTTTCAAGTAACAGTTGGCTTGCATCAAGGGTCAGCATTAGGTCCGTTTCTGTTTAATATTGTGATGGAGGTGGTAACAGAGGAGGTGAGAGAAGATGCGCTTTGGACAATGTTGTATGCAGATGACATCTTGTTGTGTGTAGATTCAAGAGAAGAAGTGGGAACTAAACTGGAAAGATGGAGAAAAGTACTGGAAGAGAGAGAGGTATGAGACTGCGCAGAAGTAAGACAGAGTATATGTGTTGCGCAGTCGGCGGCGGCCAGGAGACAGATCTGGAGCTGGAAGGAAATGTCATCAGGAAGGTGAGAGACTTTAGATACTTAGGTTCGACAGTGGAAGAAGATGGAGGAGCTGAGAAGGAAGTGGGATGCAGGATACAAGTGGGTTGGAGGAACTGGAGGGAGATGGCTCGAGTGTTATGCGATAAGAGGGTGCCGATCAATCTGAAAGGCAAAATTTATAGGAGAGTGAGGCCAGCTATGACATATGCTATAGAAATTGTAGCTCTGAGGAAAAATAACATCAGCAGGATGGAAGTAGCAGAGATGAGAATGCTTAGGTGGATGTGCGGTGTGACCAGAAAGGATCATCTGAGAAATGACTATGTCAGGGGAACAGTGAAAGTTACGAACTTAGGAGCAAAAATACAGGAGGCAAGGTTGAGATGGTTTGGTCGTGTGATGAGGAGGGAGGACGAATATGTGGGAAGAAGGGTCATGCAGATGGATGTACAAGGAAGGCGGAAGCGTGGGCGGCCAAAGAAGAGATGGAGGGAGCTGGTAGAAGAGGACTTGAAGATGAAGAACTTGGATGTGGTGACAGCCCAAGGCAGGAAGGTGTGGAGGAGACTCATTACAAACAGTGACCCCACTTAAGTGGGAGAAGCTGCAGAAGAAGAAGAAGAAGAAGATAGAAAATAAATTCTTATCCCACCCACAGTACGAACAAATGTACTATAGGTTCACAAATAAACCTTTTGTAGATGGGAGCCACATAAAAAAAAAAATTCCTCCAAACCTTCCTACAGCAAGTGCCCAGTGGTGGGGCGATGTAGGCTAAAAGGTCAACTGTGAATATAGATTGGCAGAAGAACATACTGGTGCTTGCTGATTAATTAATTGGCAGACTTCTAGGTTGTAGAGAGGTTGACTGTTGATGACTTTCTCCATTATTCTGAGGAGGACTGAAATGACAGCAACTGGTCAAGTAGTATGGCAGACTGGATATATGCTTGCTTCCATGCACTGGAATAAGTGCAAGCTGAGTACAGAAGATTGCAGAAATTATAAAGAACAGATGTTAGCTTTGGAGAACAAAGTCTGGGTACAGGTGAAGAGGTACCATCAGACCTAGAAGACTTTCTAGTGTCTAAGTTGTTTAGTATTTTTCTGATGTCTTTTTTGTTGAAAAGCACAGGGGACATGAAGGTACTCTGGTATGGTAGGAGGCATTCCACCTTGATCCTCTATGCAAGAGTTGAATGGTAATGCTAAGAGGTCAACTTTATTTTTTGGTACTATAACAGTAGTCATTTGAATGAGAGAAGTAGAAGCACAAGTGAGAAGTAACATCTGATGACCTCTGATGGACTGGTAAACATGGCTTCCATCTAGACAGGAGGAAAGTTTTCTGCTACCAGCCTTCATAAAGTCATCAGATTTGAATTTGCTGATAGTTGCTTTGCATTTATTGTATGCTTCAACATAAGCTGAATATGAATCTGGAGCTCTTGATTCAAGCTACCTACCGTCAGCTGAATTTTAATTCAAATGCTCTTATACATTGTCTGCTGAAGAAGGAATTGGATAGTGGATGAGAATTTGGGGTAAAATGAAGACCTTCATACCAGTGAGGATAATTTCTGTGACTTGCTCAGAGCACGTGTTTGGGACAAATGAGTGGAAAACAATGGAGAGATTAAACAAATCAATGAAAAGGAAGAGTAGAATTCTTTCAGAGGTCATCGCACTTTGTAGTACTAAAGGACAAAATGTTGGGAATGGTTAAAAAAAAATCAAGGGTTGAGAGAGTAAAGAGAGTTATCAGGAATGTGGGGAGGTAGATGTACGATTTGTATTAGATCACTGCTTATAGCAACATTTCTGCATCACATCCAACTTGGTCAGTCATGTTGGAAAAGGGGAGGCAGATGGAGTTATGAACATTAAGGTCACCTAGAAAGATCACTTCACTATTTGGATAATTAGACTATAAAAGGTCAAACTTCATGAATAGGAAGCTGAAGTCAGTGGTTTTTGGAATTTGGAGAGCAATAACACAACAGATGAATGTTATGAGACAAGGAAACCTTGAGCTAGAGGAAGTCAAAAGCAGGAGATTCTAAATTAAGCGTTCTTTGGCAAGTAATGTCAGATCTCACAAAGGCATGAGTGCCACCCTTGATGTGAAAGAATCTTGAAGTGTGTAATTTGATCCTACCTGCACAGAATTGCAGCACATGCTGTCCAGCAGGTTTCCTGCTTTAGAAGATAAAAAAAAGGCAAGTTTCCACAATGAAAACTTTACTGCCACCACAGACTTGATTACTTACCTTAAGTTTAAAGTCATTATAAATCCTCTTGAGTCCTAGTTGAAACTCAGACATAAATGCATACCAACTAGGCTAAAGATTGTCATCCATACTTTGAAAGAAAATTTAAAAAAGAAGACTATGTATTCTCTGCTTACTTTCAATGATTAACAATCTTAAAGTAAAAGCAACAGAGAAGGATAAATTTTTTATGAAAAAAAAAAAAAAAACTTACCCATCATTATCAGAATCGAGCAGTGATAAGATCCTTGACTTGAGCTGAGTCATGAAGCTCCATGTAGATTCCATAATATCATCAATTACTTTTGTCCTACATAACCACTATAAGCAAAAATACAATAATAATCATTAATGGTTTCTTTTAAGATCAAAGGTTAAAATACAAAACCATAGAAATTACCCAAGAAAATCAAAAAGTATGGAAACAATCTGATGCAATCATTAAAAAAATGCATTTAATAACTGCATTTTTATAAGTGATGTAATTTATTAGCACAGCAATTGAACTTAAAGCTTCTTTCGCATATGTATTATTGCAGAGAGGTTATTTGTTGTCTATAATGTAACATTTTGTTTCAACTCATTTCGTCAAATTTGGTCATTAAATATGCCCAGAATTTAGACTAAAATGCAGAAGACTTCTTTTAAAGGTAATGTAATGTAATGCTCAGTTCTATGAAAGTTAACCTCTGCAAGCAGTTGCAAAAAAATTGCTTATTCAACCTGTTGTTAGTCAACAGTCACCATTGGACTAGTGTACAAGGTGAGTACCTAGAAAAAAAGAATAGGATTACCTTTAGCACTAAACTCTATCTAACATAATGGCAGTCCACTGCAAAGTTTATGAAGAGACATGTATTGATGTTACATCTGTTATGAAGTGTGCAGATAAATGCAAAATTAGTTATTTTTATTGTGTTGGTCTCAGCAAAAGTCAATTTAAAAAGTTTCCAAAGACAGGAAACAAAACTGGAAATGCGCTTCGTGCAAATTCAGCAAACAACAAAGATCTGCTCAATGTTTCAACTCTTTGTTCAGCAACAGACGCCATTCCAGTACTAGCCAACACCTGCCGGCAACTTCTCCCAGGGGTGATGACTCATGCATTCCAGAGATTAGTAACATGGACAATATATGTATAACAGATAGGTATAATGAAAGAATTAAAAAAGTCAATGACTTAAGAAGTTTGACTGAATATACCTCGAACAAAATAGATGACTTTTTGGCTATCATTGCTGGCCTGACACAAGAAGTTAAAGAACTCAAAACAAAGAACTTTAAACTAGAAAATGCAAATATGGAACTGCATAGGGAGCTTAAAAAAAAATTCATGAAACAGCAGATGACCTGAATCAACAGGCAATTAGCTCACACCTGGAAATTGTTGGTGTTCCTCATGAACCATACAAAAATATACATGCAGTAGCAAAGAAAATTGCACATAAAATCAAGATCAACTATAATGAAGATGATATTGAGGCTATACATCATTTTCCTAGTGGAAAATGATGTATAGCCTCAATACAAATGATGTATAGTGGGCAGATAAACAGCAATGCTTATCATCATAAAATTTAAAAGTAAAGCAATCAGAGACAAATGGCAGGACAGAAACAAAAGTATCAAATATAGACTAAGTATGATATATGTGGCAATTTTAAGGACAGCAAAATATATCTTAAATGAGCACTTGACTGGAAACTTAAAACATCTACTGTTTATTTTCAAGAAACTTAAAGGAAAAAGTCCACTACAAATATCTCTGGGTCAAACGGGGCAAACTCTTAATGAGAAGAGACAATACATCTAAAATATGGCGAATCAGATGCAAAGAAGACTTGTGTAAACTCCGAGAAAACAGCGAGTAATAACTGACTCGCGAATGACAATAGCAGATGAGAATAACAACTGTGATGTCACTTTTCATAAATGTGTAATTTGTCATGATTCAGTAGAATTAAGAAACTTTTTATCCTCAGACGCTGTAAGTACTTTGAATATTTTGCATATAAATATAAGAAGTATTCGAGATAAATTAGAACACATTGAATTACTACTAGACAACTTAAACTATCGGCTAGATGTTCTGTTAAAATTGATTTGTACCATTTAAATGGATTTAAAAATTATTATCAATGCAGAAATTATAAAAAATCCAAAAGTGTAACTATCTTTATTCGAAATTCCATATCGGTTAATAACATTACTAACATAAAAATGAAAACAGCTGCAAATGTCAATTTATATTTAGAACATCATAATATATATATAATGGCTGTATATAGGTTGCACTGATACACAGAGTCCAACTTTATACAAGAACTTGAGTGTAGTCTAGATGAAATCAGAAGTGACAATGTTCTCAAAACTGGGGATATGAATATTGACTTACTGAGGAATGGCAGCTCCTCTCCAAGATTATCTAGATTTACTTGCCATGCATGGACTCAAACAATATTAATGTCCCCACAAGAGAATTTAATGGTGGTAGAACGTGCATAGATCATGTATTCAGGAGAACTATTTTAAGTGGAAACAAAATCCAAGCAGCAGTTCCGCACCAACCTCTCATGGATTACTTTCCAATCGGTATTAAAGTGCATTTGCAAGTACAGCACAGAGATAATACAACCGAAAATATCCCCTATACAACAACTGACTGTGGAGTATTGAAGTGTAACTTGAGCACTGTCTCTTGGGGAGAGATAACGAAGAAAACAAATATTGATACTTCGTATCATAAATTTCTTGTGATATTAAACAATAAAATGTAAGACTCAATTAAAAGATAATAGACTCAATTTTGTCTTTTATTTTAACTTGAGTTAAAATAATAGACAATGAAAGAAACAAAACCCTGGATTACACAGGAAATTTTATTTAATATTTATATCAATGAACTAGATAAAAATCAGACACTAGATAAAAATTAGAGATAAAGTGTACAAAAAGTTTAAAAAATACCCACACAATCAATATTATGAACACAGTTTCAAGTACTATAGAAATATAATACACCACAAATTAAAAGAAAGTAAAAACAAATGATACAGAAATGAATTCCTGAAATGCCAAGGACTCTCCAGAAACAAAGGAAGTTTGTGAATAAATTAATTGGCAAAGATATACACAAACAAACCCTCCCCATATTTAAAAGATATTGATAGGAATAGAGAAAATGGAGACAGGGGATTAGCTGAAGAATTCAATGATCACTTTGCCATGGTCAGTGAAAGCATTCTGAAAAATGGTAAAACTACTGCTCAGAATTGCACTTCCAAGAGAATTGATAACTCCACATATCTTTTCCCCACTTGTGAAAATGAAATCAAGTGTTATAGTTAGCCAAAGAACAAACAAAACTTCAGGATATGAAGGTATTAACACTAGAATTCTTACAGAATGCCAAATGTACATTTTTAACTTATCACTGATGACAGGCACATTTCCATTAGATTTTAAGAAGGCCATAGTTGTAACTTGAAAAATTACAGACCAATCTCCCTTCTACCAGTCTTTTACCAAAAATATTAGAGAAATTGGTAAAAATTAGACTCATGAAATTTTTGGACAAAAACAACTTCTTTTCAAAGAATCAAGTTGGGTTCAGGCAAAAGTTTAGCACAGAACATGCTTTACTGAACTTCACAAACACAGTTTATACCTCCCTATATAAACATAAACTAACATTAGCAGTATTTTTAGATATACACAAAGCATTTGACACTGTATCACTTGAAATTTTAAGAAAAAAAAATTAGAAGTCATAGGTACTACCCTAAACTGGTTCAAATATTACTTAAATGCCAGATCACAAACTGTAAAAATAAACAACAGCTATAGCAGCTCCAAAACAGTAGAATGTAGTGTACCACAAGGATCTGTCTCAGGACAAATTTTATTTAATATTTATATCAATGACTTCTGCAATCTTAAACTAAACAGTAAAATAAATACTTTTGCAGATGATACAATACTATTTTTCTCTATGGACACAGCCGAACAAATGCAAACCATAGTAAATGTTGATCTTTTAAAGGTAATAAATTGGTTCCAGTCAAATAAACTCAGTCTGAATATCTCAAAAACTAAATATGTAAATTTTAATTTGTGAAATACAACAGGCAAAATGAACTTCACTGCACAATTAATTTTGCATGATTGGAATTGCAGGACAAATTCAAACTGCAACTCCGAGGAAATAGAAAAAGTCAATGTAATAACTTACTTGGAATTAAAAATTGATAGTAATTTAAGCTGGAAACCGCATATTACTGATGTCGTAAATAAAGTAAGGATTATATTAAACAGACTTTACTACCTAAATAGATTCTTAAATTTAAATATGCTAAAAATATTATATTCTGCCAGGATTCAAAGCACTACAATATGGTATATTAAGTTGGGGAGGAATTACTGCACTAGACTGAAACCTTTAGTTTCGACTCAGAATAAAGTAATTCTAATCTTAACTAGAAACAAATACAAGGACACTGTGATGTGTGATAAATACACCATACTAAACATACTATTCCTTAGATCAGAGGTTGGCAACCAGCGGCTCTGGAGCTGCATACGGCTCTGGAGCTGCATACGGCTCTTTGAATTGCTAATTGCGGCTCTTTTCGTTATTAAATGATCTATCTAAACATAGAAGTAAAAAGAAATTTTTTGTAGGCCAAATGACCCCTAACCATATGTCGATACTCAAAAAATGTCAGTTTACATTGGGCAGTATCAGCCAGGCAGAGCGCTATGTGAGCGCTACTTTGTAGTGAAAATTAATCGCTACGAATTAAATTAATTTGTAGTGAATGGCGAATGCTACGATCGAGCAGTTGGCTCGGACACATTTATGATGTCGCGCTAGGCTAGCACATGTAGCGCTAGCCTGTCTGAACTCACCCATTGTCTTCGCATATAGTGCAGGTATATTGGGCTGTAAATCTGTAAAAAATCTGTTAAAATAACAGAAGGTTTTGTAATGGACGTTGCAGTGCTTTCATTTACTGGTGATTGTGTTAGGTAACGTGAATATTGTAACATTAAATTAAATATTAACAAAATAAAAATATTTTTATAGTATTTAAAATGTCAGCAAAGAAGAGAAAGATAGAACAAGAAAATCGGGAGTTTAAAAGTGAATGGATCGAAACCTATGCATTTGTAGCAAATACAGCAGGATTTCGAATGTGTTTAATATGCCATGAAAAGCTTTCAAATAATAAAAAAATCAAATATACAAAGACATTTTTTAAATAAACACAATACATTTGACAAAGCATATCCACAGGGAGATGAAAGAAAAAAGGCACTAGAAGAGTTGCAACACAAAGTAAACCTAACTAAATGTTCATTTTCCAAATGGATAAAAGAATCAAGAATTACAACTATTGCTAGTTTTGTGGCCGTTCAAGAAGTTGTTAAATGAGTAAAACCTTTTACAGACGGTGAATATGTGAAAGAATGTTTTATTAAAATGTCCGAATATCTTTTCTGTGATTTTAAAAGAATGTTTTATTAAAATGTCTGAATATCTTTTCTGTGATTTTAAAAGCAAAGCAGAAATAATTACAAAAATAAAAGACATGCCATTATCTGCTAAGATTGTAAGGGACAGAACTATACAAATGGCAGATGATATAACAAATCAGCAGGTTACAGATCTAAATTCAACACCAGGATTCTCCATTGCCTGTGACGAATCATGTGATGTAGATGACATTGCACAGATTGTACTTATTTGTAGATACATAAACTCTCAAGGACCTCAGGAAGAATTACTCGATATACTGCCACTTACAGGACAAACTTGTGGAGAAGACATTGAATCTGCTGTTACCATTTGCTTGAAAAGTAAGGGTATTAATATTAACAAAATAATATCTATTGCGACTGATGGGGCGTCGAGCATAAAAGGTACAAAAAAAGGTTTTGTTTCTTTATTTAAAAAACAAATTTTGCATGATGTGTTTTCCTTTCATCGCATAATCCATCAAGAGATACTTTGTGCACAAACTTTTCCAAAAGAGATAACAGTAGTGATGGATTTGGTTGTAGAAATTGTTAACAAAATAATGGCAATAGCGCTACATCATTGGAAATTTTGTGAGCTTCTTAAAGAAATCAATTGCGAATATTCCGATCTTCTTTTGCATAACAGAATAAGATGGCTTTCCAGAGGTCCGGTGTTGATGCGATTTGCCACCTGCCTTGGAGAGGTTAAGTTGTTTCTAAGACAAAAGGACTTTGAATATGCACAGTTAGAAGATACTCATTGGTTACAAAAATTCTACTTTATGGTGGATATGACTTCCCATTTAAATGCACTAAATAAGAAATTACAGGGAAAGGGAAATACAGCAGTTTTGCTTTTAGAAGTGACTTCGTTTGAACAAAAATTATATTTGTTTGTGACAGACTTAGAGAAAGACACATTACATTTTCCTACGTTGAAGAAATATCAACAAGAACAAGCTAATAATTACATAAATTTAACCTTTTTCAAAGAAATTATAGTAAATATGCGATCTGAATTTAATGAGAGATTTGAGGAGTTTAGAAAGAACAAGGCAACTATGTCATTTTTATTGCGACCACTTGAAATTAATCCTGACGAATTAAATTTTTCACCTTTTGCTGGAATTGATGAGGCTGCATTTTAACTTGAGTTAGAGGATCTGAAAACCAAGGATTTGTGGAATTCAAAATTTAGAAATCTTAAAGCTGACCTGGAGGAGTTGGAAAGACAAAAATGTACCCTTGCAATACAAATGGTCTGTAATAGAAGATCTTAAAAAGCAAGATCAGATTGTATTTGACACATGGAATTGTTTAGCGGACACTTACATTCAGTTAAAAACATATGCATTTGGACTTCTATCGATTTTCGGATCGATATATTTGTGTGAGCAAATATTTTCTAATATGAATTTTATTAAAAGTAAGTTGAGAAACCAACTAAGCAACGTGGGTCTTTCGTCATGTTTGAAAATGAAAATTACGGCGTATTCGCTGCATACTGAGAAACTATCCGAAGAAGTTCAACAGCAAAAGTCGCACTAAAAAGATATTTTAAATTAAAAAAATTAAAGAAATAGGTATGTTCTTGGATTTTATACATATGCTTTTGTAAGGAGAAGGAAATCTTTGTTTTATTATTTTAATATTTTAAAAATAAAAAGTACGGCTCCTTAATTTTTTTTTTACATATAATTTTAAAAATGGCTCTTCACTCCAAAAAGGTTGCCGACCCATGCCTTAGATATTTATATACCTATAGGTTACTGCTATTCATTGAAAACAACAAACAATACATAAAGATCAAACAAGATGCTTTTCTTGATAGACATAAGGGCCTAAAATATATAGTTCCTAAAGCAAATAAAGAAGCAACACACAAACATTACACTTATTTAGCACCAAAAATATTTACCACACTACCTTTAACAACAAGAAATGAGACTAACCCAAACAAATACTTGAATGAAAGAATATTTATTTTCACACAGAAATGAGTACACTCTGTTCAAAATAACAATATAAATTATTGGTTTTTGCATATTGGTATTTAAAAGATTAAGTTTCAGGTGTAAAATGTAAAAAATCTAAATGCTATTTAATTACTTTATTGTATTTAGTTCCTAATTAATGTTATGCAACTTTCTCTGTACATATTAGCATGTTTCCTGTGATTTTATTATGTTATTATATTATAATAATATATAAAAACCTGGATGAGCTGTTGCTCTTAGGTTACGCATATGATCATCAAAGTTTTGTACTAGAACATGAAGCTTACAATAAAAAATATCTGTATCTGAAAAAAAAAAAAAATATATATATATATATTTATTATTACGGGTGACTCCAGGGAGTCCTTAGACTCATCGAGGGAGGCCCTAAACATCATGTCCACACAACTATACGACATTCTCACAGTATCTATCATACCTTGCCTTGCCTTGAACTCACGCACCCACAATAGACTCTGACAGCTTATTCCACTCATTTACCACTCTAAAAGTAAAGAACCCAGCTCTAACACTCCCTGCTAACCACACTCTTGCCCAGCTTCCATAGGTGTCCCCTAGTTCTCCCACCACCAGTCCTGATCTCAAAAATATCCTCTGAATTAATCCTATACAAACCCTTTAGCAATTTGAATGTCTCAATCATATCTCCCCTTTTCCGCCTATCAACTAATTTCTGCAACCCACAAATCTTCAACCTGTTCTCATATGGTTCATTCCATAGACCTGCTATCATCTTAGTCACTCGCCTCTGGATCCTCTCCACCTCCTCCCCATCAAGAAGAAACCTAGGTGACCAAATCTGAGCACAGTAGTCAAGATGAGGTCTTATTAAGGTTCGGTACAGAGGTACAATAACTTGCTTGTCTCTGCTCGTCAAGGTATTTTTCAACAACCAAGTGAGTTGACGAGCTGATTTCGTTACTTTTGCAATGTGCTCCCTATCCACCAATACTCCCAAGTCCCTGGCCTCATCAATCTCATTAGCATATTAGCAGCAGTATACCAATGTGGTATACTGCTACTAATCTTTTCACCACAAAATGCATAACCTTACATTTTGTCACATTAAATTGACATCCATTCTCCTCAGCCCAGAACTCCAATCTATCCAAGTCGTCCTGCAAGATTTTGACATCTTCTGCATTCACTATTGCCCAACCCAATTTTGCATCATCAGCAAACAAATGAACTATTCCTCTTAGATCCTTCCCTATATCGTTAACGAACAAATTAAACTGCAGTGGTCCAAGAACAGAACCCTGCAGCACGGCACTAGTCTCAGGCTGTCTTTTGGACTCTACTCCTCAATAAACTGCTCTTTGATATCTCTCCATCAAACACCCACCTATCCATCTCACCAACCCTATATCCATTCCCATATGTTGTAGTTTACGGATTAGAATTCCATGTGGTATCCTGTCAAATGCCTTTGCCAGGTCCAGCAGTATCACTGTAAACCCATTACCCTTATCCAGTTCAGCCATCACCGTGTTATAAAACTTGAGCAAGTTACTGACGCATGATCTACCTTTCACAAAGTCATGCTGTTCCCCATACAGTATCTCATTTTCATCAATCCATTCCTGTATTTTTTCCTTGACTACTTTCTCCAAGACCTTAACAACAACTCCTGATATGCTGATCGGTTGGTAATTTGCAACCGTAGTCTTGGATCCTCCTTTATGCAGTGGAACTATTTTCCCCTCTTTCCACACCTTCGGGACTAAACCAGACCCGAGACTCAGATTAACAACATGGTCAAGGGCACTGATAATTCTTTAGCCGCTTCACGCAAGACCTGTGCCGGTATACCATCCAATCCCACAGATTTATTCACATTAAGGTTCGGTAATAGACTATTCACCTCCACTTCATTCATCACAATTCCTGTATAAACTAATGGTTCCTTCATTTTTTCAATGTCACCACCTGGATGATATACTTTTGAAAAGTGCTTGCTCAGTAACTCCACTATATCGACTGATTCAGTGCCCTCCTTACCATTGTCATTCCTTGAAATCATTTTGCCATGTACAGTTTTTTCCTTGCTTGCAGCATATTGAAAGAACTGTTTGGGATTCTCTTTAGCTTACATAGCTAGTTTCCTTTCATAACCTGCTTTTGCTTTTTTTACCACACTCGTTACCCTTCTGGCCTGCAGGTCACTTCTTTCTTTAAATTCCCTCCACAGTTGTTTCTTTTTTTGCAGCTCAAGCTTAATGGTGTTATTCATCCATTTAACCCCTACTTGTTTTAGTATTCGAACCCTAGGTATACAATTAGCCATAACCTCCTGTAAATGCTCCTTGACCACTTCCCATGCTCTATCGACATCCCGCCCTTGCAGTTGTACATGCCATGGCACTGATCCAAGCAATCTCCTAAGCTTGTCATACTTGCCAGCACGGTAATACCACATATACCTTGTCTAAATCGACCTTATGATCATTCTCACCAATAGGTGGCAACATGGTCATATTATTTACAGTCAAATTCTCAGATGCTATTACCAGGTCAAGCACTCTCACACCTCTAGTATTTTCAATTAAATGCTGTCTCAGATAGTTATCCCTTAATAATTGAATAAAATCCATTTCCTTCCTCACATGTGTCCTCTCCTCCTTCCAATCAATGTTACCATAGTTGAAATCCTCCATAATAATTACCCTTCTTCCACTCATTTCATCAATTTGTTTATGCATACTATCTCCACCATCTATCCCATTAGCTGGTCTATAGCAGCATCCAACTGTATATTTTATTCTGCCAGTCTCAATCTCACACTAAATAGCCTCAAATGAGCTCTTTTCACCATCCTGCAATACAACTTCAATTCTCTTTGGCTGCAGTTCATCAGCTATCATCAATAACACCCCTCCCCCCATTTTATTCTCTCTGACCCTCCTAAACACACTATAACCTGCACATTCTATCCCTAACTATGTCATCTTCCGTCAGCCATGTTTCACTAATGCCAATAACCTGTGGCCAGGAAGAGCCAATCAAGGCCAAAAATTCTTCCTTCTTGTTCCAAATATTCTTGGCATTAGTATACATGAAATGCAGTGATCCCTTTGTCCCACCCCTATCTTGATGCGATATTCTAACTATCCCATTCTGATTTTTTGTCCTTAGTACTGGCTCGGGTACACTCAGCTGTCTCACTGATGTCCGCATATCCACTTCCTCCCCACCTCCTTGGTAGTTCTAGGTTCCCTGGTTCTGCACATCCATTTTCACTTCATTCAGCAACACTTTTTCCAGTCTCCGCACACCAAATCCATTCAAATGCAGGCCATCCATCTTGTATAAATCCTTTTGCCCATCAAACTCATTCCACACGTCCAGAATTCCACACCACACCGTCTACATAACCTGCGCATAATGTCATTTGTGATTATGGCCACCAAAATTATTTTGCCACTAAAATTTGATGTAAAACAAAAATTGTGATGACTCATCAAATTTTACAATAGATCCCTAGTACTAAATTTCTATAAAATCTGAACTCCGGGTCAAGGTGATTAAATATTTTCATCTGGCTTGCAATATATCTAAAAACTGATTTAAAAATAGCCTATGTAAACTGAAACCATCAATGAATAAGCATGCATGCATTCATTTAAGCCATGAATATTGTTTAACACACACACACACACGAAAGTTACAAACATCAGCTCTCACTACAACAAACATCATAATAAACTCTCACTGAATAAATCAAGATTTCCAATTAAAGCCACGCAGATGCAATGTTATTCAACAGGAAATTCACTATAAAATATAACAAACTGTTCTGCAGTCTCCAAGAGTTGGTTATAATTAGAGTGTGTATGTCTATTTTAGTAAAATCTTTGTGGCAACATCAATATCACATAGTGTCAGAAAACTCGTGTAGCAAAGCAAACATTGATTGCTAGTGTTTTGTTTTTTTAATTTTGATACATCCACTTGTCTTTATTAATTTTAGATATTAATTATGCACTTTAAATTACTAGAACATAAAATCTAGTTTTGCCCCCAAAAAAGAAGCCGTTACTTGCATCAGGATGCAAGTAATGGATATTTGCGATGGATGGAATCCTGATGCAAGGATATTTGTAAATGTCTTCAAGTAGTAGATGAATTTCATCATCCATCATGAGATCATTATCTCGCTTACTGGAGGCTTTTAAAGGCTTAAAAAGAGATCAATGCTTGGTCTCGGGAAAACAGTAAAGTTTCCATATTATCTAACCTTATCCATGATAATACTTTAACATACAATAGGTTTACAACCTTCAGCAGCTGGAATTCATATAAAAAAAACAATAACCCTACAAACTTAAATATATATATATATATAAATATATATACACGAGGGTGGTCTGAAAAGTTCTCTGCCTCGACCATAGATAGCAACACTAAGGGGCAAGATTTTTTTCTTTCCAAGTTTGTACATCTGTCATAAGTATCCATGTGAAGTTGCAAGTCATTCTATCGAGTAGTTTGTTTTATAGAGCTGTCTGAAGCAAAAGTGTTGTCTGCATTCCTTGAAATGGATAAAATTGAGTATCGTGCGGTTATAAAATTCTTGAAAGATGGTTTAACGCCAACAGAAATTCATTTGAAGTTCATAAAAGTTTATAAGCACCCTTCTCCTTCATTTTTGAAAATGAAGAAATGGGCTGCCGCATTTTAAACATGGCCGTACCAGCTTTGAAGATGATTCATGTGAAGGTCGTCCAAAAAGTGTAACAACACCAGAAATCATTGATCAAGTGCATGATATGATACTGGATGACTTGCGAATCAAAGTCGTGAAATTGCTGAGACTATAGGCATTTCGAAAGAACATGTAGGATATATTTTGCATGAAGAATTGCAAAAGCAAAAGCTTTGCACAAGATGGGTGTGCTGCGCAAAGTTTGATCTGCTATACAGCAGATCAAAAATGCACTCACATGAAATTCTCTGAAAAGTGCTTGGAGCATTTTAACAAGAATAAAACTGATTTTGTGTGTTGATTTATTACTATGGATGAGACTTTGACTCACCATTACACCAGAATCCAAACAGCAGTCAAAACAGTGGACAGAAGCTGGTTGTTCAGTGCCAAAGAAGATAATGGTTCCATTTTATAAGAATATTGCATAATAATAGTCAAGACTAAACAACACTACTTAACAACACATTCAAAATTAAGCAAAATACCACCAATATTTCGTAAAAACATTGTTAGCACCCTCTTCAGTATATACAAGAGGTGCTCAGAACAATTTTAAATTTCACTTACAGATCTGGGAGTTAGGATACAAAAAAAAAAAAAGAAGTCAATCAAAGACAAACAGAGACCACTAAAAAAAAAAATTACATGAGTGAACAAATGGCATCAATGATAACATCATATTAAAAATGAGATATTAGGAAGAAGTCTGACTTAGCTGACATACAAGAATTGTATGAGCAGAAATCTAATCTAAAGGTTTTACTCACTTAAAACAGAATAGATAGAGAAAAGATCAGCAAAACAGGTTTTTGATATCAGAATGGTAGGAAAGAGCACACAATATCTGAGAACTAAGAACAACACAATGATCTGGGTGAATTGATGTACTCAGAAGTGACTTAAAAAACTGAAATAAGATACAAATTTGGAGGAAAACTGTTGATAGGAAACAAACAATGTAAACTTAATCATGTAGCAATCCCATAGTATCTGCAGCCATACTAATTGCATTACATATTAACTTAGAACATTAGAGCAACCATGAATTAACAAACAGCAAAATTCAGAAAGCAATACCAGAGTTCTGGTATACACAAAACACATCCTACTGAAATCATTAACTGTATTCCTCACTGCCAGTACTTAATTATGAAGAAAGAAATCGAAATGTGAATGAACAAAATACTGTTAATGACATACTGCATCCTATTTTTTGTATGCCTGTAATGTATTTAAGGGAATGAGGTGGTCTTTGTAGCCTTTTCAAGGAGGTTCAAATCTTGTAGTCTAGATCATAAGACAAAGCTTGCATTTTGGTAAGATTCAGATTTCTCACAAGATTATCCAACTCAGTTATTGAAGAAGATACTCAACTAAGTGGCAGATGAAAATGTGGATCTTGTTTTTAAGAAACAGATTGGCATGTTTCCATGCCAATTGGTAAAGTTATCTTTAACAATAGTCCATGTTTTACTAAGTTCAGAACAAAATACTATTATAAGATACTGGGCTCAGCAGTGAGTGCATTTTAATGGTACTGTTGTTGCATTTGAACTCAGCATAAAATTTTGATATGTTTGTCAAACAGAAAAGAAATCATTTGCTCAAATCATTATGTGCACTTAGAGTATAGTGAAAAAAAAAGGAAAAAGTTGCTGCAATTTAAAAGTGGCTATGTAAGCATTATTTTAATGGTACTGTTGTTGCTTTGCCATAGTAAAACTTAAATTTGAAGAATTTATATTCTCAACAATTAAGACAATATCAACCGAGAAGCTGCTTCATGCTTTCTCAAGTGCATAAAAGTGAACCATGCTTTCATGTGGTTTACTTTTATGCAGTTTTTGCAGTTTTTTTATTTATTTATTTTTAATGAAGTAGTTAAAACAGCTGACAAATAAATAACTACAATCAGGTGAACAATTCAATCTGCAGTAGTGTCTATGGCATTTATTTTTTTTACCTCTTTTCCTCCTATCCAAACTCTGTAATCCACATTTTTTCAATCTCTCTCTCTCTCTCTCGATAACCAGCATTCCAAAGTAATGATGTTGCCTTAATCACTCGCCCCTGAACTGTCTCCAATTTCTCCACATCACACTGAAAACCAGATGACCAGATATGAGCACAATAGTGTGGTCAAACCAGTGCTTTGTACAGTGGCACGACCACTTTCTTATCCCTACATGTTAGGGTACTTCTTATCATAGCAGCACTGCCTTTGCAACACTAGCAATATGCCCTCCAAACATCAGTCTACTGAATTTACTCAAATATTATTATTATTAAGAGAGACCTCCAGGGAGTCAGAGACTCATCGAGGGAGGCCACATACTACTACACACACCAGCTATCATACTTATTCTTGAATTCATTCACACTGCTTGCACTCACAACATCCAGAGGCAATCCATTCCAATCATGCACCACCTTCTGAGAGAAAAATCTAGCCCTCACACCCTTCTTGGCAGCCTTCATTCTTAGCTTCCAAGGATGCCCTCTCGTTCTTTCCCCACCCTCCATAAATTGAAAAATTCCATGAGTTGAAATTCCTGTATGACCCTTTCAGAAGTTTGTAAGTCTCAATCATATCATCCCTATTTCTCCTGTTTGCGGAGAAATTCTCAATCTGTCTTCATAATCAGTATTCGACAATCCTGATATCATTTTTAACACTCTCCTTTGTATTCTCCAATATATCAAAATCACAATGGGAACCAGGAGACCAGACCTGCGCATAATAGTCCAAGTGAGGTCTTATGAAGTCCTCATAAAGAGGCAAAATAACATCCTTATCTTTACATGTTAACGTTCGTTTCAGCATTGTAATTATCTTTTGAGTTATATTTGCAATTTTTGCCATGTGGCCCCTGAACTTCAACTTCCTACCTATTAACACCCAAGATCCCTAGCCTCATCAGTTTCTCCTAGCCTAATCCCACCAATATAATACGACATTGGATATCTAATCATGCCGAAGTGAATGATTTTACATTTACTCACATTGAACTGACACCCATTTTCCCATGCCCACAATTCCAGCCTATTCAAATCATTCTGCAAGTTCTGCATATCAGCAGCATTCCAGATTACCTTACCTATATTTGCATCATCAGCAAATAGTTGTATGTTGCTTGTCAAATCCTTCCCAATTTCATTAATGTACAGAGTGAATAACAGTGGACCAAGCACCTTGTGGTACACCACTTGCTACCTTAAAACTTGCAGACTCAGATCCCCCATATACGACTTTCTGATATCTATCAGTCAGCCATCCTCTTATCCATGCTTTTATTTTATTTATTTATTTATTTCGTGTACGAACTACAGAAAATGTAAGATCATACATACAAATGATTAAAAGCATACATTTAAAGAAATAGACATTAACCATCACCATCAATATGGATAAAATATACCACTCCTCTACACTTCATATCCATCATATATTTCAATGTAATATCAATGGTATTACAATTTTAATATGCACTTTGCATCCATGGTAACATGGACGTATATATATATATATACGTCTTGGCTGGTTGGGGTGATTAAAAGCATACATTAAGAGACAAAAATGCCACTTGCAAAAAATATTACACAAAAACATAAAATGTCAAATTTCATTCATCCAGCGATTAATATACTTTAAAGCTATAATAAATTTTGTTTAATCCTTTATCCAAGTGTAAGCAAACAAAGTTTGCACCTGAAGTATCTTCAGGACTGAGGCAACTTCTGGTAAAGGTGGACCAAGCTCTCATCACTCCTAGTCTTAGTATCTCCCATAATGCAAAGCATATCTCCTTGCGGCCATGTATAATGCTATGCATTAAGGGAAGGGCCACTACCCAGACCGGTTTCGACCTTTATCGAGGTCTTGTCAGTGGGAGTCAGATCCAGAAGTGGTGATACTAAAGCAGAAACAATGAAGAAGTCATATTTACCTATAGGGGTTGCCAAAAGGTGTGTACCACCTTATTATTAAATTACTCTTGATTTAAAGAAAGATGTTGGAATTTTTTTTTTCACTTGGTTAGACTATAATAAATTTAGTTTAATCACTTCTGGGTCTGGCTCCCACTGACGAGATCTCAATAAAGGTCAAAACTAGTCTGGGTAGTGGCCCTTCCCTTAATGCATAGCAGTATACATGTCCACAAGGATATGCATTTTGCATTATGGGAGATACTAAGACTAGGAGTGATGAGAGCTTGGTCCACCTTTATCACGAATTGCCTCAGTCGTGAAGATACTTCAGGAGCAAAATTTATTTGCTTACACTTGGATAAAGAATTAAACTAAATTTATTATAGTCCAACCAAGTGGGAAAAAACTTCCAATACTTTAAAGCTGTTTCATTACACTGCATTAAATTTTCTCATGTACATATATTATTAATGTCTATTGCATTGCAGAAGATGACCCATGGTTTGTGTTTCACCACATGAGCAGCTGTGATTGTCTGCGTAGCCCCATCTGACCATATTCTGCTTTGATCTGCCCATTCTGGAACGAAGTCTATTCAATGTCTTCCATCTTTGCCAGTCTAGATGTAAGCCGGATGGAAGAGATGCATTTAAGTTCAGAGTCTCTGGAGATTGTCCTTGCCACATTGTTGACCTTGTGGCTTTTATGGAATCAACCAACAGTTCCACTGAGTGAATAAAACTTTTCCTTGAGTTAAGCCTCCTATTTACTGCAACATGTCCATACAAAGGATACCATTCATCATTTAGTTGTTGTTTCCGCTCATATCTATTCTGTGTTGTTCTTCTGACATGAGAAGGTGCAATACCAGACAGTGAGTATAGATGGTCAATTTTTGTAGGCTTAAGGCAACCGGTAATGTTCCAACATGTTTTATTAAGAACCTTGTCAATAATTATGACATGTGATGATCTTTCCCAAACAGGGCTGGCATACTCAGCTGTCGAAAAGCAAAGTGCCAGTGCAGAGGTGTGTATGTAAATGGTTCTTCGAAGAGATTATTTTCTGAATCCCTAACTTTTTTAATGTAATCTTTAGGTATTTTAACTTTGGTATTTGGTTTACCATTCAGAGATAGCTGAGTTACAATTAGGTTTACATTTATATATTAATTTTGGTTGCTGCTGTCGTGGGGTCATCAGATAATTTTTTGAGTAAAAGCCAGGCTTTCCTGCTACTGTGTTTCATATCTAAGCTTTTAATTTTCTCTGCTCATTGTTGACTTCTTTTTTCAGCCAGTGCTGCTTTAAGTTCCTCTCCTGCATGAATTGTTTCTGATGAATATGGATCTTTATCATATAGGTCACAATATCATTCATATATTTCCATGTAAAACCTGGAATATAACATGTTCTACAACCTCTTGGGATGTGCCTGGTAGCAGACCATCAAATAGCTTTGATGAACTTTTCATAATATTCTGGTCTGGGTGAAATGTTGGACAAGTTTATGTCTAATTCTCTGGAGAACTGTTCCCAGTTAGCTTTTTTAAAATTAAAGCGTCTTCTGAGTGGGATCCTCTTAAGTCAGACTGGTGGGAAAACTTGCAGCATTATTGGTCTATGTTGTGACCTTAAGATTGGTGAAAGTACCTGTTTAGTGCACAGATTAGCTATTCTATTACTAACAAATCCAAGGTCTGGGTTATATCCTCTTTTCCATCTTCCACTGTTAAATGATGATGGCTGTTTAGGATCATGTATAAGACTCATTTGATTACTTTCAGTCCACTGTTTGACTAACTCTCCATCCTGATTTGTTTCACTATAACCCCACTGTGTGCTATGACTATTAAAGTCACCTATAATAATAGCAGGTTTCCTTTGTGTCAAATACTGGGAAATTTCAAAAGCAAAATCTTCATCATATTGGATAATATGATGTCCTCAGAGCACTTAAGTCTCTACACACGGATTCAAAAGCAAAGGTTATACTAGGTAGTTTATATACCGAGAAAACACTGATGTTATCCAGATCTATTAAAAGGATTTCTATGTTATTTTGGCTTGTGGTTAGGCATCCTATTGTTGGATCCTACTTCTTGTCAATCCTTACTTTGGATCCGACATGATTACTATTACGATGTTCTTAACTAATTGATACGTTATAAGTTGATTTCTAATTCAAATATAAAGAAAATTTATATTTAAAGACTGCACCACTTTATATCTGAATTAGTTCAAGAATTGAAGATAAACCAAACAACTATCTCTCCTTTCAGGTGTTAATATTATATATACTGGCCGAGTATATTTAACTAACTTAATTCACCCGCTTTGGTTCGAATATTTTATGAATGGTGCAGTAAAAGAGATTCAGACAAAATACAACTTTTGATTAACAAAATAAATATTTAATTTAGGATCACAATTTATACGCACGAGTTCAAATCACTAATTAAGATACTACAAACACTTCAGCTCTTCTGATAATACAGTCATACAAACTCTAACAAGATAAATCTGTTATCTCTATATTACAGACTTCTCACAGTTCCTTAAGTTCCAAAATACAATAAAATCGCAGTAACACCGCTTTACAAGTAAACACTTTCAAATTTTCGCTTCAGTTAATCTTCGCGATAGTTACTGTTAACATAAGGAAATTCTGGGATGAAACGCACACACTTCTCTATATAGGAAAACTAAAGGTTGGAATAATCTTACCGATAATCTTCTATCTTCATCAATTTATACAAAACACTTTTTATAACTGCAAACACTTTTAACAATAAACATCACTCATTAAAATAAATCTTCTAAGCATTAACTGAATTAATTCACGGGCACAATACATATAATCAGATGTTCTTGTATGAAGCACTACTGATCACTCTTGAATTAGGGCAATACACAATAATTCCTTAACTTGGGGTTTTATATGTACAGATGTTCATTCCTCCGGCATTCAAATAATTCTTTAGGCACTATAATTCTAAACACTGCTATCATTAAACACAATCTTGTTGCCTCTATTTATTCTCTAGTTACTTCTTACTATGCTTCACGTTTCAGCGTGTCCTCGAAAGGTCGGCCCTGAAAATAAATCTCAACTAAAATATTGCTAGTCATTCAGTAGTCACTCAGCTATCTTCCGTTGCTTTATTTGTTATTCAGAAACTTATCAGCTAACTGCTTCTTAACTTGTAGACTTTATTTAGTTGCTTGAGTGACTTGCCGACTCACTATTATCACACTGTGATTGCCGAATGCTGAATGCCCTATTCCAACCTGATACCAATCTCTCTCTAATAAATCTCTCCTCTCCTAAGTCATTAATAATTCCAGCCTTCATCGATCAGTTTTTCCCCCTAAATTCTTCTCGTGATCTCTTTAACTAATTCCTTTTTAGTAAACTTTCAGCTTTCTCCCCATGTTCTGTTCCAAAACCGTGCTCGTTCACTTACATACGTTTCCATGACAACAAAACAAAATATAATAAAATTGAGCTATTGCATAACGTTAAACTTTCACAAACAGGAATAAATAAAGAATATTTATATTTCAATAAATGCGCAGTTAAAATATTGAATATAAATTCTTATAATATTAACATAGTAATAATTAAAATAGCTTAATAATATTTAATACAGTCTTATCACTATTAATACATATATCTTTGATTAAATAATTAGATATTAGACAAAATTAAAGTAGTTATATGAATATTAAATTGTGAAATAAGTTGTTTACATTAAATATTATTTACAAGTTTTGCCTTTGTGATGGAAGATCACGTTGGATTCTGAAGCAAATAATAATTACTTTAATCTCTACATAATCAGAATCCAACAAAGGCTTACTCTTCCTTTGAAAAATTTTTCTTTAAAGAAAAATTTTTCATACCAGACTCACGAGTGGAGAAATTTGACTCCTTATCTCCCTTCCAAGATCTTAGACAGCACTTAGTTTGAACATGATTAAATTTCTCATTACAGTCTATGTATTTACCTTTCTGCACTTCTTCGCTTAAGTTCTTGTTTTTATCATAGGGAGAATTTTGATTGCTACACTTATAATGTGATATTGTCCTTTCAGGGTAGAAGTTCTGTTCTCTGTTACTAACTTTTATCCTCAGTTGTCTATCATTTTGGTAATTTGTTTCTTTTGGACTAGTTCTGTTATATAGACTAGTCACCTTGGCACAATTTACCTCAACTGTTATTTGTTCCTTACTGATAACTTCAGGTTTAGGTTTGGCTATTAGTTGTTGAGAATGTTCATCAGTATTACATTTTGATTTTGGTAGGTAAGGCATAACAGACTGTGTATTACTATCCTCCATAGTTGGTTCAGTTACAGACAGCGCCACTTTATTTGGGGCAAATCCTTTCTCAGGTACATGAAATCTTTCTCTCTGCCTCCTTGTTCTATTATGCATATAATTGCCATTTGTTCTGACACTTATTTTCCTGCCCATTAGGCATACTTCTCTTTTAAAAAAATCACAGGAGAACTGATATCTTTCTAAGGAATTTGTTCCCAATATGATGTGGGAGCTTATGTCAGCGGTTGAGGGGATGATAAGTAAGTCCTGCCAGACACTTAGCTTAAATTCTGGTAGGTAGATTCTTGCTCGAATCTTTTCATACGCTACGAAGGTTGAATCTGAAAGAGAAGTAATTCTTACAGGTTGTCTAAGTTTGGCAATATTATTCCTTAATTTATGTTTTATACTTTGGAGATAGTCCTTTCTAATAGTTGAAACATTACATCCTGTATCTAATAAAATATTACACTTAGAACCTAGGATTTCTCCTCTAATTCTCATCAACTGTTCATTAGATCCTTGGTGTTTCTGCATTCTATTATATCCTCTGTGGGGTATGTGTCCATACTTTGAATTCCAGCCTATATTAGAGTAATTTCTTTTGTTAAGAAAACAGTTTCTAGCAAGGTGTCCAACTTTATTGCAACTATAGCATTTGGGAGGATCTCTATGTTTTCTCTCCATCTGAAGTTGAGATACAAATGATATCTGTTGTTTAATATTTTGTAGTCCTAGTAACAACTCACTTATATTTGCCAAAATAGGTTGATTATGCCTTTCTACTTCCAATTTAATTCTTTCCTCAACCTTATCTGTTGTGGGGTTTTGGTTTTCTTGAGACTTCAAAGTAATAGCTGATAATTGTCTCACAACCTCATTAAGACTATCCATTATTGGCTGATTTAACCTATTTACTTCCTGGTGAATTAGGGTTTTCACTTCTGTCATCAGTCTTTTGTCAAATTGTTCTTTACTTTCAGTTATGCAATTAATACTACTTGGATTTTCTCCAATATTCTTTCCTTTTCCTTTTTCATCCTTACTTTTCTTTTCAACTTCAGATTGGTTCAGGGAACAACCAGTCTTATTTACAACATTAACAAGACCTACACTGGATGAGGGATAAAGGTCTCCTAACATTTGTTCTTTTTCCTTGACACTTTTGAGACACTCTTCTAAGGTGGAAATTTTCTTCTTATAAGCTGTTTCTCTTAATTCTTGCTTAACACCTTGTCTAAATTGTTGGAATACAGCCCAGTCTAAATGTGGTTTATCCTCATTAGTCACATTTAAACTGTTGGCTAGTGTCAATAAATGATTGTGAAAATCAGTAACAGTTTCTTTATCTTTTTGTAAGACCCTCTGTAACTTCCATAAATTTGGGCCAATACTTCTTAATTTTGAGAACTGCGAAATCAAGATATCCTTAAATTTTTGATAATCTAATGTTTATTTCAGCACTGGAGATGAGCACAAAAATGTTTTTGCCTTGCCAATTAACTTACTTTTTAATAATATAAGTAATTGGAAATCAGTCCAGTTAGCTATTTCCTTAAGTTTTTCAACAAAAGTAAAAAATGATAGTACATCATCTGATTCTTCACCTGAAAACTGAGGAAAAACCTGTTGTGGGTTCACTGAACGAAAATATTCACTATCTTCCATTTTAGAACTAGATGAAACAGCCATATTACTCTATTAACAACAACTTTAAAAAAAAATCAGAATTCCAAAATAACTTCTTTGTTTGCCTGATTTTAGTTTACAACCAATTCACTTGATTCCTTTAAATTATTTTTAAAGTTTCTGGGATCACTTTTTCTAATACTATCTTAAAATTAATGCTCGATATTTTAACTAATATTAGTGGAATCAAATCCTGTCGACGGATGCGCCATTTTGTTGGATCCTACTTCTTGTCAATCCTTACTTTGGATCCGACATGATTACTATTACGATGCTCTTAACTAATTGATACGTTATAAGTTGATTTCTAATTCAAATATAAAGAAAATTTATATTTAAAGACTGCACCACTTTATATCTGAATTAGTTCAAGAATTGAAGATAAACCAACTCACAACTATCTCTCCTTTCAGGTGTTAATATTATATATACTGGCCGAGTATATTTAACTAACTTAATTCACCCGCTTTGGTTCGAATATTTTATGAATGGTGCAGTAAAAGAGATTCAGACAAAATACAACTTTTGATTAACAAAATAAATATTTAATTTAGGATCACAATTTATACGCACGAGTTCAAATCACTAATTAAGATACTACAAACACTTCAGCTCTTCTGATAATACAGTCATACAAACTCTAACAAGATAAATTTGTTATCTCTATATTACAGACTTCTCACAGTTCCTTAAGTTCCAAAATACAATAAAATCGCAGTAACACCGCTTTACAAGTAAACACTTTCAAATTTTCGCTTCAGTTAATCTTCGCGATAGTTACTGTTAACATAAGGAAATTCTGGGAAGAAACTCACACACTTCTCTATATAGGAGAACTAAAAGTTGGAATAATCTTACCGATAATCTTCTATCTTCATCAATTTATACACAAACACTTTTTATAACCGCAAACACTTTTAACAATAAACATCACTCATTAAAATAAATCTTCTAAGCATTAACTGAATTAATTCACGGGCACAATACATATAATCAGCACTACTGATCACTTTTGAATTAGGGCAATACACAATAATTCCTTAACTTGGGGTTTTATATGTACAGATGTTCATTCCTCCAGCATTCAAATAATTCTTTAGGCACTATAATTCTAAACACCACTATCATTAAACACAACCCTGTTGCCTCTATTTATTCTCTAGTTACTTCTTACTATGCTTCACGTTTCAGTGTGTCCTGGAAAGGTCGGCCCTGAAAATAAATCTCAACTAAAATATCGCTAGTCATTCAGTAGTCACTCAGCTATCTTCTGTTGCTTTATTTGTTATTCAGAAATTTATTAGCTAACTGCTTCTCAACTTGTAGATTTTATTTAGTTGCTTGAGTGACTTGCCGACTCGCTATTATCGAATGCCCGATTCCAACCTAATACCAATCTCTCTCTAATAAATCTCTCCTCTCCTAAGTCATTAATAATTTCAGCCTGTGTCGCTTATATATCAGTTTTTTCCCCCCAAATTCTTCTCGTGATCTCTTTAACTAATTCCTTTTTAGTAAACTTTCAGCTTTCTCCCCATGTTCTGTTCCAAAACCGTGCTCGTTCACTTACATACGTTTCCATGACAACAAAACAAAATATAATAAAATTGAGTTATTGCATAACGTTAAACTTTCACAAACAGGAATAAATAAAGAATATTTATATTTCAATAAATATGCAGTTAAAATATTGAATATAAATTCTTATAATATTAACATAGTAATAATTAAAATAGCTTAATAATATTTAATACAGTCTTATCACTATTAATACATATATCTTTGATTAAATAATTAGATATTAGACAAAATTAAAGTAGTTATATGAATATTAACTCTCAGGGGACCCTGTAACCCCTAGAGAGCGCGTCCCCTGGGTGGCGGATAGGGGGAGCCCACCATGTGTGTGTGTGTGTGTGTGTACATGCGCGTGCGTGTGTGTGTGTATATATATATATATATATATATATATATATATGGTGGGGTGGTCCGAATATACTGAATAAGGACTCGTGGACCAACAGGGCCATAAGGGGCAATCATCTTGATTGTAAGGGAAGCGGCACTCCCATGGATCCCTAGCTGGATCTATCCTCTCCTTCTTCTACTTTGAGGAAGACCCACTTACTTTAATCTTTCCTATAAGGCCTTATCAGCCAACTCTTCTTACTTTATGACCCTTGTGCTATTAGAGTACTCGAGGGCCATGGGGTCTTTTCATTTCTGGCATTACAACTATGTCCTCTATTTCTTCTATAATCTACCCTTTCCCCTTCAATATACCCTATTCCTCCTATGGGTTTAAATTCGGAAGAAGGCGAGTTCAGAAGCCTTAAGGTAGCAGCCCTACCACTGAACTATTCCATCGTCAGGCTAGTCCCCTGACATGGAGAACATAACCATACTTGTAAGCTGACAGAAAAAGATAATCGGATTGAATCTATGGGAAACGACCCTGGAATGGAAAAGGGAAAACGAAAATGGAAACGACAAAATATAATACACATAGCAAACTGGAATGTAAGAGGAATAGCATATAAAGAAATAGAATTAGACCAGTTATTAAATGAAAGAAATTTTAAAATCACTAATCACTAATCACAATAATTTCAGTAATCACTGAAACAAAAAAGAAATTAAAAGGAACTATGAGAACTGAAAATTTTAATGTGATATACAGTGGAGTCGACAGAGATCAAAGAGCACAAGCAGGAGTCATGATTTGGATTCATAACTCCCTTTCAAAACAGTTAAAACATTATAAATTATGGAATGAAAGAATAATAGAAGCTAGAATAAAAATAGACAGAGGCTATTTAACAATAATTGGTTTATATGCCCCAGAAGAAGGAAGAGAACAGGATAATATTGATTTTTATAATCAGGTACAAAACATATATAATAAAATAAATAAAAATGATTACATAATTTTAGCAGGAGACTTAAATGCAAGAATTGGAAACACGAAAATTAATAATAATATAGGAATACATGGAGAACACACTCTAAACAGAAATGGTAAAAAATTGATTGACTGTGTAGTTTATAATAACCTAAAAATAATGAATTCCTTCTATAAACATAAAGACATACATAAATATACTTGGGCAGCAAGAGGATGGAAATCAATATTAGATTACTTCATATTAAATGAAAAGACATCAAAATTTTCACTAGATGTTAGAGTTCACAGAGGATATGAAATAAGCAGTGACCACTTCCTTGTTAAAATAAAATTAAGATTACCACCTAAATGGCTACAAGTAACAAGAACAGAAAGAAAAATTTAAACATTTGTTTAGAAAACTAGACTATTGAATGACACAAATGTACAATGGCTATATGAACAAAGAATTAACCAGTATCTAGATAAAATAAAACAAAATGAAGAAATAGAAATAGAATGGCTTAATATAAAAACGATACTAAATGCAGCAGCAAATTAAAGCTTAGGAAAGACCAAAAAATTCAATAAAAGAAAAAAAACTGAAGATCTGGGATGATACAATCAAAGAAATAATCAAAAAGAAAAAAGAAGCCTATCACAAATGGTTAAGCAGTAAAAGATTAGAAGATGAAATAGAATATAAAAGAATAAGAGCCATAGCTAAAAGAGAAGTCAGAAAAAGACATAGAGAATCATGGAATAAATTTGTTTCTAATTTAGAACATGATTTATATAAAATAAGACCCAATGTATATAAGATTTTGAAACACCTAAATGCAGATACCAAAGAAAACATAAAATTAAACACTGAATTGAAATTAGAAGAATTTCTAAATTACTACACAGAACTGTGGACAGACAAATATTTTAAAAAAGACAACTGGCAAACAATTAACGAAAATGAAAAGGAAATAACTGAAGAAGAATTAGAAATCAGCCTGAAAAAAACAAGAAACGGAAAATCACCTGGAGAAGATAAGCTAGGTTCAGAACTATATAAATACACAGGAACAAGATTCAAAGGAAGACTCTTATTATTTTTAAATAAAATTTACTCAACTGGTATCCCCCCAATAGAATGGAAAAAAGCAATTGTGATTCCTATCTTTAAGAAAGGTAATAGAGATGACCCTAAAAACTATAGAGGTATCAGTACACTAAATTCATGTTACAAAATATACAGCAGAATCTTAAATAACAAACTAATGAAATATTCCAAAAACTTTATTCTAGAGGTACAAAATGGATTTAGAAAAGGACGATCATGTATAGACCCAGCCTTCTGCCTAAAATTAATAATAGAGAAAAGAAGAGAATATAATTTAGAAACACATATTGCATTTATTGACTTTGAAAAAGCATTTGACAAAGTTAAAAGAAACGTATTATTTAACATATTAAAAGAAAGACAAATACCAAATAATATCCTAAAAGTGGTCACAAGTATATATGAAAATAATCAAATATAAATAAGATTAAATCATAAGCTATCATATACAAGAGAGATAAACCAAGGGGTCCGACAGGGATGTCCCCTCTCAGCAACTCTTTTTAATATCTACTTAAATGAAATAATAATAAAATGGAGTAAAAATTTACATCAAGCTCTCACCTACAGTTAACTCTCACCTACAGTTAAACTCTCACCTACAGTTAACTTAAACACTCTCCTCTTTGCAGACGACCAAATAATAATTACAAATTCTGAAGATAACTTACAGAAAGCTATTTTAAATCTAAATGAGATATCCAAAGATTATGGTATGATAATATCAACGGAAAAATCAAAAACTATGGCCTTTAAAGGACAAGATCCAGCAAGAACTAAAATAGTATTAGATAACAAGATCTTAGAACAGGTGAATTCATTTAACTACCTAGGATGTATGATCACTTATGAAAATGAAAAAGATATAAACATAAAAATTGCAAAATATTTAAAAATAACAGGAGTAATTAACTCTATATTTAAACCAAACCTAGTTCAAAAACAAACCAGGCTAAAAGTATACAATACATTAGCCCTACCGGTCTTAATGTATGGAAGCGAAATCTGGACAATAAAACAAAAAGACAAACAAAGATTAACAACAGCAGAAATGAAGTTTATGAGAAAAACTGCAAAGTATACCCTATTTGATCACAAAAGAAATGAAGATATTATGAAAGAATTAAACCAAGAACCAGTAATTGAAAAAATTAAAAAATATAAACATAGATGGATGGAACACATTCAAAGAATGAAAACAGAAAGATTACCAAAACAAGCCTTAAAGTACAAGCCATTAGGAAAAAGAAAACCAGGACGTCCTCTTAAACGATTCAATGATGACTTCCAAGGCCGGAACAGGCCATACTAGGCCTAAATCCTTGATACGTATGATGATGAATGATATGAATATTAAATTGTAAAATAAGTTGTTTACATTAAATATTATTTACAGGTTTAGCCTTTGTGATGGAAGATCACGTTGGATTCTGAAGCAAATAATAATTACTTTAATCTCTACATAATCAGAATCCAACACTATAACCTGAATTTCCTGCCAAGTGAAAATCCATGCTAATATTGTATAACCCAAACCCATTTTCTCCAATTTATGCAACAGAATACCATGCTGTATTCTGTCAAAAGCCTTAACAAAAGTATCATGGTGTATCCATTCCCCTTGTCTAGTTCAATGATAACATTGTTATAGAATGTGAGCAAGTTGCTAAAACATGACCTTCCCTTAGTAAACCCATGTTGTTCACTGTAAAGTAGAGATTCACTGTCAACCCATTTCTGAATGCGAGCCAAATCAATTTTTCCAAAATCTTCACTACCACTCCTGAGATACTAATTGGTCAAGAGTTGGATACATGATCTTTGCACCACCCTTCTGCAATGGAATTACTATACATTCCTTCCCTTCCTGCAGAATCTTCCCTGTTCTGAGACTCATATTAAACAGCATGGTCAAAGGAATGGCCAGGTCAGATGAACACTCTTTTAGCACACGTGCCAATATTCCATCAGTTCCTATTGCTGAATTCTTATTCAATTTGTGCAACAAATGCGTTTCTTCATCTAGTGAAGAGGTAACAGTGGGCTCAATGTTGCATTCACCAAGTTGATAGCTTTTAACAAAATGGTCACTCATTAACTGAACGACCTCTTCTGCATCTGCAACCCTCACGCCATCTGGATTTATAAGAGTTATTCTTTCATATTCATTCTTTCTTTTACTTGCAGCATATCGATAGAATTCTTGTGGGTTATCTTTAGCACGCAGAGCCAATTTCTTTTCATACTTAGACTTTGCATTTTGTACAACAGTTGTGACTATTCTAGCCTACTGTTTATAACGTTCATAACGGTCATCTGCAAACAGTATTCCTTCCACATCGTTCTTTTCTTACAAATCCCTTGCTTAATAAGATTACACATCCATTTGACTCCTACTCTATTTATTCTTCGAACTCTCGGAACACATTCTGATATCGCATCATTTAAGTATTGATTAAATGCATTCCATGCACTGTCGATATTCTTTCCATCCATCAACTGATCCCATTCCACTGAACTCAGTATACTCCTCAGTTGGTCATAATTTCCTGCTTTGTAGTTTATCATGTAAATTCGTGTAACCTTTTCTTAATGGAACATTTATAAACTTAGTCACTTCCCAAGCGAGTACTACATGATTACTGTCACCAACCAGAGGAGAATAGTTACATCTTTAACTGAAATGCCATCTGACACTATAATCAAATCTAACACGCTTTGCCCTCGAGTTCCTTCTGTCACAGGCTGCTTGAGGAAGTTGTCCCGCAACAGCTCAACAAATGCATTTTCATTCTTCTCATGAGATTCTACTGCTACCCAATCAATATTTGGATAATTAAAGTCTCCCATTATGATTACTCTTTTCGTGCTCATCTTTTCTATTTGGTGATGCATTACTTCATCACTAGCAACCGATTCACCAGGTCTGTAACAACACCCCCACTATGTAACTGATCTGGATAGATTCCACCTCACCTGATTTTACTTTAGGAAAAAGAAATTAAAAAGTTTCACATATACTCGCACACAAAAAAAAATTTTTACAACTTGAAGAAATAGATAGTGAATGTTGTTATGGCAGTTATAGATATTTTGGAATTCGGTTGAAGAGAATCAACAATCGTCGGCTTGCCTTTGTCGTCGAGCAGTGCGACCAAGCAACAATAACAAAAAACGGTGAAAATTTTGATAATGCACACAACTGGAAGTGAAAAACAACAAAGCACAATCATGCTTACAATTACGGCAGATGGAAGAAAGTTACCTCCTTATGTAATATTCAAAAGGCAAACAATGTCGAAGGGAAAATTTCCAGGTGGAATTCATGTAAGAGTTCAAGAAAAAAGGGTGGATGGAGAATACAATGGTTCAAGAATAGCCTAGAACAGTTTGGGACAAACAGCTAGGGGCTTATTTCGACGCCTGGTTCTCCTTGTGTGGGATAGTTTCGCAGAACTTAGGACCTGAAATAGTAAAATAATTTTCGGATGTAAAGACCAATGTGGCCATTATTTCTGGTTGTCTTACACCTTGTCTACAGCACTTGGATGTATCGGTCAACAAACCATTCAAGAACTATGTATGAAAATTCTACATGGAGTGGATGGTAGCCAGAACCTGACTCCAGCAGGGAAGATTAAAGAGATCAACATTAGAAGAACTGTTGTGCAACTGGATTTTGAGAGCTTGGGACGCGATTTCGCCAGAAATAACTGCCAAGAGTTTTTTTAAAAAAAAACTGTCATCTGTAATGCCCTGGATGGGAGTGAAGATGACACTATTTGGGTAGATGAACTTAACAATGCACACGAGGAAACCGCTATCGAGACAGGAAATTCTTGGTGAGTTGCCCATTTACAGTTTTTTTTTTAAATCACAATGATCTTATGATTCCGAAATGATAAAAGAACAAGCAATAATAAAAGGTGTTTTAATTTAATTATAGAAGCATTGTCGCTAAAAATTCAAATGCATCGCGTGATGAAGGTAAGCAGCCGATCGTGTAAATAATGTTGATAATTAAAATTTAAATGCATTTATTTTATAAATAATGTGAGCAACTATAAATTATAATGAATACTGAGGATTTAATTATAAATGTCAATTTAATTTTTTCCTGAAAATCCCCACATATATCCCACGCCATGATTTTTTTATCTTTCATTTTTTGGGGGGGAAAAAGTGCGAGTTATATTCGAATAAATATGGTACTGTCAACCATCACTCCCAAATCTCTAATCTCATCCACTTCCTGTAGTATGGCACCGTTGATATAATACATAATTTATATCCTCCAAAGTGCAACACCTTGCACTTATTGATATTAAAACTACAACCTCACTTCTTTGTCCAAGTAAAACAGCCATTCAAATCTTCCTGAAGGGAATTAATATCAGCAGTCTACTTATAATTCTTCCCAATTTTGCATCATCAGCAAACAAGAAGATTACAACTCAGTCCACATGATATATCATTTACAAACAAGTTTTGGCAAATTTTGGCAAATATTGAAATAGACAATGGAATTAACTAAGCTAAGTATGGTAAAGAGTCAACTGAATAGACGTATATGGGATAAAGAGAGAAATTAATTAAACACTAGCTTATATATACAAGCCAGTGTTCAAACTAATTTTAGCTTGTGGATCTAAGAGCTGAGTTAAAAATGAAACACTTGATTAAAAATTGGGGACAAACAGCAGATATACGTATGATCTGAGAAAAATCAGGTAAGTGATGGTATCAATCGCAGAACCATATTAAAAATTAGGATTTTAGGAAGAAACTTGACTGTTAGCATTCAAGAATGTGTGAGAAAAGCTGATCTAAGGTGGCACAGTTATTTAAACAGAACTGGAGAGAAAAGGTTAGCAAAGAAAGTGTTTTTTTGACTAGATGGCAGGAAAAAGATTCAGAGGAAGACCAAGATCAAGATGGGTTGATTCTCACTGAAATTGGAAGATAAGATCTGATGATACTAGAACTCTGACCAATAACAAATTAATTTTGAGAAACGCAGTGGATAAGAAGTTGGTAACGATGTCAACTTTTCATGCAGTACTATCACACACTATTCTATCCCCCTGAGGGTACATAGCAGGAATTTCATGATTGTGATGATGACCAATGATACTTAACTTACAGCCAGAGTTACAGCAAGTCAAATTTTTGCCCCTAATAATTGCTGGAATTAGTCAGCGACTAATTCCAGCAATTATTATGGGCAAAATTCATCAGGAAGGTGAGAGACTTTAGATACTTAGATTCGACAGTGGAAGAAGATGGAGGAGGTGAGAAGGAAGTGGGATGCAGGATACAAGCAGGTTGGAGGAACTGGAGAGAGATGGCTGGAGTGTTATGTGATAAGAGGGTGCCGATCAATCTGAAAGGCAAAATTTATACGACAGTAGTGAGGCCAGCTATGACATATGCTATAGAAACTGTGGCCCTGAGGAAAAATAACATTAGCAGGATGGAAGTAGCAGAGATGAGAATGCTTAGGTGGATGTGCGGTGTGACCAGAAAGGATCATCTGAGAAATGACTATGTCAGGGGAACAGTGAAAGTTACGAACTTAGGAGCGAAAATACAGGAGGCAAAGTTGAGATGGTTTGGTCATGTGATGAGGAGGGAGGACGAATATGTGGGAAGAAGGGTCATGCAGATGGATGTGCAAGGAAGGCGGAAGCGTGGGCGGCCAAAGAAGAGATGGAGGGAGCTGGTAGAAGAGGACTTGAAGATGAAGAACTTGGATGTGGTGACAGCCCAAGACAGGAAGGTGTGGAGGAGACTCATAACAAACAGTGACCCCACTTAAGTGGGAGAAGCTGCAGAAGAAGAAGAAGAAGAAGATTAGGGGCAAAATCTTACTAAAAAATCTTACTAATCAGTAATTCATGCTGTAACTCTCGATAAAAAAAGAGAAATAAAACAATGTGAGTATTATGGAAATTTCACTCAGTGCTCCAAGTAAAATACATGAATAAACATTCTTCAGAAGAAGCCAAGAAAACTGGTTGAAGAGAAACTAAAGGAAGAATAAGCTAAGTTCAAGACAAACTGGTTGCAGGATTATATTTTTACTTGAAGAAAAACAATTCAGAAATACTGGGAATATAACAAGGATCTCTATTTAAGTTTAATAGATATTCAAAGGAAATAATACAAAACCTTCAGGAAAAAAGTTGTTCTAAATCTAAAATTATGTATTAGATGGACAGTACTCTATTTAGAAAAAATATTTTTAAAAAAATAAAATAAATAAGGAACCTACATTTTCATACATTAAGCTTTGGCCAGACTTTTATTGTCACTAACAGCTTTTATAAACTTGTCAGAGTATTTTTGAAACTTACTCTCAGGGGTAGAATAAAAAGTTCTCATAACGTTAACTTTTTGGGCACTGCCTAAATATACCTTTGGAATATCAAAGTGATTAGCAGTAAGAGAAAACTTTCAGATACAAAACTAGCAGTGTCAATATATTAAAGGAAGTTTAATCATAGCTCAACATTCTACAGGTATTTTAATAACCAAAATAATTACAAAAAACCTAATCATATGCATTTTAAGTCAATGTTTCTGTGGACTTGAAATGCAATTAAATGAAAGGCCAGAGAATTTACAGTGCAAAATTTCTGAATTAACAGTTTTCTATATTAGTAACATAGAGTACAAATATATTAGTAATATAAATGGGGAAAAGGATTTCAAGCATTTTTGTATTTATTTGTAATAACAGTTTTCTCTTTCTTTCTTTCCTTCATTAATAAATATAAATCCAGAATAGCAGGTATATGAAATATGAAAATAGACAAAACAGTAAGGTTGGTATAATGTGAAGCCATCTAAAATTATATGAAATAAATGATACATTAGTTAAAACAACAAACCAATGTACTGAACAAGACATAGTTCAATTCAATTTGAACTTAGTTTTTATATAACGAAACCTGTGGTAAATTCATCACTAAAAAACACATGTACTAACCACAGTAATGACTATTTAATTCATAAATATTTCATCCCAAGTATCTTGGAACATCATCAGTACAGTAATTCAAACAATACTAGGAATAACATACAGTTAGGGCACATGATTACAATGGAATCTCAATATGTGTGCAGTAATATGTTATAGAAGTAAATTAAATATAACTGAAAAAAAAAAAAAAATATATATATATATATATATATATAAAGATTATTTTACACAATTTTGTATGACAATTTCCCAAACTTTAGGAATAGTAAGAACGTCGTTGCAGTTTAAATTTGGTCTCTGTAGTAGGGCTTCAGCACTTTCTTTATATAAATGTTCATATTTATATAAAGATCTGCATAAAAGTTTCGACTTCTCCCAATGGATCCTATGGTTTGGATTTTCAACTCCGTGTTGGAAGAAATAGATTTCTGGAGTTTGAAAAGACAAATGTGGTCTTGATGTTCCAAGATGCATTTCTGAACAGACCTACCTGTCTGACCAAAGTAAGACAATTTGCAAGGAGCATGGAATCTCATAAATGCCAGGTAACATCAGAGGTGAGAGTTTGTCCTTAGGAGAAGGTAAAGTTATAGATTTGGTTGATAGATTTGTAAGTAGTGGCGAAATTGTATTTCTTCATAATTTTTGAAAGACGTTCAGAGATGCCTTTGATGTAAGGTATGGGAATCCTACGGACTTCTTCTTGTCTGGGTTGATGTGTGGGAAGGTGACTAATGATTTTTTGAGTTGTTTTAAGATTATATCCATTTAGTATAGCTGTATTTTTGATTATTTCTAGTTCTTGGATTAGAGAATCTTCAGAGAAGCAGAATTTGTGCATTCTGGAAACTAGTGATTTAATGATGCTAAATTTCTGAGAAGGATGATGAGCGGAAGAACTGTGAATGTAGCGACCTGAAAATGTAGGCTTGCGATAGACAGACGTGGCGATGGAACCATCTTCTTTTCTTTGAATGTGTAAATCAAGAAAGGAGATACCCTGTGGATTCTTCTTCTAGCATAAAGTTGATGCGAGGGTTAAGAAGGTTTATTTTATCTAGAAACAGTTGTAATTCCTGTTCGGGATGATCCCATACTGCAAATACGTCGTCGACATATCGTAACCAAATTTTTGGTTTGGGTTCAAAAGTGAATATTTTTTCTTCAAGGTGTTCTAGAAACAGGTTTGCTAAGTTTGGTGTTAAAGGAGATCCCATTGCTGTTCCTTCTTCTTGCTTGTAAGTTTGACCTTTTCAGGTGAAGTAACCAGGAAAGTTAAAAACAGATTTGGTAATTAGCTTCGACACTGTCTCCCTCTTCAAGAACATTCCCTACAAAGAAACAGTAGAATTATTAACTCAAAAATTTCCTTCTGATATAGTTGAATTATTCAAATTTGTTATTACATCTGGTGACTTCACCTGGAAATGTCAAACTTACAAGCAAGAAGAAGTATCAGCAATGGGATCTCCTTTATCACCAAACTTAGCAAACCTGTTTCTAGAAGACCTGGAAGAAAAACTATTCGCTTTTGAACCCAAAATTCCCTGAAGATTCTCTAAACCAAGAACTAGAAATATTAAAAAATACATCATCATCATCATCAAATTCCTCACATGTACCCTCAAGGGGTGTACAGGATATGATAGTACTACATGAAAATTTTACACCATTACTAACTTCCTATCTACAATTTTCCTCCAAATCAGTCTCTATTACTTGTCAAGACTCCAATATTATCATTATCAGATCTTATATTTCTATCGTCTAAGGTACATTGTACCGTATCAATCCATCAATATCTTGGTCTTCCTCTGGGACATTTTCCTGCCAACCTGGCAGAGAACACTTGTTTTGCTAACCTTTCCTCGCCCATTCTGTTTAAGTGACCATACCACCTGAGATTAGCTCTCCTAACGCATTCCTGGATGCCAACAATGTCAAGTTCTTTCCTAATATCCTCGTTTTTAATATGATATTGCCATTGATGCCATCTGTTCATGCCTCTAATCTTTCACAGGACTCTCATATCTGTTGTCTCTAGTCTTTCGTCAAGTGTTTTACTTCTGACCCAGCTCACAGATCCATAAGTTAAAACTGGTTTGAACACTGTTCTTGTATACAGCTAATTTAGTGTTCCGACTAATTTCTCTCTTATTCCATATGAATTTATTCAATTGACTTTCTACCATACCACCAGCTTTGTTGATTATATTGTCTATTTTCAAATTTAATTTACCATCTTCACTAAAAATCATGCCTAAGTAGCTGAAATGGTTTACTTGTTCCACAGGTTCCCCGTTCACAACACAGTTGACATTTTCAACAATTCTTCCTATTTTCATTGTCTTTGTAATGCTGACCTTCATACCATATTTAGTCAGGGAATCTTGCAAACTTATAGTGGATTTATTTAGAAGTATAACATCGTCCACATAAAGAAAAGAGCTGAGATTAACATCTCCAATTCTGATATCATGTTTAATACCACTTTCTTTCATAATGTGATCCATATAGATAATGAATAACAGAGGGGATAATGTACATCCTTGTCTCATACCAGATTTAACATTAAACCATCTTCCTGTACTTCCATCAATACTAACTGCTGACTTACAACTCAAATAAAGACTAAGTATTGCATGGCATAATGCCCCATTGACACCATATAACTGTAGCATATTAAATAGCATCTCTCTTGGCACCTTGTCATATGCCTTTTCCAGATCGACAAAACTTAAATACAGATCTTTGTTATATTCCCATGCTTTCTCAACTATTTGTCATAAAGTGAAGTCTGATCCTGCCAGCCTCTATTTGGCATGAATCCAGCTTGTTCTTCACCAAGCTTTTCTTCCACAATTCTTCTCACCCGTTTCTCAAGGTATACTTGCATAGATCTTGCCAGGAACACTCAGTAGGGAAATACCTCTGTAATTCTCACATTCAGTTTTATTTCCCTTTTTATATATGGGCGCTATTAGAGCTCTACTCCAATCATCGGGAATTCGTCCCTCTGTCCAGGCTTTCTGAACTATGCAGTGCAGCCACTGTAAGACTTTTATACCACCATACTTCAGCATTTCTGGTCGAATATCATCTACTCCTGCTGCCTTCACATTTCAAGCCTTTGATGGGTTATTCTACTTCAAGTATGGATATGTATTCCTGACTATATGCCTGTTGAGTGTTTTTTACCACTGTGCTATCACTGATTGTTTCATTTAGCAATTTTTTGAAGTAATTACTCCATACTTCAAGGATATCTTTTTCTCCTGTTTTCATGTCACTTTTATCATTTCTAACTAACTTTTATCATCTCTGGCAAATAAGCTGACTTATTTGCCAGGAACTTTTGAATTGATTTCTTCTTTTCCTTTACTACCTCTTTAACTTCCTGTGTTCACCATGGAATTCTGATTTTTCTATCATTGAAGACAACCTCACCCCATGCCTCTCTGGCTGAATCAATCAGGGTTTTCTTCAAGGCTTGCCACTGAATCTCCAAGGTTTGGTTCCTGTTCTCAAACTCTCATTTTTTTCTTCAATAATCTTTGTGTATTTTAGTCTACAGTTCACATCTGAGAACTGCTCAACTTTTATTCACTTTAAAACTTTCTTACATCTTATTATTTTCAATATGAAATTCAATTTTATCCTGCTCAAGACTAAATGGTGATCACTTCCATTTTCAAATCCTCTGTACACTCTGGTGTCCTTCACCAGGGAGAAAACATCACTATCAACAATAACATAGTCAATGAGACTTTTCTTATTCCTTGCCTCTTCTCTCCATATGAATTTGTGCACATTTTTATGTTGGAACATGGTGTTAGTAATAACCAGTCCATGTCCTGAGCAGAAATCCAACAAATATTTGCCATTATTATTAGCTTTGCTCTTTTCTCGAAATTTTCCCAAAATATTGTTGTATGTCTGACAATCATTTCCTACTCTGATATTCAGATCCCCAACAAGGACCAACTTTTCCTTTTGATTGTGTCAGTTGCTTTTTCTAAAGCATCAAAAAATTCCTCCATTCTACCTTAGTAGAACCTTCTGTGGGACCATAGGCACAAATAAGTCTCATTGTCCAGTTCCCCATTCTCATATTTGCCCACATCACTCAACTTGAGACAGCCTGCAATTCAAAAAGATTAGCCTCGTATTTTGTGTTGAATACTATGGCTATTCCTTCTTTTCCTTGATTGTCATTGTCTGAATATAACATTTTGTATTTATTGCTCAGAAAGATCTCACCAGTTTTTGTCTTTTTTGTTTCAGTCACCCCTATTATGTCGATCTGGTACTTATCTAATTCCTCAGCTAGCTCCATTTCTTTGCCATTCAGGCTTCTTATGTAGATAGTATCGATCTTTAACTCTGGTGATTTTGAGTTGGGGTGTGTTTTCAGATTTGTTCCAGTGGCTGACTTTTTGCTGTTTGCCCTGGTTCCCTGGTGAAAACAACGGGTGCCTTGTTTAACCCAGTGACGCCCCAGCCGGCATGAAATTTTGTCATGTTGTACCATCATTTTTTATTTTGATTTAACCAATAAGAATACAATTTGGTCGGCTAAATCCCAAATTGCCAGCCCATCCTCGTTCGTTCAGTATCCAGGTAGATACCCAACAGGGTGCACCACGAGAAGGTGAGGATTGGACATTAGGTCAGAAGCCCTGGTCAGTTCTCCACATTCCTTTAAAGGCTATGTGGAGGTCTCCTCTCAGTTATACAGCTTTATGGATATAATCTCTTTATGGATATAATCTTAAAACAACTGAAAAAAATCATCAGTCACCTTCCCACACATCATCCCAGACAAGAAGAAGTCCATAGGATTCCCATACCTTACATCAAAGGCATCTCTGAACGTCTTTCAAAAATTATGAAGAAATACAATTTTGCCACTACTTACAAATCTATAACTTTACCTTCTCCTAAGGACAAACTCTCACCTCTGATGTTACCTGGCATTTATGAGATTCCATGCTCCTGCAAATTGTCTTACTTTGGTCAGACAGGTAAGTTTGTTTAGAAATGCATCGCGGAACATCAAGACCATGCTTGTCTTTTCAAACTGCAGAAATCTCTCTCCCAACATGGAGTTGAAAATCCAAACCGTAGGATCCATTGGGAGAAAGCGAAACTTTTACACAGATCCTTATATAAATATGAACATTTATATAAAGAAAGTGCTGAAGCCCTACTATAGAGACCAAATTTAAACTGCAATGACATTCTTACTATTCCTAAAGCATGGGAAATTGTCATACGAAATTGTGTAAAATAATCTTTCTTATATATATTTTTTTTTTTTAAATTTTTTTCAGTTATATTTAATTTACTTCTATAACACGTTACTGCACGCATATTGAGATTCCATTGTAATCATGCGCCCTAACTATATGTTATTCTTAGTATTGTTTGAACTACTGTACTGATGATGTCCCAAGATACTAGGGATAAAATATTTACGAATTAAATAGTCATTACTGTGGTTAGTATGTGTGTTTTTTAGTGATGAATTTGAACTTAGATCTGAGAGTTTGTTAGAAATAAAACAGTTGCTGAAAGAGTGGAGCCCACAGACAGTAATAAATAGATGCATCAAAAGCAGAATTGTTAAAAATGCAGATTAATCAAAGAACCTTGGCAGAATTCTTCTACACATTCAAGAATGTGCAGAAATTAAAGCTAAACTAAGGAGATATGGTTACTTTAACAGACAATGTAACGTTACTACACATTAGTAAAAGCAAACATGACAAGACCCAGAAGAGAAAGAAGAATAAGATCAAAATCTTAAAACTGACAGGGAAGTTTTTTACATAATTATTGGAAAAACAAACATAGCTAGATGATGAACAATCGAAGTAAAAAAAAAAAAAAGCTACATGAGAAAGTTCAAAGAAAGCCAAACTGTTCTGCTACTCCAACAACAACATAACAAAAACTAGGACTGTATGATTAATTATAAGGTCTTTATTGAACAGCAATTCAATCAGAAAGAAAATGAGATATGAAAAGCAAAACATTCTCCAAATTTACAACATAGCTTACATTTTTGACATATAGTCACCAGGGTTCCAAGGAGATGGGGGGACAACAAAAATTATTCAATGGTGGGTAACTAAAATGATACCTATAGATTTGTACACAAGGAAAGAATGAGGGAATGGTCTTCAAAGTTACAGAAATAGATTAGCAAGATATGACAAAAACATAATGTAGTAAGAATATAGCTCTTACAGCATAATTACAACATGGATGTGAGATTTTGGTAGTTGGAGATAGATGTGAGACAATGTTAGTGAGTGCATCTTCAGTGAATGTGTTCAAAGTAAGGCGTGTTTAAGCATAAGTACGTAAAAGATCCCCTTTGTGGAGGAAGCTAAATAATAATAGTCACATGGCATGTATACACATATTACACTATTTTTAACATTAACAATCATAACAGCTTGGCTTTCTTAGTTCTTGCTGATCAAATTACTTTAGTCTATTTTAAATTATTATTTTTACTCTGTAATCCTGTTCAAGTTGGCTGAATACCAGAGAAATTAGCAGATTAGCAATAAAATCTTAATTAATTTGGATTGATGTGGATGTAACATGATAATGCACTGTAAAATTAAAAAAATATGTCCATCTTCGGTATTTGTCAAGAAGGTTTTCGATGTATCTTTATTATATACCAACTTACCTGAAGTGCAACTTTATACAACTGTGTGGCAGCTTGAATTACCCTTTTCTGAACAGCTACCGAATCATCGGTTAACATCATATTTAAATTAACGAGTACTTTTGGAAGCATTTCTGGATCTTTTTTACTATAAAAGAATGATTATGTAGCAATGAGACATATAACTAAAATTTCAGAACATTCAAAAAAATGCCGTTTCACAAAAATCAATCTTTTTACTAATAAGAAACACATTTTCACTTTGTGCCTGGAAAAAATTCACTAAGAATAGATAAATGCTTAAAAACTGGTATTTTCAGGTACATACAGTGAATGGGGGTGGGGATATGAGATGGTGTGAGAGTAACACAATAGTTCATTGTGAATATGTCAATCCTTTATCATGGTCTTCGAACTTCAGTTTTCCTGTCATTTTTACTTTAAACACTTGTTCTGCTAATCTTATATCTCCTATTCTATATAAGTGGCTATATCATTTTTGATTAGCTTTGTTACATATTACTAAATATTAGTAATGTCAAGTGCTTTTCAGATTATGATAATTTCCTCAGAACACACTGAATAACTGTAGTCTTCAGTCTGATCAACTGTTTAATCCTAACCCACCTCTCCAATTCATGTGCTAAAATTGGTTTGAATACTGAATGATTTATTTTGATTAATTTTGTTCTAATTCTATATAAATTTATTCAAACGGCTTTCAACTATACTATCCTTGATTATTTTATTATTTATTTCCTTATAGATGTTTCCATCTTCACTAAGAACTGTACCTAAATTGCTAAAATGGATAACTTGTTCTACGCTACTGATTTTCAACTACTACTGATTACAACTAGCTAACTAAAAACACAATGGGATGTTTATGAGAATTTCAAACCCCCCCCCCCCCCAAAAAAAAAGTATAAATGAATATGAAAATCACAAATATCTGCTCAATTTTGCTGGGACCACTTATTATGGTAATGATTTTATTAGGTTCAAGACAATTCTAGAAATGCAAAAGTTTTAACAGATGTCGAACTCAGGAATTTCATTACCTTAACGGCAGCCCAGTCAAAGTTAAGCAGGTGTTTATTTAAAAATAATATTCCTCTAAAATTGCTAGCAGATATAATCCTTAAACAGGCTGTCATGTAAGAAAGAGGTGGGGAAAAGAAAGCACAAGAGGTGCTGAAAGTGTGTGCTGCTCTAAAGTTTATAGCTGCTATCAGTTTAACAACTGATCTGCAAAATTGTTTCAAATTTAACAATCAGCTTGCATAAGCCTCCTCCAGCACACCACTGGGTATATGTTATGTATTAGCTCTGTACAAGGACTCATTTAGGCTATACAGATTTTGTTTTGAAATTTTTTCATTTTTAGTACTTTATCCGAGTTTATGAAGTCAACAAAAGCTTAAATACAGGTCCTTATTATATTCCTATAATTTGGCTACTTGTCATCACAGCCTAAATGCAGTCAAATTTCCGCCAATTTTCCCTTTAACAATTTTGCTTAGCATTTTCTCAAATATATTTGCATAAAGTTCTTGGCTAGTATGTCAGCAGAATAAGAATATATTTTCCTAGAAAATATAGAGCACAGATCAAGTTTTGGTCATGAGTAACTAAGCAAAAGTAATGGGAAGAATTTGGTAAGAATATTGTTCTTATTAATATTATTATTGTATGGGCATATAAATGGAGTCCAAAGATTCATCATGAGAGACCCATTTTATCCACAATCTATCATACTGCTCCTTAAACCCCTTAACAAGGCATAAACAACTGACTCTGGTAATTCTGACCCATTCCATTCATTCACAACTCTCCAAGTGAAAAATCTAATCCTCAAGCCCCTACTAACCACACTTTTACTCAACTTCCAGGGATGACCTCTTGTTCTGTCGCCTCTAGGTAAGTGCTGAATTTTTTCCCCTGTATCAATCCTATAAAACTCTTGTTTCCATCAACCCCCTCTTTTTTTGCCTATTAACCAACTTCTGCAATCCACATACCCTCAGTCTATTCTCATAGGAACATTCCATAGATCATTCACCCTCTTGACTGCTCACCTCTGAATCCTCTCCACTGCTTCCTCATCCCCAAGAAACCCAGGGGAATAGACTTGAATGTATTCCAGATGTGGGCATATCAAGGCCTTTTAAAGAAGAATAACTTCCTTATCTCTACTTGTTAGTGTGTTCTTCAATAGCCAAGTAATCTTATGAGCTATAGAAGATAAATGACATGAGTGTGACAAAATGATTTAGATGCTAATCACAGAAACTCAGAAAAATGAAGAAAAATTACCATAAAAAAGGAAACAATGCCAGGTGGGGTATTGTGTGTGTAGAGTGGAATTATCGCTCCTGAAGAATAAGTAACTTTTTCATATTTTATTTGAGAATATTAGATTAACTAATTGTAGTTTTAGTTTAAATGGGTGTGGGATTGACTGAACTAGTTAGTTTGTAAATAAATATTTTTTTTTGTTTAAATTTGATATTGTAAGGATGGAAGCAATGCGTGGACGATTAATGGTAGCAAAGACACATTGTTGAACGATTTGAATTTGCAGGATTTTATTCAGTGCAGTGTGTGTGAAATCTATTCATAGAGAAAATTAAAGGATATGTGGAAGGAAACTGACACTAGAGAGAGAGAGAGAGAAAGGCATATTAAGTGTTTCAAAAGTGAGTGTCTGTTTGGTGATGAGAACGCAGCAAATATTAGTAGAGTAGACAGTATCGATGGTAGGATGGAAAATGATGTCATTAATGTCAAATGTGCAGCTGTGGAATGAGGAAGACAAAATGGACATTAATAAAGAAACTGCATGCTTGAATGGTATCCTTCATAGGACAATGCGCAAAATTGAAAAATTGCAGAAGCGGCAAGATATTAGTGGGGCTCAAAAGAGAAAGAAGCAGACAGTCTGAAGGAATAATAAAGACTGACTGAACAAACAAGAAAAACAAATTAAAGAGAAAATTATGTACAGAGACTCAATGATCAGGAGAGTACTTAACGAAAGTGCAAAAAATTCACAATATTAGCCATGCCATCCGGATGCAAAAAGGTAAGCCAAACAAAGTGATTGTCTTGTTTGGTACAAACGATCTGAGAAGAAAGAAGTATTCTATGAGAGAGGATGCAAAGGAGTTATTAGAAGAGGCAAAACTGAAACGCAAGAAGGTGAAGATTGTAACCGAGGAGAAGGGCAATGATAGTCAATGAGTCTATACATAGATTGTACAAAAGAAATGATGTAGAATTTGTGGATCTGTGGTCTGTGTTTGACAGAAAGGATTTCTACTTTCTGATGGACTGCATCTATATGGTTTTGGTGTCCTGAGAGAGCTTTGTTCACCGAGCATGCTGAAGTGCAAATTCAGGAAAACTTAGGCAATTAGGGTGGAAGCAAGTGAGTCTGTGTGAAGGCACCCATGAAGCGAGTGAGCGTGAGAGTGACCACATGAGGAATCAAATCTCTCAAGCAAAAATATTGAATAGGGTATTCAATTCAGAAAGTAAAGGTGGGTGTGGACTTAAACGGATGCTGCAGTTTCTATATACAAATGCCAGAAGTATCAGGAACAAGAGGGAGGAGTTTTTGGCATTGGTTAATGCAACCTTGCCAAACGTTATAAGCATTAGTAAAAAATCACTAACAGCAGATGATGTAACTACAGGGATAGAATGTGAAAGGTTTAGTATTTTCAGAGAAGACAGAGAGCACAGAATGGAGGTTGAGGTACTGCTTATTACAGCAGATGAATTGCAGTCAAAAAGAATAGGAGTAGGCAGGAGGGTGGCTGTTCATTTGAAGCAGTCTGCTGTGAGATTAAGGCCAGTAAGACAAAAATATACAGTTGGCTGTTGCTATAGGCCAGGAAGTTCCGTGGAGGATATGGAAGATATGCATCTGCAAAGACTTCAACTTGAAAGAAGAAAGATCAGAGGGCAGGAAGGAAATAGAATTTATACACCTACTAAGAGTTGAGTACTTAAGGCAGCAAGTGATGAAGGGACTAGGGGTGGGAGAGTATTGGACCTAGTCATAGAATCAAAAGAGTTATCCATAACCAAGGTGACCAGATTGCCTCCGATTGGTGAAACTGACCATGCAGACTTGACTGAGGAGATTTTAAAACATGAAGAATATTCTGTCAAGAAGAGGTATATGTGGAACTACAAGGTAGTTGATTGTGACAAACTTAGGAAGAAGTTTAAATCTGTGCCATGGCATAAAACACTGCGGGGTAAGGATGTTAGTCATGCATGGCATATAGTTAAGGGTCATCTAGAGGAAGCAATAATTAATTGTATATATAAGGTAATGAGGATTAATCAGATAGGACTTAGATGGATGAGTAATATCATTAAGCATGAGCAGTAAAGGAGAAAATACTAAGGGTATATAAAGAAAAAGGTGAGCAGCAAAACTCATGAACAGTACAAGGCGCAGGCAAGAAAGGTAACCAGCATGGCAAGAAAAGCAAAATCAGATTATGAAAAGAATCTAGCCAAGCAGGCCAACGAAAATCTCATAGAGTTCTTTCATTATGTCACAAAATATGTGGTTGGTTGCTGCTATATGCCATGGGGTTCAACGGATGATATGGAAGTCATGTATCAGCAAATTAGTACAATGAGTGCAGGTCTAGCGATTATTATGGGGGACTTCAGCTATTGATATATATATATATATGGAAGGAAGAAAATCACAAACAGGAAAGACAGAATTTATACACCTACTGAGAGATAATTAGTGGATGCAGCATGTAATGGAGGGGACTTGAGATATGAGAGTATTGGACCTGGTCATAGGATCAGAAGAGCTATCCATAACGAAGGTTACCACATTGCATCAAATTGGGAAAAGTGACCATGTAGTCTTGACTTTGGGAGATTGCAATGTATTTGGAACTAAAAAGCAGTTGATTATGACAAGCTTAGGAGGAAGCATGAATCTGTGCATTGGCATAAAAACCTTCAATGGAAAGATATTAGTAGTGCATGGGAGATAGTTAAGGGGCACCTAGAGGGAGCAATATCAAATTGTATACCCAAGGTCAGGAGGGTTAATTGTGTAGGAGTGAGATGGACAAGTAGTATCATTAAGCATGAGCTGCAGAAAAAGAAAATGTTGCGGAGAAAGGTGACCAGCAAGCTCATAAACAGTACAAGGGTCAGACAAGAATAGGGGACCAACATGATAAGGAAGGCAAAATCAGATTACGAGAAGAATCTAGCAGAGCAGGCCAAAGGAAATCCCAAAGAGTTCTTTTATTATGTGACATGTACGAAGAAGAATGACTATGGAAGAATAACCTTAATGAGTGCTTACGGTGATGAGGTGACAAAAGCAAATAAAATAGCTGAGTTACTGAGTGACCACTTTGCAAGGGCATATCATCCAAGTGAGGTTAATGTTGTGATATGTTACAGAGACATATGTGGGCACAGAGATAGATGAATTGGAGGTTCTTGGGATATTGCAGAATCTCAATATAAAACATCTGTGGGATTAGATGGTAAATTAGCAAGCATTTGTGAGAATGAGTGACAGCTGAGTTGGATAAAGCAAATGGTTACACGATGATTCCTCTGGATTTTGCAAAGGTATTTGACCAAATACCACATGGAACTCTGTTACACAAATTAGAATAAATGGTGATGGATATGATACTGGTTATGGGGATAAGAGGGTGTCTATTGGACAGATACCAAAAAGTGGTATACAGAGTAGCATTATCCAGAAAAAAGCAGGTGACTAGTGGTGTGCTGCATGGGTTTGTTTTAGGATCACTACTGTTTAATTTGTACATAAATGATATAGGAAATAACCTGAAAGGAAATATTCAGTTGTTTGCTGATGAAGTGAAATTAAATAATTAATAATAATAGTTAATCAAGTGAAATTAAATAATTAAATAATAGTTAATCAAGGTGATGTGGAGAGCTTACAGGATGATGTAAATAGACTGTCAGTATCGGTAAAAGATAATGGGTATCATTTTAACATTGAGAAACGTCAAGTTATGCATTTTGGGAAAAATAGATTAACAGCCATATATCATATTGATGGCACTGTACTCCAGGAAACAGATGAAGCTACAGATTTAAGGGTGGTGGTAGACAGAGAGTTAAAATTAGAGGACATATTGCTAAAGTTGCAAAGGTAGCCCATAAGATTACTTAGCTGTTGAAGGACACACTGACATGCAGAGTTAAGGAAGTTGTTTTTCCTCTTTTTGTTGGAAGTTTATTTTTCACTTGGTTAGACTATAATCAATTTAGTTTAATCCTTTATCCAAGTGTAAGCAAACAAAGTTTGAACCTGAAAATATCTTCAGGACTGAAGTAAGGTAGTGCAACACCAGGAAACTCCGAGCAAAGGTGGACCAAGCTCTCATCACGCCTTGTCTCAGTATCTCCCATAATGCAAAGCACATCTCCTTGCGGACATGTATAAAGGGAAGGGCCACTACTCAGACCGGTTTCAACCTTTATTGAGGTCTTGTCAGTGGGAGGCAGACCCAAACGTGGAGATACTAAGGCAGAAGCAATAGGAGAGGTCATATTTACCTACAGAAGTTGCCAACAGGTGTACCACCTTATTATTGAATTACTCTAGATTTAGAGAAAGATGTTGGAAGAGGGCAAAATTAAAGGGGGTGATAAGACTAAAGCTTTGAATTACAGGCAATCTGTTTTTCCAGAGTTATGATTAAGGAGTTAGAGAGGCTAGTGAGGGGCAAGATTCAGAATTGGATTAGCAGCAGCAACATTCTCTTTTATAGATAACATGAGTCTGCTAAAGGAAGACTGTATTTTAACAATCTACTTACTTATTATAACAAGGTGACAGGTGCATTGGACAAGGGAGATGTAAACACAGTAAGACATTTAGATTTTGCTGGAGCCTTTGATAGACTGTCACATAACAAGCACATAATTAAACTGGAACAGATGGGAAAAGCTGTGTATGAGGCAGTATCAGCAAGTTGTGTATAGGGGAAGAGATATCCCCCAAAAGTGGAAAGTCACTAGTGGTGTGCTCCAAGGATCTGTTTTGGAGACCACTGCTGTTAAATGATATCAGAAAGAGTTTGAATGGTTATATACATAGTTGTTTGCAGATGAAGGAAAGTAGGCAACAACAATTATGAGTAAAAATGATGCAGCCTTGAAAGCTGACTTAAACAGACTGGATGGATGGACAAATGAATGAGGTTACTAACCCAACATAACAAAGTGTAAGGTTTTAAAATTCAGGAAGCACAAATGGAACATAAAATATAAGATTGATGGGGATATCTTAGAGGAGGTGGAGAAGATGAGGGAGCTGGGGAAGTTACTGGATAGGGATCTGAAATTTGGGGGACATTTTTGCTAAAATTGTGAAGACAGCACAGTGCATTATGGCAATGATACAGAGAACACTGACATGTTGGAGTAAGGATGTTATCATTCCATTGTATAACACCTTGAGCAGACTAGATGGATTATTGTGTACAGATTTGGTCTGTACACAAAAACCTAGTTTTCAAAAGGAATTGAAAATTCCTTTTCAAATGAAAATGAGAAGTTGGGAAGAGTTTGGAGACGATTTACTTAGATGGTTCCCATGCCTTATGAGTTGATGACCACACATGCTATCCACTTGGCCAATGAGGCCAACACAAATGACTAGAACATAACAGCTATTATTAACATCTTACACAACTGAGAGAGGCAACAGCAAAGAAAATTATAGAGGCTGTCACTTCAGCTTATATGAAAAAACCAACAGAAGAATCCAGGTCCTGAAACAACATAAGTCCTCAAACAATCATACAAGATGCCTTCACTTCTCTAATCATCCACCATTCTATTATCAACAAAGACATCTCATCTGTCATTAAGAAACTCAGTTTAAATGTATACAGCACTTGTGGAATATTATGTAAGTTGGTTGGGAGGAAATCCACACGAATATATTAGATATACAGAAAACACAGAGCATAAATCTGGTTTGGCCCTCCAAATAAAGAAGAGCCACGATGTTATTTATTTGTCAGCAAAGCATAATTGGAGAGGATCCAGAGACGAGTGACCAAGATGATAGCAGGTCTGTGGAATGAACTTTATGAGAACAGGTTGAAGATTTATGGGTTGCAAAAATTGCTCGATAGGCGGAAAAGGGGTGATATGAGTGAGACATTCAAATTACTGAAGAGTTTCTATAAGATTAATCCAGAAGATATTTTTGAGAATAGGACTGGTGGTGAGAGGACTAGGGGCCATACATGGAAGCTGGGCAAGAATGTTGGTTAGCAGGGGTGTTAAAGCTAAGTTTTTTACTTGGAGAGTGGTGAATGAGTGGAATAAGCTGCCAGAGTCTATTGTGGGTGTTACGACAGTGAATGAGTTCAAAGCGAGGTATGATAGATACTGTGTGAATGTCGAATAGTTGGTCTTGACATGATGTTAGGGCCTCCCTTGATTAGTACGTCGACTCCTTGGAGTTGCCTGGAATAATAATAATGCCTTACATCCATTCTAAGTGTCCAAAGAAGTGTCAGCAATTATATTTATTCACCTGCACAGTGCAACAAGAAGTAAAGCTTAATTTCCAATTGCTATAATAAAACTGTTTAGTTAACAGAGATGAAATATGAAAAATGCTATGTCAGCCAGATCAGCAATTGTGCTCACATATGACAGTCTAAATGTATTGTTTCAGTAGAAATAACATGTAAAAGATTTTTTTTAACCTTTCAAATGATGCAGTTAATAATCTGTGTATTTGGCATGTATATTTATCATTTTTTATGCATAGAATTTTTGTTATCTCTATCCTGAGAAAGCAAGTCAAAGTTTGTGAAACTACTACATATATAAATAAATTGATATTATACTGCACATATACCATGCAATCTTCATGTTATACAGATACTGTGCTAATAACAACAGCCTTTCATCAGCATTATGGTAGAAATGGCCTGGGATGACACCTGTCAGAAGAAAAATGCATTATTGCATCCCTTGAAAATGAATTAATATCTGAAATCCACTCTCTATTGTGAATTTATATATTTTATGATAGTCAATCTATCTTACAAGTGGTGGTGGATTCATCATTCCTGAGCATCTCTGGATAGTTTGAGAACGTAGCACATCTCACCATACCCCCCCCCCCAGATCTCAATTCTAGAGTATGTAATGAATGTGCTGAAATTAAGATCGGCTGGGAAATTACAGCTGAAGCATCTACTATGAAGACAATATACCCTCCAAATTCTTTAACGCCTTTTATTCCCATAGAGAGCAGATATAGCTATCATGCTTTTAATGAAAGACTTGCAGGTTAGAGATTACAGTAAACAAGTGCAGACATTCTGTGGCCCTAAATCCCAACAGGTATACAGTACTATGTCTGAATTACTGCAAGCTCTACAGTCAATTTTTTGAGCAGCAAGATTATATATCAGAGTAACTGGGAGAAAACCTACTAGCCTGGCAAAGATTGAATGATTCAGGAATCAGTTGAAGAAAATATTAGAAAAAAGGTCCTCTAGTTGACAACCAGAATTGAACCTATAATGGTTTTCCTTTAGGTGAGCTAGCACTATGGAAGAAAACACTATTTCCAGAGGGATATATATATATAGTCTGTTAATTGTGTGTCCAGAAACAAGTTAATCTGTTTCATGAGGGGGGGGAAAGAGAAATTCAACTTTCATAAAAAAAAAATAATAATAAAAAAAACCCACTTTCACATAAAACAGGTAACTCACCTTCAACTGAAATGCCCTTGTAAAGGCACCCTGGGATTCCTATGTGGAACTGACCTCAGCTCTAACAGGAGACAAACAAAGGGTGAAATGAAACTGGCAAACACACACACACACACACACACACACACACACACACACACACACACACACACACACACACACACACACACACACTCCCTGTAAAAGACCTAAAAATGACAATGCTACAAAAATTTAGAGGGGGAATAGAGAGAGAAAATCAACTAATTATTGATCAACATTCTCTTTTTTTTGTTTGATCCAAGGAGTATATGTATATAAGGGGTGCTTAAGGGTCAAAGCTGTATAACTGAGAGGAGACCTCCACATAGCCTTTAAAGGAATGCAGAGAATCGACCAGGGCTTCTGACCTAATATCCAATCCTCACCTTCTCATGGTGCACCCTGTTGGGTATCTACTTGGATACTGAACGAACGAGGATGGGATGGCAATTTGGGATTTAGCCGACCAAATTGTATTCTTATTGGTTAAACCAAAATAAAAAATGATGGTACAACATGACAAAATTTCATGCCGGCTGGGGCATCGCTGGGTTAAACAAGGCACCCGTTGTTTTCACTAGGGAACCAGGGAAAACAGCAAAAAGTCAGCTACTGGAACAAATCTGAAAACACACCCCAACTCAAAATCACCAGAGTTAAAGATCAGTACTATCAACATAAGAAACCTGAATGGCAAAGAAATGGAGCTAGCTGAGGAATTAGATAAGTACCAGATCAACATAACAGAGGTGACTGAAACAAAAAAGACAAAAACTGGTGAAATCTTTCTAAGCAATAAATACAAAATGTTATATTCAGGCAATGACAATCAAGGAAAAGAAGGAACAGCCATAGTATTCAACACTAAATACGAGGCTAATCTTCTTGAATGGCAAGCAGTCTCAAGTAGAGTGATGTAGGCAAATATAAGAATGGGGAACTGGACAATGAGACTTATTTGTGCCTATGGTCCGAGAGAAGGCTCTACTAAGGTAGAAGTGGAAGAATTATTTGATGCTTTAGAGAAAGCAATTGACACAATAAAAAAGGAAAGGTTGGTCCTTACTGGGGATCTAAATACCAGAGTGGGAAATAAGTGTCAGACATACAAAAATATTTTGGGAAAATTTGGAGAAAAGAGCAAAGCTAATAATATTGGAAAATATCTGTTGGACTTCTGCTCAGGACATGGACTAGTTATTACTAACACCATGTTCCAACATAAAAATGTGCACAAAATCACATGGAGAGAAGAGGCAAGGAATAAGAACAGTCTCATTGACAATGTTATTGTTGATAGTGATGTTTTCTCCCTGGTGCAGGACACCAGAGTGTACAGAGGATTTGAAATTGGAAGTGATCACCATTTAGTCTTGAGCAGGATAAAATTGAATTTCATATTGAAAAGAATGACATGTAAGAAAGTTTTAAAGCGAATAAAAGTTGAGCAGCTCTCAGATGTGAACTGTAGACTAAAATACACAAAGATTATTGAAGAAAAAATGAAAGATTTTGAGAACAGGAATCAAGCCTTGGAGATGCAGTGGCTTGCCTTGAAGAAAGCCCTGATTGATTAAGAGAGAGGCATGTGGTGAAGTTGTCTGCAAGGACAGAAAAATTAGAACTCCATGGTGGACACAGGAAGTTAAAGAGGTAGTGAAGAAATGAAGAAAGCATATCAAAAGTTCCTGGCAAATAAGTCAGCTTGTGCTCTTAGAGAATACAGAGATATATGTAAGAAAGCTAAACACTGTGTTAAACTAGCTAAACAAAAGTCATGGGAGGACTTAGGCAAGAACATAGAAAATATATATCAAGAAGGTGGCAAAATATTCTGGAGGTTGTTGAAGAAGGTTAGGAATGGAGGAAAGAGTGCTGTAAAAGAAGTTAGAGATGATAAAGGTGACATGAAAACCGGAGAAAAAGATATCCTTGAAGTATGGAGTAATTACTTTGAAAATTGCTAAATGAAACAAGCAGTGATGACAGCACTGTGATAAAAAACATTGACCAGGCATGCAGTCAGGAATCCATATCCATACTTGAAGTAGAAAAAGCCATCAAAGGCTTGAAATGTGGAAAGGCAGCAGGAGTAGACGATATTCGACCAGAAATGCTGAAGTATGGTGGTATAATATTCTTACAGTGGCTGCACTGCATAGTTCAGAAAGCCTGGACAGAGGGACAAATTCCCGATGATTGGAGTAGAGCTCTAATAGTATCCATATATAAAAAGGAAATAAAAGTGAATGTGAAGAACTGGGTGAAGAACAAGCTGGATTCAGGCCAAATAGAGACTGTCAGATCAGATCTTCACTTTACGACAAATAGTTGAGAAAGCATGGGAATATAACAAAGATCTGTATTTAAGTTTTGTCAATTTGGAAAAGGCATATGACAAGGTACCAAGAGAGAAGCTATTCAATACGCTACAGTTATATGGTGTCAATGGGGCATTATATCAAGCAATACTTAGTTTTTATTTGAGTTGTAAGTCAGCAGTTAGAATTGAAGGAAGTACAGGAAGATGGTTTAATGTTAAATCTGGTATGAGACAAGGATGTATATGATCCCCTCTGTTATTCATTATCTATATGGATCACTTCATGAAGGAAAGTGGTATTAAACATGATATCAAAATTGGAGATGTTAATGTCAGCTCTTTGCTTTATGCGGATGATGTTATACTTCTAAATAAATCTGCTACAAGTCTGTAAGATTTCCTGACTAAATTGAATAACTGTTGTAATAGATATGGTATGAAGGTCATCAATAAAAAGACAAAGACAATGAAAATAGGTAGAATCATTGAAAATGTCAACTATGTTGTGAATGGAGAACCTGTGGAACAAGTAAAACATTTCAGCTACTTAGGTACGATTTTTAGTGAAGATGGAAAATTAAATATAGAAATAGACAACAGAATCAGCAAAGCTGGTATGGTGGGAAGTCAAATGAATAAATTCATATGGTATAAGAGAGAAATTAGTCGGAACATTAAATTAGCTGTATACAAGACAGTGTTCAAACCAGTTTTAACTTATGGATGTGAGAACTGGGTCAGAAGTAAAACACTTGACCAAAGACTACAGACCGCAGATATGAGAGTCCTGAGAAAGATTATAGGCGTGAACAGATGGCATCAATGGCAATATCATATTAAAAACGAGGATATTAGGAAAGAACTTGCCATTGTCAGCATCCAGGAATGCGTTAGCAGAGCTAATCTCAGGTGGTATGGTCACTTAAACACAATGGGTGAAGAAAGATTAGCAAAACAAATGTTCTCTGCTAGATTGGCAGCAAAACGACCCAGAGGAAGACGAAGATATAGGTGGATTGATACGATGCAAAGTGCCTTAGGTGATAGAAATATAAGATCTGATAATGTAGAAGTCTTGACAAGTAACAGACTGATTTGGAGGAAAATTGTAGATAGGAAGTTAGTAATGATGTAATTTTTTTCATGTAGTTTGACTAATCATATCCTGTACACCCCTTGAGGGTACATGGCAGGAATTTGATAATGATGGAGTATATGTTTTAGGTAAATAGGCATTTTATTTATTTATACTAGACAACAAGTAGGTGAAACTTACCATGCTTCTTCTATAAACCCAACAACAAATTTCCGGACATCTACTAATTTATCATTTTGAAAAGCAAGCATTTCCTAAAGGAGAGAAAGAGCAACCCAAGTTTGACTAATGAAAAAAAAATATATTTTCACAATGAAAAATATCATATTCAATTATGTAATTTAATAATAACAAGTCTATGATGAATTTAAATGCTTCCATGTAAGTAACCATGCAGAGAAATGACGAAAAATAGTCATATAGAAAAGCGCAGAATAATGTGTCATAAGTATGATGATTATATGGTGAGTATGAAATAAAACACACAAGCATAATTCCAAAAGTGCAAGTAGTCATAAAATATCTGTTATTTTGTTCCTTCATTCCTTTCTGATTTAAGTTAACCACTCGGCAGGCCTGGTTGGCCGAGTGGTAAGCATATCTGCTCTCCAGCCAAAAGGCTGCAGGTTCGAATCCCGCCATGGGTATGGATATTTGTGATTGTCTGTGAAAAATGGTCATGGTGATGGGCAGTAGGTGACGTTGGTGTAGTTGCGGTTCATTGGTGGATTGAGTGATGGAGACAGAGAGTTGTATTGTAGGTGCCCTCCATCGATGAGTCTTTGGACTCCCTGGAGGTGTCATGTAATAATAATAATAAGAAGTTTATGCATAGGCCATACAGGCTTTCAAAACCAGAACCTACAGAATAAGGTATTAATCCTTATTTCTGAAGTATTCTACATCTGTAAATTGTGTTATGTTCTAGCCAGTTTGCCTATTTTGAAGGAGGAAAAATTCTGCCACCTTTGTATAAGACCTGCTAAACTCACCTTCAGCTGAAAAGTTCTGATAAATGTTCTTTGCAACCATTCTTTTCTTCCTTTGTTTTAAAATAATAACGTAACGTACAACTGAAGTTTTCTTATGTTATCATGTAACAATGTACGAGTCTTTTACAAGTTTGTCAAAGCAAGTAAAGCTAAATTCAGTTATCAAATTTTTGCTCCATGAAAATTCTGCATGTCCAAAAGAAAAATTCAGCCTGTGGAGCATCACCATCCTATCTCAAAGGCCAAGTTCAAAACTCAACCTTCCACTGGAAAGTGCCTTTTAGGATGGCAAAGATGTAATTCACCAGGATTATATAGTGAAAAGGACAATAATAAATTCTCAAAGCTATGCAAAGACATACAGAATATTAAAACAATGAATTTAATGTGTTTGTGCTGAGGAGCAGCCATTGCTTTTGCAATGTGAATAAGGCTACACCAACATCATCAAAGAAATCAGACCTGAAGTTGCAGAACATCCTCCATATAGTCCAAACTTGGAGTAACTTTGGAAGAACCAAAACTCTGCTAGACCTTGGATTCTTCCTAAATTGCAGAACATTTCAAAGCCTCCAATTTTAAAAATGACAAACAAGCCAATGGAGAGGTAACAAAATGGTTCAAGAAAAAATCTGAAGCATTACTAAATCAATTTTGAAAAAAAACTTAATTATGCAATGGTGAAAATGCACTGAAATGGAGGTAGATTATACTGAGAAACAGCATATATGAAGAAATTTCATAGCTAGCAAAAGATGGTCTATGTTCTTGATTTCACTGACACATCTCTTTTGGGTGGAGAGCTATGACAATGAAGGCATTACGCTTTTAGAATGCTCCTCATATCATGAAATCTTCAATAAGATAGTTAAAAACAGAAGATTTTTATTTTTATCCACCTTCAAAAAATATTTATGCTGAAACATTTGGCATTTATAATGCATTTGATCTTATACAATTGAAGATGAAATGAAAATAAGCATCACTGAATCCCAGTGCAATTACTGCTTTTTTAAGCAATTATTTTTCACCCACTAGATCCTTAATTCATGTTATCCATCTAGGTTAAATGAATTTATTCTCTACAGTAATGTTATATTAGAAGTGGAAAATGCTTATAAGGACTTGTCATTAAAAAAAAAAAAGAAAAAAGTTGCTGCTGAAAAGATAGCAGACTCATACACTATGGGGGGGGGGGGGTAAAAAAAAGAGTTCTGATAAACACCTGGAACAAAAATGATATTAAAGCAACATATAACCACAAGAAAGAACATGTGGGGATATAAGAATATAAGAACATAAAGTTACCTTCATAACTCTACTACTAGTATATTCTTTCTTGTGGTTATCAGTTGCTTTCACACTGCGGAGGTCGCGGTCGAAACAATTGCAGCATAGGTCGCGTGTATGTGAGAGATACATTCGTCACTAGTAGGCGATATCTGGTGATAAAACAGTTTTATCTGGTGATAAAACTTTTTTTATCTGGTGATAAAACTTTTTTAAGTTTTATCTGGTGATAAAACTTAAAAAAAAAAAAAAATACTATGAATATAATACAAAATGGTTTATTTATTTTCAATTACAATCTAGAAATTATTGAACAAAGAAACAAAGAAAAAAGCAACAACTAAACCAATACTATTCTGACATCGGAAGTTGCGGTTTCTCTCAGATACAATTTAGTAAGAAATATCACACACCTTTACATAACACGTGTTTAAATCTAAACTGACTGCATAAACAGTGGGATATATCACTCGTAATATATATGCATGTGCAGCTATTCGTGACCTCCAAACTATACACTGTATATATATGCGTAAGAATATTTATATTAAACAATTTGTTTGTATCTGTCAGATCAGCCACGACCTCCGCAGGATTAATATCACTTTTGTCTAGGTATTTATCAGAACTTTCCCGATCTCCCTCATAATACTGCAATTTTCACTTGAATTTTAAAAGATTTTAAAGATATGCTAAAATCACTCAAACATATGAAAGGAAATACTTTTCATAAATTGCTGAATAAGAAATATTTCCAACATGGATTAAAGATAATAGTGAAAACTTCTTTTTAAAATTTCAGATTTATGAAATTAGTTTATTCTTCTTCCTCCTATCATGGATTTTAGGCCAAGTGGTCTATTATGGTCTCATGCATTTCAATTCTTCTTTTCCACTTATTTCATATCCATATAGTATTTTTGGCAGTCTGCTATTATCCATTCAATTTAAGTGTTCTAACCAATTTTGTTTACATTTATTCATATAGTGGTTAAATGGTTTTGTATTCAAGTACTGTAAAATTTCATCATTTGTTTTATGGTTCCACTTGGTATATCCAGCTGTTTTTCTGGGAAATTTCATTACTACTGTGAATGTGTTTTTCATTTTTATGGCCCATGTTTCACTTCCATATAATAAAGTTAGTTTATACAGAACATTATATAGTATGATTCAGGTGTGTTTTTGTACCAAGTATAGCTTAAATATATTATTTATTATGCCAACTGACTTGGACAAAATTTGAATTTTAATGTCTATCTTTTTCATCTTCATATAAGTCGCATCCCAGAGTATTTGAAGGTATTTATCTGTTCTAATATTTTATTATCTATCACTATTTTTACTTCTTATTGGGTTTTCTACTTTGAAAGCTATTATTTTTGTTTTTACTTTTGATATTCTCATATACTATTCTGAAATTTCATTTAAATGATTTTAATAATCTCTGCAGATCATCTTCTGATGTAGCTAATAGAGATTGATCATCTGCAAATAATAGTCTATCTTTATTTGTGGGTTTATTTGCATACCAAATGGTTATGCCATTTCTAGATTATAATTTTGTAGTTTATTCAAGGGTATAATTTCTAGATTATACCCTTGAATAATGTAGGTTTTAATTGTGCAATTCCACTTATATACAGTTTTTTTTTTTTTTTTTTGGAGATTTGCAACAATTGAAAAAAACTTGCAGATGAACCACGTAGCCTTAGAAAAAATTAAGAAAAAGTTATGTATGTCATGAATGCATAAAATATATGTAGACATTAGTCAATTTTATCATTTTATTATATAAAAAAAAATATAAAAATTTATCAAATCTTACACACACAAACACTTACAGACCATACATGGCCATTTGCAGTCGACAGAAATGTAAACAAATGTAAAGATGCAGTATTAAATCATAACTGCATAAAATGAACTGTTATTAATTAGTTAAATTAATTAATTAGCATAAAATAAAAATTTTATAATGATTCGTTCATTAGTGTATACGCTAGACTACTGCAAAGCAATCGTATCGATTGCACTAGGCTACCATAAAGCAATCGTATTGCTGCTTCTTCATTACCAATGTATGAATCGTTATACCTGTAAATAAATATGAATTTTTTTTCACATTATCTTTTCATTTTTTGATTGTCTAGTACTAGTAGTACATATAACATCTACAGTGTTTTTTATCTATTAAGGCAATATTGATGTAGGTACTGATAGACATATGATTCATCTTGTAAACAGACAACTTAAATTTATGGTATTGATAAATATAGTACAGTACTGTAAATTTATTTTCATTTCCTTGTGATTTTCTTTAATAATGTTTTCTTTTCTCTATATCTTACTTTCTTGTAAGAAATATAGTATATAATATATACATGCCATACAAAATGTGTTAATTGGCTGTTTATGTTATTGGTAAGGGTTCTAGTCAACAGTTGGCTATTAGTAGTTAAGTTTTTAGGGAGTCAAAAGTTACATGTGGATTTTTGAACAACGCGGGAGGGGGGGGGGGGGTTGCCCCAAACCCCCATGAGTCAAGAGTCAACTGTACATTAAAAGGCACAGATGATAGGGTACATTCTTGCCATACTCCTCTTGATGTCTTTCCATTCTGATATTTGTTCTAATTTGACCACTATTTTATTTCCTATACATATTTCTTGAACAGACTGTAAGAGATGGTTTAGTATATTCAGATCAGTTAACATTTTAAATAACTTTTTGTCTATTAATTTTCTTCAAGGCTCTTTCATAATCAACAATGGCCACATTTTTTTAAAATTCTTTTCACTTTACAATTCATATTTTTTGACTGAAAATTGAGTTTATGCAAGATCAGCCTTTTCAGAATCCATGCTGTTCTATCCTCCACAATACTGTTTAGTTTCTCTTTTAATATTCCTGCATACATTTTGCACCCTGCATTTAGCAGACTAATTCCCCTATAGTTATTGCAGTCATCCCTATTTCCCTTTTTTATAAACTGGGATAACTGGTGCTTTTCTTACAAATGTTGAATTTTTCAGAAATCCATGTTAAAGAATTTCAGAAGTCTTTCATTAAAATTTTCACCTGAATTTGCGTACAGTTTATATTGTGTTCTCCTGGTGTTTTCTTATTTTTCATTTTATTTATTGTATTTTTTAGTTCTGACATAATTGTTTTCTGTTAAATCATTCTTGTTGCATAAAATTTTATTTCTTTATTATCATCAGTCCAGGGATTTTTTAAAATTAGTTACCATCATCATCATCATCAAATTCCTGCCATGTACCCTCAAGGGGTGTACAGGATATGACAGAACTACATGAAAAAATTACATCATTACTAACTTCCTATCTACAATTTTCCTCCAAATCAGTCTGTTACTTGTCAAGACTCCAACATTATCAGATCTTATATTTCTATCGTCTAAGGCACTTTGTACCGTATCAATCCACATATATCTTGGTCTTCCTCTGGGTCATTTTCCTGCCAACCTGGCAGAGAGCACTTGTTTTGCTAATCTTTCCTCTCCCATCCTATTTAAGTGACCATACCACCTGAGATTAGCTCTGCTAACACATTCCTGGATGCTGACAATGTCAAGTTCTTTCCTAATATCCTCATTTTTAATATGATATTGCCATTGATGCCATCTGTTCATGCTTCTAATCTTTCTCAGGACTCTCATATCTGCGGTCTCTAGTCTTTGGTCATGTGTTTTACTTCTGACCCAGCTCTCAGATCCATAAGTTAAAATTGGTTTGAACACTGTCTTGTATACAGCTAATTTAGAGTTCCGACTAATTTCTCTCTTATTCCATATGAATTTATTCAATTGACTTCCCACCATACCAGCTTTGCTGATTCTGTTGTCTATTTCTATATTTAATTTACCATCTTCAGTAAAAATCATGGCTAAGTAAGTGAAATGTTTTACTTGTTCCACAGGTTCTGCATTCACAACACAGTTGACATTTTCAATGATTCTGCCTATTTTCATTTTCTTTGTCTTTTTATTGCTGACCTCCATACCATATCTATTACAACAGCAATTGAATTTAGTCAGAGAATCTTGCAGACTTGTAGCGGATTTATTTAGAAGTATAACATCATCATAAAGCAAAGAGCTGACATTAACATCTCCAATTTTGATATCAGGTTTGGTTTAATACCACTTTCCTTCATAATGTGATCCATATAGATAATGAATAACAGAGGGGATAATGTACATCCTTGTCTCACACCAGATTTAACTTTAAACCATCTTCCTGTACTTCCTTCAATTCTAACTGCTGACTTACAACTCAAATAAAGACTAAGTATTGCTTGATATAATGCCCCATTGACACCATATAACTGCAGTGTATTGAATAGCTTCACTCTTGGCACCTTGTCATATGCCTTTTCCAAATCGACAAAACTTAAATACAGATCCTTTATTTTAGGCTTACACGGTGATCCGAATGCATTTTTGGAAATTATGGAGACAACTACCGTGTTTGAATAAAAACTTTAGTTTAATATTACTAAATACAGATCTTTGTTATATTCCCATGCTTTCTCGACTATTTGTCGTAAAGTGAAGATCTGATCGTGACAGCCTCTATTTGGCCTGAATTCAGCTTGTTCTTCACCAAGCTTTTCTTCCACAATTCTTCTCAACCGTTTCTCAAGTATACTTGCATATATATTACCAGGAACACTCAGTAGGGATATACCTCTGTAATTCTCACATTCAGTTTTATTTCCCTTTTTATATATGGGTACTATGAGAGCTCTACTCCAATCATCAGGAATTCGTCCCTCTGTCCAGGCTTTCTAAACTATGCAGTGCAGCCACTGTAAGACTTTTATACCACCATACTTCAGCATTTCTGGTCGAATATCACCTACTCCTGCTGCTTCTCCACATTTCAAGCCTTTGATGGCTTTTTCTACTTCAAAGATGGATATGTATTCCTGATTGCATGCCTGGTCAGTGTTTTTTATCAGTGTGCTGTCATCACTGCTTGTTTCATTTAGCAATTTTTCAAAGTAATTACTCCATACTTCAAGGATATCTTTTTCTACCGTTTTCATGTCACCTTTATCATCTCTAACTCCTTTTACAGCACTCTTTCCTCCATTCCTAACTTCAACAACCTCCAGAATATTTTGCCACCTTCTTGATATTTATTTTCTATATTCTTGCCAAAGTCCTCCCATGACTTTTGTTTAGCTAGTTTTACACAGTGTTTAGCTTTCTTACATTTGTCTCTGTATTCTGTAAGAGTAAAAGCTGACTTATTTACCAGGAACTTTTGATATGCTTTCTTCTTTTCCTTCACTGCTTCTTTAACTTCCTGTGTCCACCAGGGAGTTCTGATTTTTTTATCCTTGCACACAACCTCACCACATGCCTCTCTGGCAGAATCAATCAATGTTTTCTTCAGAGTTTGCCACTGAATTGAATAATAGTCAGAAAGAATAAACAAAATTTGAAACAAAAGATTAGGAATAAAGAGTAAATGGAATAGAAAAAGAGGACTGTGAAACTGGGACAAAGAACTAGCAAAGAAAGCTTAGGAGTAAAGAGTAAATGGAATAGAAAAAGAGGATTATGAAACTGGACAAACAACTAACTAAGATAATAATAATAATAAAGCGAGTTATCAAAAATGACTCAATTCCAAGACAGTAAAAGCAAAAATAGAGTACAAAGGAAACAGTGAAGTTGCAAAATGAGAAGTAAGAAGAAAACACAGAGAGGGATGGAACAATTTTGTAACTGAATTAGAAAAGGATATAACTAAGTCACAACCAAAAACCTATAAAATAATAAAATACATGAACAAAGAAATAAAAGAAAATGTAAAAATACAAACAATAGATTTAGAAAAATGGGTAACTAATTTTTTGGGGTGCTTAAGGGTCAAAGCTGTATAACTGAGAGGAGACCTCCACATAGCCTTTAAAGGAATGCGGAGAACCGACCAGGGCTTCTGACCTAATGTCCAATCCTCACCTTCTCGTGGTGCACCCTGTTGGGTATCTACTTTGATAATGAACGAACGAGGATGGACTGGCAATTTGGGATGCAGCCGACCAAATTGTATTCTTATTGGCTTAAACCAAAATACAAAATGATGGTACAACATAACAAAATTTCATGCCGGCTGGTGCGTAGCAAGGTTAAACAAGGCCCCAGTTGTTTTCGCCAGGGAACCAGGGTGAACAGCGAAAAGTCAGCTACTGGAACAAACCCTAAAACACACCCAACTCAATATCACCAGAGCTGAAGATCAGTACTATCAACAGAAGAAGCCTGAATGGCAAAGAAATGGAGCTAGCTGAGGAATTAGATAAGTACCAGATCGACATAATAGGGGTGACTGAAACAAAAAAGACAAAAACTGGTGAGATCTTTCTGAGCAATAAATACAAAATGTTATATTCAGGCAATGACAATCAAGGAAAAGAAGGAGTAGCCATAATATTGAACACTAAATAAGAGGCTAATCTTCTTGAATGGCAAGCAGTCTCAAGTAGAGTGATGTGGGCAAATGAGAATGGGAAAACTGGACAATGAGACTTATTTGTGCATATGGTCCCACAGAAGGTTCTACTAAGTGAGAAGTGGAAGAATTTTTTGAGGCTCTAAAGAAAGCTACTGACACAATGAAAAAGGAAAAGTTGGTCCTTGTTGGAGATCTAAATAGCAGAGTAGATAGTGATTGTCAGACATACAAAAATATTTTGGGAAAATTTGGAGAAAAGAGCAAAAATAATAATAATGGCAAATACCTGTTGGATTTCTGTTCAGGACATGCACTGGATATTCCTAAAACCATGTTCCAACATAAAGATGTGCACAAATTCACATGGAGAAGAAGCAAGGAATAAGAAAAGTCTCATTGACTATGTTATTGTTGAGAGTGATGTTTTCTCCCTGGTGCAGGACACCAGAATGTACAGTGGATTTGAAATTGGAAGTGATCACTATTTAGCCTTGAGCAGGATAAAACTGAATTTCATATTGAAAAGAATAACATGTAAGAAAGTTTTAAAAAGATTAAAAGTTGAGCAGCTATCAGATGTGAACTGTAGACTAAAATACACAAAGATTATTGAAGATAAAATGAAAGAGTTTGAGAACAGGAACCAAACCTTGGAGATTCAGTGATAAACCTTGAAGAAAATCCTGATTGATTTAGCCAGAGAGGCATGTGGTGAGATTGTCTGAGGATAGAAAAATCAGAACTCCATGGTGGACACAGGAAGTTAAAGAGGCAGTGAAGGAAAAGAAGAAAGCATATCAAAAGTTCCTGGCATATAAGTCAGCTTGTGCTCTTAGAGAATACAGAGCCAAATGTAAGAAAGCTAAACACTGTGTAAAACTAGCTAAACAAAAGTCATGGGAGGAATTTGGCAAGAACATACTAAATAAACATTAAGAAGATAGCAAAATATTCTGTAGGTTGTTGAAGAAGCTCAGAAATGGAGGAAAGAGTGCTGTAAAAGGAGTTAGAGATGATAAAGGTGACATGAAAACGGGAGAAAAGATATCCTTGAAGTATGGAGTAATTACTTCGAAAAATTGCTAAATGAAACAAGCAGTGCTAGCACAGTGGTAAAAAACACTCAACAGGCATACAGTCAGGAATACATATCCATAATTGAAGTAGAAAAAAGCCATCAAAGGCTTGAAATGTGGAAAGGCAGCAGGAGTAGGTGATATTTGACCAGAAATGCTTAAGTATGGTGGTATAAAATTCTTTCAGTGGCTGCACTGCAGAGTTCAGAAAGCCTGGACAGAGGGACGAATTCCTGATGATTGGAGTAGAGCTCTAATAATGCCCATATATAAAAAGGGAAATAAAACTGAATGTGAGAATTACAGAGGTATCTCCATACTGAGTGTTCCTGGCAAGATCTATGCAAGTATACTTGAGAAATGGTTGAGAAGAATTGTAGAAGAAAAGCTTGGTGAAGAACAGGCTGGATTCAGACCAAATAGAGGCTGTCAGAATCAGATCTTCACTTTACGACAAATATTCGAGAAATCATGGGAATATAACAAAGATCTGTATTTAAGTTTTGTTGATCTGAAAAAGGCATATGACGAGGTGCCAAGAGAGAAGCTATTCAATACGCTGCAGTTATGTGATGTAAATGGAGCATTATATCAAGCAATACTTAGTCATTATTTGAGTTGTAAGTCAGCAGTTAGAATTGAAGTAAGCAGGAAGATGGTTTAATGTTAAATCTGGTGTGAGACAAGGATGTACATTATCCCCTCTGTTATTCATTATCTATATGGATCACTTTATGAAGGAAAGTGGTATTAAACATGATATTAAAATTGGAGATGTTAATGTCAGCTCTTTGCTTTATGCAGACGATGTTATACTTCTAAATAAATCTGCTATAAGTCTGCAAGATTTCCTGACTAAATTGAATAACTGTTGTAATAGATATGGTATGAAGGTCAGCAATAAAAAGACAAAGACAATGAAAATAGGCAGAATCGTTGAAAATGTCAACTGCATTGTGAATGTTGAACCTGTGGAATGAGTAAAACATTTCAGCTACTTAGGCACAATTTTTAGTGAAGATGATAAATTAAATATGGAAAGAGACAACAGAATCAACAAAGCTGGTATGGTGTGAAGTCAACTGAATAAATTCATATGGAGTAAGAGAGAAATTAGTCGGAACACTAAATTAGCTGTATACAAGACAGTGTTTAAATCAGTTTTAACTTATGGATCTGAGAGCTGGATCAGAAGTAAAACACTTGACCAAAGACTAGAGACCACAGATATGACAGTACTGAGAAAGATTAGAGGTGTAAACAGATGGCATCAATGGCAATATCATATTAAAAACGAGGATATTAGGAAAGAACCTGACATTGTCAGCATCCAGGAATGCGTTAGCAGAGCTAATCTCAGGTGGTATGGTCACTTAAACAGAATGGGTGAGGAAAGATTAGCAAAATAAGTGTTCGCCACCAGGTTGGCAGGAAAACAACCCAGAGGAGGACCAAGATATAGATAGATTGATACGGTACAAAACGTCTTAGGCGATAGAAATATAAGATCTGATAATGTTGGAGTTTGACAAGTAACAGACTGATTTGGAGGAAAACTGTCGATAGGAAGTTAGTAATGATGTAAATTTTTCATGTAGTACTATCATATTCTGTACACCAAGCATGTCAAACTCAAAAGCTAACACTGGCCAAATAAACGAGGTTTAAGTTTATGTTGGATGCAAAAACAAAAACTTCAATTTTCATAAAAACGCAGGTTTATTTTGAAAAGTATAGTATAAAAAAGTAACAAGAACAACGATAAAATTAATGTTTTCTCCCTGACACTTAGCATCTCTTCTCTGCTGCTATCTTTCCTACTTCGGGGGAAATCTTGTTCGCAGTGATTACTTTCAAAACTGATCCAAGGTGAATGTCAGTAATTCTCGATATGACAGGAGACTTATTTCCCTTCATAATTGTAAATAACTGCTCACACCGATAAGTACTTCCAAACATGGATATAATTTCTTATGCGAACTTCCAAGTATTTTTAAACCTGGCAGATAAATATTTGTAAAATCCAGGCTAATATTTGTAAATTTTCCCAACTATATGAGCACTCTGATCAAAATCACTTATGGAGGCCAGAGCATGATGCAGTTGGGAGACTTTGCCAAATAAGAAGCAATACTGGAATAACCCAGAGAATACATAAATATTTGTAAAATACTTCACTAAATTTTGCCTTCAAATCTGAATGGAATTGGATCTCAATTACCTCCATTTGCATTTGATTAGGTACTGATTCAATATTTATTGAAAAAAATCAAAGAAAACAAAGAAAACTTGTCTTCCAAAAATTTAAAATATGCAAACCTTGTTTCAAATTCAGTTCTAAGGCTTACAATTTTTTCTGTGTATTTTTGATACGATGCAGTTTCACTTAAACTTGATCTGTTCATGTTGCATGTCGGAAAGTGAGTTAAATCTTCATTTTTCAACTGCTTTTCCCAAAGAACTAGTTTACATTTGAATGCCTTAAATTGGTCACACGTCTGTAATGATCCGATCTTTTCTTTGCAGTTTTAAATTTAAATCATGTAAGTGTTTTGTTATATCAACCATGAAGGATAAATCTCGCAACCACACTGTGTCAAAAAACAGGCTGGTGTCTTAATTTTTAGTTATTCAGAACTGACATATTTCTTCTTTCAAGTTGCAGAATTGTTTAAGAATCTTGGAACAGGATAGCCAACGTACCTCGGTATAGTAGGACAAACCGGAATATTCATGTCTAATTCACTTAAGAAAGCAGAGAACTGTCGCTGATTTAAGCCTCGAGATTTTATGAAATTAATGATTTCTTTGATAGATGTCAACACATTTTCCATGTTTATTACTTTCGTGCATAATACTTCTTGATGTATAATGCAATGCGTATGATGAATCTTGGATCAGTCATAAATTTCACTTTAGTTTCTTTTGCAGTAATGTCACGAAACTACTGTTTTTTCCAGTCATAGAAGGAGCTCCATCTGTAGCTATAGAAGTTAATTTTGACAGAGGTAGATTGTATTTTTGCAGAAGTTCAAAAACACAATTAAATATATCTTGTCCTGTACTAGTTATGCATTGGTACTAGTTCCAATAATTCCTCAAAAATGTTGAAATCCATGTCGCATGCACGAAGAAACACAGCTAATTGAGCTACGCCCACAATGTCTGTACTCTCGTCACAGGCAATGGAAAAAGCTTCGAAACTAGATGATTTTGCTTTGATCTGAACACTTAAATTGTCGGCCAAATCAGTAATTCTTTCCGCAACTGCATTTTGAGACAAAGAGATTGTTTGAAAAGCCTTCATATTTTCAGGACAAATAATTTCTGCAGCTTTAATTAGACATTCCTTGATGAAATCGCCTTCAGTAAAAGGTTTCCAGTGTTTAGCTATCAACTCCGACAAGACGTCCATTGCATGCACCGCTGCTTCACTTTCTGGTGATACTTTAGTAAACATCAACTGTTGTTTTTTCAGTCCTGACTTGAGCTCTTTCAACTTTTCTTGTCTCATTAATCCCACGTAATTATAATATTTTGATTTATGTTGCTCATAGTGACGATTAATGTTGTATAACTTTGGTACACTGATAACATTATTACATATTAAGCAGATTATTTTATTTTTTACTTCACAGCAAAAATACCCCAATTCCCACTTTTCTTTGAAATTTCAATGTTCATGCAATTTTTCGTTTATTACCATCACTTGGTTTTGATAGACATGCTGAATACAAAGGACTGATAAAAATTAATAATTGTTAACATAAAATAATAGAATATTTTAACAACATTTACAACAATTCAAAGGCTGCACAAATTAATAAGCATAACGTAAATAAACTTATTTTTCTTGTTCACCGAAAGCAAAATATTTCCAGTTATGCACACCAAACAAATCAGTACAAACAAGACTGATGACTAGATGTGGGCGTGGCACCGGCACGTGATAGTAGGTATATAATGGGCTGGTAGAAATAGTGGGGGAAATGGTTCGCCTGCGTGTAAAGGAAATGCATGCAACACGGCTACATGTAATAATCACTTTCATTGGCAAACATTTGGCTAGGCCTCAAAAATATTCGTTGCGGGCTGCGAGTCTGACACCCATGCTGTACACCCACTTGAGGGTACATGGCAGGAATTTGATGATGTAAAAAGATTTATTGAATGTAATACTGTGTTGCTTGTAAATCAGTAAGGATATATATATATATATATAAAAAAAGCATTTAACAAACATATATCACATAGCATGCACTACTTGAGTCTAAGTTACAGCTGTGAAAGAACAACACACTATTATTCTTCAAATAACAGGCAGTTTTTTTTTTTTTCCCCAATATTTTTCGTTAATTGATTAGGGGAAGATTAGCTGTGTTCTCCTACCAGGATCTTGGTTGACTAGCCATCAGTCATTCTTGTAGCATGCTGAGCAGTTAAGCCTAGAATGGATTTCCATGGTTGGTTGTCAGCCTACAACATGGTCAAAAACCCTGATGGAACTGATATATGGAAGTGCCAATATTTCAATGAAGTCCAGAGAGCCATATCCAGGAAATGTTAGTATCATGCCTCCATGTAAACCCCCCAGGAAACATGGTGTCATAATGAGCCATGGCAAAGTTGTTACTGAACAAAGAGCTGGCAGACAAAGAGCTATAAAATGCATCTCCCAAACAAAGAGCTATAAAATGCACCTCCCAAAGACGTTATGTCAGCAGCGTGGGAGATTAAGCCACAATCGCTCCACTAAAATGCCAAGAAGAAAAAAGAAAGGCCGTAAAGCCCATGGCCAAAATGAGCAAACACTGGATATGACTAAATTTTCCCAACTATATGAGCACTCTGATCAAAACCACTTATGGAGGCCAGAGCATGATGCAGTTGGGAGACTTTGCCAAATAAGAAGCAATACTGGAATAACCCAGAGAATACATAAATATAATAGCAATCAATGTAATCCTCTTTTCTTCTATATAGGAACATTTAATTGTCAAACACTTAAAGAAGAGGAAGACCTTAATATCTTGAACCAAGAACTAAAAACATTAATTCTCGTAGACAGGCTTATAGGTTGATCATGCATTACTAAATCACTTAAGGAATTGACTACGTACATAAGAATATAAATTAAATTACACTTTAATAAATATTTCCGATATTTCGGCAACATCATGTTGCCATCTTCAAAAGCAACTTACAAAGAAGGCATGTGCACGTAGGCACTACAACACAGTAACTGAGAATGAAGTGAGGAAGCTATTGTTCTCCTAAAAGTCCTGATGGTGCACCCTAGAGGGCTATGTAGGTGTTCGTGGCCATTGGGCTGAAGGTCTGCTGATGTAAGCCCCCCAAATTTGGGGCAGTCTCGTGCAACCAAATTTGTTGAGGTTTGGAGAGTTTCTTAGGGCTGAGGCCGATTCCATGAATAGTCTTTCAAATTTGAACTTGCTACAGTGTATTATTGTAGCTTTCTTCAACCGTATTCTGTGGCGTGTATCCAGAGCATGGTCTCCAAGATCTGAGTGGCTGTACTTGTGAAACCGGACTACATCCGGTTTCACAAGTACAGGATGTTACAGACCATACAGAAAATTGGCAATCCTTATCCGCTCCACTAAAAATAACCATTTCCCCTAGACCTACCTGATGTATACCAAGTCACTTGCAGCTGTAAGCTGTCTTACTTTGGCCAAACAAGCAGGACAGCGAATATCAAAATAACAGAACACAAGACTATATCTGGTTTCACAAGTACAGCCACTCGGGTCTTGCAGACCATGCGCTGGATACACGCCACAGAATACGGTGGAAGAAAGCTACAATAATACACCGTAGCAAGTTCAAATTCGAAAGACTATTTGGAATCAGCCTCAGCTCTTAGAAACTCTCCAAACCTCAACAAATTTAGTTGCATGAGACTGCCCCAAATTTGGGAGGCTTACATCAGCAGACCTTCAGCCCAATGGCCACGAACACCTACATAGCCCTCTAGGGTGCACCATCAGGACTTTTAGAAGAACAATAGCTTTCTCACTTCATTCTCAGTTACTGTGTTGTAGTGCCTATGTGCACGTGCCTTTTTTGTAAGTTCCTTTTGAAGATGGCAACATGACGTTGCCAAAATATCAGAAATATTTATTAAAGTGTAATTTAATTTATATTCTTATGTACGTTGTCAATTCCATAAGTGATTTAGTAATGCATAACCAGTGTATAAGCTTGTCTACGAGAATTATCATCATCCACGGAGATTCCATCGCAAGGAAGGCCCGCCAATACGGTAAAATGAAGTTGAAGTTATCAAGACAACTAAATCATCTGACTTTCCTAAAACGCTGCCGGGATAATCAGGTAATCCCAAGTTGTGTAAAATTCAAGCACCATTTTGTTTTGCAAAAAGCTCTCTGTATCTATAACCACACTAGGTACGCTTTACTTCGGGAACAAATCACCGCCACGTGGTTTCTCTTAGCTGACAATAACAAAGCTATTTGTGAACTTGAAGAAGAGATTTCGTACACTTTAAATCATGAGCTTTGGTCAATTTTACTTGACATCTCGTGTGCCGCAGCAAAGAATTTGTGAAAATACAGGGTCGACATATCAAAAAATTCGAAAAATTAAAAAAGAACTCTACCGTCAATCCAAAACTTCCTACCAATAATCAACCTATCTTCAGTCACCCTGAAGCCCTCAATGCGCTTTCATGTGGCCACAACTTTGCCATTGCTCCCAGAAAAATACCTAGTGAAGATATCATAATCAAGATCGAACGTGGAATCTGCCACTTTCCAAATCAAATCACCAACGGTGTAAACTGGATGTAGCTTGTATCCTCTCCAAAGCAAGACCTCCAAATTACCAACATATCCAATAAGGAGTATAAAGCTCAGCAGGAAATGAAGAATAATAAAGAAATAGTTATCACCAAAGCAGATAAGGGAAATGCAACTGTAGTACTTAACCAAACAGACTATACAGGTAAGCTTAATGCTCTATTATTAGATTGGACTACTTACTTCCCTATCGAATATAATCCCACCAACTCACAAATCAGAAAACTTCACAGGTTCCTTAAGGTCACTTCTTGGCCTGTAGAAGTTACTAACAGATTAAAACCGTTTAACTCTATACCCCCCCCCCTTATGGATGCCCAAAAATACATAAAGAAAATGTGCCATTACGTCCCATAGTGGATGACATTGATTCCCCCACATACAAATTAGCTAAACATTTGGTCAAAGCACTCACACACTATACTGGCAACACACCATCACACACAAAAAACTCAGCCCATTTCAAAGGCAGCATACAAAACCTTACACTCCAACATACTGACATAATGGTCAGCTTTGATGTCTCCACCTTATTCACAAATGTCCCACTCAAGAAAACTTTAGAGCTAATCGAAGCTAAATTTCCTCCCGATATCTCAGCCCTATTTCAGTTCACAATGAACTCAGGCTATTTCGTTTCACAGGGAAAATTCTACAAACAAATAGAGGGGACAGCCATGGGTTCCCCATTCTCCCCACTCTTGGCCAAATTCTTTATGCAGACTGCTGAAGAAAAAGACTTAGCCTCTGCCCCACAAAAACCAACCATATGGCTTCGCTACGTTGATGATGTGTTCGCTATTTGGCCACATGGCTCTGATACACTCCTCTCCTTAACATATTTAAACAACCAGAATCAAGTTCGCTCTGGAAAAACAGGAAAATAACAGCCTCCTTTTCCTAGACACACTAGTCACCCGCCAGCCCGATGGAACCTTGGTTTTCTCAATTTATAGAAAAACCCACCCATACAGGTAAGTACATTCACCAACAATCCCCCACCTGTCAGAACAACATGGAGTGGTGAAAACACTATACAACAGGGCTAAACTAATCTGTTCAAAGAACAAGGCCCTAAACACTGAACTAAATCACATCCTCAACACTTTCTCAGCCAATGGCTACTCCCCCCCCCCTGCATAAAATCCAAAAAAATATTGAAACCAACAAACTCCCCCCCCCCTTTACAACAAGGATTACTCTAAATCCATCACCATTCCCTACATCCGAGGCACCTCGGAAAAATTAACAAAATCTTAAAAAAATATGACTTGACCTCCTGTTACAGACCATACATAAAATTGGCATCCCTTATCCGCTCCACTAAAGACCAACCACTTCCCCTAGACTACCTGGTGTATACCAAGTCCCTTGCAGCTGTAAATTGTCATATCATACTTTGGCCAAAACAGGCAGGACAGCGAATATCAGAATTTCGGAACAAGGACTACATCCAGTTTCAAAAGTACAGCCACTCGGGTCTTGCAGACCATGCTCTGGATACACCCCACAGAATACGGTGAAAGAAAGCTACAATAATACACTGTAGCAAGTTCAAAATCGAAAGACTATTCATGGAATCAGCCTCAGCCCTAAGAAACTCTCCAAACCTCAACAAATTTGGTTGCGAGAGACTGCCCCAAATTTGAGAGGCTTACATCAGCAGGCCTTCAGCCCAACAGCCAAGAACACCTACATAGCCCGCTAGGGTGCACCATCAGGACTTTTAGGAGAACAATAGCTTCCTCACTTTATTCTCAGTTACTGTGTTGTAGTGCCTACGTGCACGTGCCTTTTTTGTAAGTTCCTTTTGAAGATAGCAACGTGATGTTGCCGAAATATTAGAAATATTTATTAAAGTGCAATTTAATTTATATTCTTGTGTACGTTGTCAATTCCTTAAGCGATTTAGTAAAACATATTAAATGGGACATTATAGCCTTAAATGAAGTTCACAGGCAAGATGAACATTTGGATCATCCAAATAAAACTAAAAAATGGATACTACTTATACTATTATGGGAAAACTGAAGGACAATACGCAGTAGGATTTCAGATTTCTAATTAAGAAAACAATTACACGCCTTATAGAAGAATTTAATTATACAGATGAAAGAATGATAGAAATCACACTTACAATAAACTCCAAACTTAAAATCAGGATCATCCAAATATATGCTCACACTTCATCCCACACTGATGAAGAGAAAGAAGCATTTTATGACTCACTGCAGCACACACACTCTAGACAAAAAAAGAAATACAAATCAAAACTTTACTATAATAATGGGCAATTTCAATGCCAAAGTTGGTCATTCCTCTCACCAAATAGACACAATAGGACCATATGTATATGGTACAAGCAGCAACTCAGGAATGACTCTTACAGAATTCTCTATCAGTAACAAGCTTTACATTATGAATAAATTTTTTAAGAAAGTTCCCAAAAGAAAATGGACATGGAGAAGCCCAAATGGAGAAATAAAAAATGAAATAGATTATATTCTGTGTAATAATAAAGAAACAGTTCAAGATACCTCAGTACTAAATCAAGTAAAAACAGGAAGTGACCAACGACTGGTGATAGCCAAAATTAAAATAAACCCCAAACTGGAAAGAATAAAATGACTAAAAAAAAATCAAGAAGTTTTGACTTCAAACCTATTGAAAACAAGAAGGATTACAAAGAAAAACTCAATCAAAAACTAAACTTAATAAGGTGTGAGGAGACGGGAGTGCAGCTTGTTAATGTGTGGAATGAGTTTGAGGGACGAAGTGAGCTGTATGGGAGCGATGGACTGCATTTGAGCAGTTATGGTGTGAGTCACTTGGAGAGACTGCTGCTGGAAGGCAGAAAAGTGAGTCGAGTGAGAGAGAATAAATCAGATCAAGCGGGAAGTGATGTGGAAGACCAGTAGAGTAAGATAAGAGAGATTGAAGAGGTGGTTATAAATGAGGAAGTGAGTGGTATGAGTATAGGAAATGAGAGAATGGGTGTGCAAGAGGAACAGGAAAACGGGGAGGCTCAGGGCGGACAGGGGTACACAGCATGAGAAAGGTGGATGCTCCGAGAGGAGGTGAGAACATGTGTAGAAAGGAATGGGATGACCTGGGATCAAGAGAAAACAGTTGGAATTGAAAAGGGTTTTAAAATGAATAAGCAAAAAGGGAAATGGCCCCAGTCGAGCATTGAGAGATCACATCGAGTGGGTGGTATCAGTGGAACTATCTGTAGATCCAGAAATGAGCTGTTGTGTTTGTATACAAATGCTAGAAGTATAAGAAACAAGGCAGATGAAATGGTTGCATTAATTGTGTCTGTTCACCCAAAGATTGTCGGAATAAGTGAGACATGGTTGGAAGAGGACGACATCCTGACAGGAATAAAGATGGAGGGGTATGATGTGTTTCGTGAGGATAGAAAGGGTAAAAAAGGAGGGGAAGTGTTCCATACAAAGTAGAGATGCAAGAGGGAAATAGTGCCAGTGGTTTTGAGGCAATATGGTGTGAGATAGAGGTGAATGGAATCAAATATGTTGGATGTTGTTATTGACCAGGAAATGTGAGTGGTGGTGATAATGAAATGTATAATCAAATTAGCCAAGCAAATAAGAAAAGGGTGATTTTAATTATGGCAATATAGACTGGAATGATGAGATAGTAACTGGAAGTAAAGAAAATGAGTTTCTTCAGTTGTTGAGGGATAACTACCTCAGACAGTATGTAACAGAGGGTATGCGAGGATTGAGGGTCTTGGATTTGGTCATCTCATCAGAGGATGTAATTATAAATGAGGTGTCAAATCATCCACCAATTGGTGAGAGTGACCATGAGGTGATTACCTGAATGGTTGCCAGCAGTGTGAGGACCTCTGTGAGAAAAGGGTATATGTGGAATTATAGGGTGGGGGGTGATTATGAAGAGCTCAGGAGACAGCGTGTGGGTGTAACATGGAACGAGGAGTTAGCTGGAAAAGAGATCAATGCAGCTTGGAGGATTTTCAAAAACTATCTAGTAGATGCAATGTCTAAATATATTCCAAGGGTGAGAAGATTAAATAAAGTAGGTGTGAGATGGATGAATAAAGAGATTAAGCATGCGATACAGAGAAAGAGGGCATTGTGGAGGAAGCATAAGCGAAGTGAAAATAACCAATTCCATGAGGTCTATAAAGACCAGGCAAGGAGGGTGACTTGGTTGGTGAAGGTGGCTAAAGAGCGGTATGAACAGCAGTTAGCTAATGAAGCCAAAAAGAATCCTAAGGAGTTCTTTCGATATGTAGCCAGCAAAAGAAAGAATGATTATGGAAGGATGACATTGATTGGAGAAAATGGTATAAAGACAGCTGTTGCGGAATGTGTGGTGGAGATACTTAATGAGTAGTTCATATAAGTCTTTCAATCATGTGAATGTGACTTCATGGAGAGAGAGAGCAGTAGATGATAGGGAGGAGAGACTGACTGTAAGTGAGCAAGAGGTGTATGGGGAGTTGAGTAAACTAGATGTTAATAAGGCTGTGGGACTTGATAATATATTGCCATGTATTCTGAAGGAATGTGCCAGGGAGTTGACACTTGTCTTGACATATTTTTTTAATACCACTCTTGCACTCGGTCAAGTCCCTAAGGAGTGGAAGGAGAGCAACATTGTGCCACTTCATAAAGGAGGTGATCGAACTCAAGCATTAAACTATAGGCCTATCTGTGTGTCAGGTGTTGTGGTTAAGTTGTTGGAGAAGCTTGTGAGAACTAGGATCCAGAATTGGGTTGAAAACAATGGTATCATCTTTGATGGACAGCATAGATTTGCTGAAGGGAGGTCATGTTTTAGTAATCTACTTACTTATTACAATAAAGTGACAGCTTCCTTGGACAGAGGAGAAGGATACACAGTAATATACTTGGATTTCGCAAAGGCTTTTGATAAAGTACCTCATAATAAATTGATAGTCAAACTGGAGCAGATGGGGTTGGATATTAGATTGGTGCATTGAATTGGAGATTGGCTGTCTGATAGGTATCAACAGGTTGTGTATGGGGGGAGCGATGTCAAGGAAAAGGAAAGTCACTAGCAGAGTGCCTCAGGGATCTGTTTTAGGGCCATTACTGTTTAACTTGTATGTTAATGATATATGTGAAAATTTGGATGGAGATATTCAGTTGTTTGCAGATGAGGCAAAGTTGGGACAAACCATGAAGAGTAGTGAGGATGTTGTGACCTTGCAGGAAGACTCGAATAAATTGAGTGATTGGGTACGGAAATGGGGATGTGAGTTCAATGTTGCAAAATGTAAGGTTTTAAAATTTGGAAAACAAAGATGGGATGCAGAATTTATGCTTGGTGAGGATACATTATTGGAGGTGGCAGAAATAAGAGATCTGGGGATGATAGTGGATAAGGATCTAAAATTTAGGGGACACATAGCGAAAATTGTGAAGACAACACAAAGGCTTCTGGGAATGATGCGGAAGACACTGACGTGTAGAAGTAGGGAGATTCTTGTTCTGTTGTATAAGGCTTTGATTAGGCCACACATGGACTATTGTGCCCAGATTTGGTCACCTGATTTTCAGAAGGATGAAGATATGTTGGAAAGGGTCCAAAGGCGACTGACTAAAATAGTTTCTGACTTCTGGAATGTCGAGTATGAGGAAAAATTGAGGAGGAGATGCAATTTGCAGAGTCTGATGGACAGGAGGAAGAGGGTTGTGATAGGATCAATGCTGGAGAAATTCTACAGAAAATAGTGGGAGATCGGGGGAGTACCAGAGGTCATCCCTGGAAACTGTATAAAGAAGGTGTGAGTAGGGGTGTGAGAGGCAGGTTTTTTTTCATGCAGAGTTGTAAATGATTGGAATGCCTTGCCTGAGAGTGTGGTGTCTGCAAGGAGTTTGAATGTGTTCAAAGCATGGTATGATGAGCAGTGTGTGATAAAAGGACCTCTTAGATGAGTCTTTGACTCCATGAGGTCTTGGGTAATAATAATAATAATAAACATATTTGAAGAAGACATACATATAAGCAAAAACCTAACAGAAATAATAATCTCAGCAGCCAACAAATTCAAAAGCAACAAACAACAAAAAGACCATAAACTTTCAGAGGAAACCTTACAACTACTAAAAAAAAAAAAAAAAAAAGAGATGAAATATATATGAAGCAAGACAAAAACTTAACTTCTAAAATCGAATATGCAGAACTATGCAAAACAATAAGAAAAAAGATGGAAAATGAAATAAGATCTTATAACACTACAAAAATAAAAGAAACAACTGAAAATAATAAAAATATTAAAATACTAAGAAAACATTTATCAGTTGGTAAAAGTCAAATAACTGCAATAAAGATATTGGAAGTGTATTAAAATTTATTTTAATGTATATTCTATTGTATGTTGTAATTTCCTTAAGCTATTTAGTAAGAATGCAATAAAAGATAAGAATGGAACTACAATAAGAAATCAAGAACAAATCCTAAGAGACTAAAAGAATTTTATAAAGAACTTTATAGTAATACTTGAATAGATAAATCAAATATAAATAACTCTTTCCTATCACATATGGAATTCATCCCCCCCCCCATTCACTTCTGATGAAATAAAACAAGCATTAAAACAAATGAAAAATGTCCTGGTGAAGACCTAATTCACATAGAATTAATTAAATGGGAGGAAATAACATAATACACATGTCACAAACTTACTAAATCTATATCCATAATCTATATAATACTATAGAATTAATTAAATGGGAGGAAATAACATAATACACATGTCACAAACTTACTAAATCTATATCCATAATCTATATAATATTCTAAATCTAATATATTTGTTTCCTTTTTATTTAAAAAAGGAAACAAAGAAGAAGTAAAGAACTATAGACCAATTAGTATTCTCTCTAACCTGTACAAAATTCTCACAAAAGTAATAACATGCACGTTAACCTCTCTTATAGACTCAAAACACCAGCAGAACAAGCAGGATTCCGTAAAGGCTTTAACACAATTGATCATATTCATGCAGTAGAACAAATAACAGAAAAAGCAGTAGAATACCAATTTACTAAAATAAAGAGCCAAAAGGCTTCATTTCAGTGATGCAAAATTATATAAATTAAGTGGATATTAAATCCAACATCATTCCAAAGCCAAATACAGAAACTATAAACGTTTCTGCACGAAATTAATAGAAGAGCATGTGCATAGTCTATGCCATTACATTTAGATGTAGCAATGGTGTTGACGTTGGAAGAAAAGACATTTACTGTTGAGCATTATTTCTGTTCATATGGAGTTGGTAGAGCAAATAGTCCAAGCCTACGACGTTTGTGAGCAGTTTGTTCATCGTCTCCGTAATCATGCCCCATAATCATGAAATCAAGCAAGTGTCATCGTTGCTTTAATCGAGGGGTTCTGATGTACTGGGAGTGTTCTGCTGCAATGCAAAAGGAATTCGAGGAGACTACAAACTGTTAACACAAAATCACGGGTGTGTGCTGGAGCAAGTGTTACACTCTCTGAAATGCAGTCAATGCTGAGCAGCAGGAAAACTTGGGGTGGTCACTACAGGGAATCCTTAAGAAGCTGAGTGTCTTTTCATAGTCATTCAGGTGGGTCAGTGTTTAACAGCAACAGATGATTACAGTGCATGGCAGGAATACTGTGCACGTGCTGGCCAATGTCTATGAGGGCCTGTCTTTCCTCCATAATGTCTGGTTCTCGGACAAAGCACATTTCAATCTAAGCAGTCACGTAAACAGACGAACCTACAAGTTTCTTGGTTTCTCAAGAAACCTCTTCACAGTGAGGTCACCAAATGGTGTCTGGTTTCTAGCCATGGCATAATTGGGCCCTACTTCATTGAAGAGGGTGGTGTAACTGTGACCTTGAATAGCAAATGCAACACATAAGAATGTCTTGGTTCCGTTCACCCAGGATTTGCATAGGATGTGTCGTGGAAAAAAACATTACATTTTATGCACAGATATTCCAGCAGGATGGAGCATCCTAACAGACATCATGTGGTTCTAGAGCCTATTCATCAGAACACTTCCCCAGGAGGCTCATTTCAAGGTTCACAGAATTTCCATATCCTGATTTCACATTGCTCAATGCCTTTGTTTGGGATATGTTGAAATAATGGATATTCCACTATGACCCGCCTTCAAACCTTGATGAACTAAGGGATAAAATTACACGATATATCCAGCAGATATCCCAAACTTTGTTCTCCAAGATGGCAGAGAACCTTCGCATGCACTACAAAACCTGTCTTAAAAGATAAAGTGCTGATCTTGAAGCATGTAATCTACCATCATTAATGCTTTATTAGACCAAGATTCCATCGATAGTTGTGGATGTACATATCATGGTGTAAATATATTTCTTTATTAATAAACCCATTTACTCCATAACATATATTGTTATAGTTATTCAGTATTTCTTTTTGCCACATACTGTATATTCTTTATATTACATATTCATAACTTTTCATTGTACATTTAAAATGTGATCAAACAAGTATATAGAATGCATTTACTACTCAAGTTTTAATTGCAACTGCATGACAAAGGGAAATACATTGATCTAGCCAACCTGGTTGGCCAAGTGGTAAGCACATCTGCTCTCCAGCCAAAAGGCTGCAGGTTCAAATCCCACCATGCGCATGGATGTTTGTGATTCTGTGAAAATACTAGTGTAGGTGAGCAGTAGATGGCATTGGTGTAGTGGAGACGGAGAGTTGTAGAGTAGGTGCCCTCCCTCGATGAGTTGGGCTCCTTGGAGGTGTCACGTAATAATAATCAAGATGCAAGTGGAATAATTCATTATAACGAATTAATAATGGAATCATTTATGCCAATTTAAATATTTTTTATGTAGAATTTTCTGCTATGTTTCATAGCTATTTTCAATACGATTATAGGAAAACAATCCCAAAAAAAGAGAACATCAATTCAACTGAAAGTGTGTGATATTACATGCACTGGTGGCTGCAGGAGAATAGCTGCATCTGCATTAATAGATATCCAATAATAATTACAATAAAAAAAAAAAATCTGTTAATAAAGTCTTTTTAAATACAAAAAAAAATTAATTCAATTTACAGAACACATGAATGGTCAGTATTAGTCAATATAACTTCCCAAAATTCAGAAAGTTTAAGGTAGTCGTTTCTGTTAAGGTTGTTTGGATTGTGTGCTTCCTAGCTTTCTTTGTACAGTCTTTTCAGAAAAAAATAACTTTTGTGTAGAACTTTGGTAGTGTTCCACATAATGTGTGGTTTGCTAAACCAGATCTATTGGGTTCTTTAAGTGAATTATATTCTTGATTTTCCTTAAGACAAATTTGTGCAGAATGACCAGCCTGTCCATAATAACATAAGCCACAAGAGCAGGGGATTCTGTAAACTCCAGGATAAGAAAGAGGAGAGATAAGGAAGGCATTAAGTTTACAAACTGGATGGAAAGAGATTGTAAGTCAGTCAATCTGTCAAAGTAGTCGTACTATTTTTTCTGAAAATCCTTCTTTAACATATGAATACAAATTCTTGTAACTTCTTAGGGTGCATGAAGATGATGCCATAATTATTGATTATTTTATTGATAGTTTTTGTATTAACGATAGCTGTGATAACAGACAGTTCTTTGTTTAGAAGAGAATTTGTAGAACATATTTAGGGGCTCTGTCTAGTTGGCATTTTAATAACTGATAGCTGGTATGAATATCTGACTACACCATATTTCTGACAAGGGCGATGATGTGAGTTCGAATCAATGTATTTATCTCACTATATATATATATATATATATATATATATATATATATATATATATATATATATATATATATATATAGAAAGTTTTTTAACTTGGTTTTTAATCCTATTTCCCAAGTAAGCAAACAGACAATTCAAGTTTGCGCCTGCACGTAGTGCAAGTCTGAGGCAACTCGTGGTAAAGGTGGATTAAGCTCTGATCACTTTCCTTAGTATTTTTCCCTTAATGTAAAACACATCATCTTGCAGAGATATATGATGCTATGCATTAAAGGCAATGATCCCATACAGGTTTCGACATTTATTGAGGTCTCGTCAGTGGGAGCCAGACCTGAGAATGCTAAGGTTGAAGTAATGCAGAGCTTATGAATTTTACCTAAACAAGTTGCCACAAGGTGCTTTGATCTTATTAAATAAAATCTCAGGATGAGAGATAGATGTAGAAAGTTTTTTTTTTTAACTTGGGTATATTATGTATTCAAGATACCAAGTAATTTTTATATAAACTTGGTTTTTAATCCTATTTCCCAAGTAAGCAAACAAACAAGTAAGGACTGGCACTACCACGAGTTGCCTCAGACTTGCACTACGTGCAGGCACAAACTTGACTTACTTGTCTGTTTGCTTACTTGAGAAATAGGATTAAAAAAGCAAGTCTATATAAAAATTACTTGGTATCTTGAATGCATAATATACTCAAGTTAAAAAACTTTCTACATCTATTTCTCATCCTGAGATTTTATTTAATAAGGTCAAAGCACCTTGTGGCAACTTGTTTAGGTAAAATTCATAAGCTCTACATTACTTCAACCTTAGCATTCTCAGGTCTGGCTCCAAGTGACGAGACCTCAATAAAGGTCGAAACCAGTATGGGTAGTGACAATTGCCTTTAATGCATAGCATCATACATCTCCATGAGGAGATGTGCTTTACATTAAGGGAAAAATACTAAGGAAAGTGATCAGGACTTAATCCACCTTTGCCACGAGTTGTCTCAGACTTGCACTATGTGCAGGCTAAATTTCATTCTTGGATTTATTGAATTAATTTTTTCAAGAAATTGATGAAGAATGGACTAGGAGAATTCCATACAGCAAAAAGATCATCAACATATATCCTTTCCTTCCATAATTTTTGAAGATGTATCATTACCATACCTGTACAAAATCAATGGTTTAGGTGAAAAACATCCAGAATATGTTGTTTAAAATGTTCCATAAACTAATTAGCTAAAAGCTGGAGATAGGGGAGACTCCATTGCTGTTATTCTATTTGTTTATACAATTTGTTCTGGCAGATGAAATATCCTGAATTGATGACAAAGTTAAATAATTTTACAGGAGAAAAGTCATTATGAAGTAATTCAATCGTATCCATCAGAGGGATATTTGTAAAGAGTGAAACTACACCAAAAATTACTAGAGGATCTGTGGCAATCCTGAAATTTTTCCTGAAAACCTACTGAATTTTTTATAAAAGAACCAGAATTTCCTGTAAATGCAGAGAAGACTGACCAAGACTCAAGTAGAAAATGCATGCTAAGCCACATAACTTTTAGATGATTTTTTACAAGCAAGTTTGACACAGTTTCTTTAAAAAAGCTTAATAATATTAATATTGTTTGGAGAAGGGAAGTGATGGTCATCTTTTTTGAGAGTTGCATTCATGAAAGGTACAAACCTATAGTATATTAATATTAGTAGAGTGGGTTGGTTAAACAAAAGATAACTTGGGTACCCTGCTCTAGATACCTAACTTGGTTCTTTTGCAAGACATTTTACGCCTCTAATAAGCAAAGATATGGTCTCATATAAGATGACACTCATCTATCACCTAAAGACTTTCACAAAGATCCATACCATTGTGATATTTGAACCCATCCTGTTAACTGGGTCTCCAGTATCGCTTACTCCTGTGAGGGATACTGGACACCCAAAGATGGTCCAGATGACAGAGAGGATCTTTAGCTGAGTGGATAGAGGGGACAGCTAATTTTTGACTGATGCCTAAAGGAGGCCAGTATATTATACTTTTTAAGAATGCATGCAACTTTTTTCTGAGGTGCACCAGATGTAGAGGATGGCAAGGGATTTTTTGTATTCTGGATTTGGGATGGGTGGAAAGTACTGCTGATTTTGTTCAGGAGAAAGCCATTGCCTAAAACTTGTCCCAAATATGATTGATTTCAGTGGAGAAGCTAATGTGGTCCAAGTAGACAGATTTTAGCTCTGTTTGCTATGGTTCTGATGACTTCATACTGATGTGAGGAGTGGTGGTGTGATTGGTGGTGGATGTGCCTTCCAGTGTGAGTGAGTTTTCTGTAAACTGAAAAGGATAAGAAGCAATTTGGTAGCTGGGTAACTAGTGTGTCAAAGAAGAGCAGCAGTTATTGTTTTCCTTTTCAATGGTAAAACAGATCCTCAGATTGATGTGTGTGCTAAAAACATATCTAACATATCCCTGCTGTGGGATCGAATTGAGAACACGTCGTAAACATAGCATAGCCATATTGTGGGTTTGAAAGGACAGAGTTAGAACCGTGTTTTCAAAATGTTCCAAATAAAGACTGGCAAGGGTCGAGGAGTCCATTGTGCCTTGAATCTGCTTGTAGGTTTCCCCTGGCATGTAAAATAGCTAGATTGCATGAAGGTGAATTAGGTGATATGTTGGGGGGGGGGGGGGGTACAGAGTCTGAATAAGTTGTGGGGTTTCTTTTAGGGATTTTCAACTGTTAATTTTACTCAGAAGTAAATTAATAGGCAAGGCTAGAACATATTTTAATTCATATTCTTAAGGAAACATTAGAATACAAGAAATTTAAGGACGAACTAATCTCTAGATTTTCCCATACTAAATGCTACCTTCGAACCCTTATAGAGCTCCACGAATGCATGTAAGATGACAAAGAAGATGTGACTAATTATTTTAACAGATTGGTGAACATTGCTAAATCTATGAAGGTGTCCCCTATAGAAAAACCTCACTTAGATTGGATTGTGTTTCAACAATTTCGACTGGGATTGCATAAAAATTTAAGAGAGGTCATTTACAAAAAAAAAGGCTGTCAGTTTAGAAGCATATTATAGTCTGGCCAAAGAAAGAGAAAAAATATTGGAGGAAATGCAACAAATATACTCCATGAGACAATCACTTATGCAGGACTGTAATGATCAACTTACCTTTACCAATTCTTGAATACTTTCCAAACTGTAAAAAAAGGAAAGAGATTAAGAATGAGGAAGTCAATGTAGATAACTCGATCACCTTGAGTAACAAACCAAGTTCACTAGACTACAATTCCCATAGAATGCAAAGTGTGACAATGGCCAAAGAGAATGGTAAGTTACCTTTAACTCTTGTGCAAGGTCTGATTGGAAGGATTCCATGCAATATTCTTTTAGATACTGGAGCCCATATATCAGTTATTTCTAACTCCATGGTGAATAAGCTTGTTGATGATTTTTCTGATAACATCACCCTAATTCAGAAACCAGTAAAAATCACGGGAATTGCTAAAATTGAACTGATTGCCACAAGAAAAATAAATGCTGAAATTTCCATACCTTGTTTTCCAGTAGAGTTCTCACATGAACTCATTATCCTTCCAGAAGTTGCTGACATGAATGACCAGATCATGCTAGGACTTGATTTCCTAGAGAAAAATAAATTCATGTGTGACTTTGCCTCCGAAACCATTTCCTTGTGTGGCGTGAGTTATCAATCAATGTACAATGAAGACAATAAAAGGGAACTATGTAACAAGATGGAGATTGAAACCTTAAACCTTGAAGATGGATTAAGTGATAAAAAAAGAAAATTGTTGCACGAAGCTATTAATTTAGCAGAATCAAAAACCGATAGAGTAGAAATAAGGAAATTCATTCTATCAGTTTTCCAAAAATATCCCCAAACATTCACTGAAGATATCAGCTCATTGACCTGTACAAACAAAGTAGAGCATTCCATTGAAATCACTTCAGAAATACCTATCTACACTAAGCAGTACAAAACCCCCCTTAAATATCTAGATAGACTTCAGATCCTTCTGAATGATTATGAAAGAGCTGGGATCATAGAAAAGTCTAATTCCAGATGGAATAGCCCTTTTTTGTTGGTAGAAAAACCTGATGGAAGTCTCAGATTTATATTAGATCTGCGTGAGATTAATAAAGTCACAAAGCCCATTGATTTTCCTCTATGTAACATAGAAGAGCTCCTGACTAGTCTAGAGGGAGCAAAATACTTTTCAAAATTGAACTTGAACTCTGGCTATTTCCAGATACCTCTTAGAAAGGAGGACAGACAGTTTTTTGCCTTTACCACTCGATGGCAAAAATACCAACTCTGTCGGCTTCCTCAAGGGGCCAGAAATTCAGCTATGAGTTTTCAGTGTCTGATGAACACTGTACTCTCAGACATGTTAGGAAAGGGAGTCATATGTTTCCAAGATGACCTATTAATTTACACCCCAGACTTAACATCACATGAAGAAATTTTAGATAATGTATTAAATAGACTAAATTTGTCACATCTATCATTGAAGTCCTCAAAATGTAAATTCTTCATGAAGAAAGTTGAATACCTAGGACATGTTGTCAGTGAGGCTGGAATAATCCCCACTCAAGAAAACATCTCTGCCATTCTAAGAGCGAAAATACCCACCTCTATGAGACAAGTACGAAGGTACTTAGGAATGGTAAACTTCTATAGAAAATTTATTCCAAATTGTTCTCAAATAATGGAGCCCATAATTAAATTAACTAAAAAGGGGGAAAAGTTCATTTGGGGAAAGGAACAGGAATCTGTCCATAAATCCTTAAATTTAGCATTAACTAGATCTCCTGTCCTCACTCATCCCACTCCTGGAGAACCCTTCTATCTTGCAGCAGATGCCTCGAATGACACCGTTGCAGCTGTAATAGAACAAAAGAAGAAAGAAGAAATTAGACCCATTGCATTCCTAAGTAGAAAACTATCTGCATCAGAAAAAAATTACTCAGTTATTGAAAAAGAAGCACTAGCTATTGTGCATGCCTTAAGGAAATTCAGATACATGTTACTGGGACAAGAAATTTTTTTAAGATCGGACCATAAATCCCTAACTTTTTTATCCACAATGAAGGATAAAAACCAAAGGATTATTCGATGGGCCTTAGAATTACAAGAGTTCCAAATACAGATATGTTATATTCCTGGAAAACTTAATGTAGTTGCTGACTACTTATCCAGGGCCTTAGATGATAAAGTAGATGAAAGTACCAGTGCAAAAGAAAAGATAATGAACTTGATAGCCAAGGCAAATGAGGGAGAAGAAAACACAAGAAAACCCCCACACCTTCAGAATTGGAGCAAATTCTCCATTATAGATGCACAAAAATTAGATCCAACATGGGGGGAATATATCAACGAAACAAAAATGGGGAGAGAATCTTGGAGGAACACTCCTTTTTGCATTCTTTATTTTTGGATGATGATGGCCTCCTGATGGCAAAACATGATATCACCGGAAATTGGAAGAACAAAATAGTAGTTCCTGCTGTCATGATCCCGTGGGTGTTATATACCTTTCATGATGCTGATCTAGCAGGACACCAAGGGTTCTTTCGGACATGGGGGAGAATAAGAAACAGATATGTGTGGAAGGGAATGAGACGAGACGCTGAAAGTTATGTGTTTTCATGTCATTTATGTCAAAGAAAATCAAATTACGGAGGAAAGGCTCCTCTTCAACCTTTCCCTATTCCTAGTCGCCCTTTTCAAGCTATAGCCATGGACATTATAGGTCCACTCCCTACTACCTCTAAAGGAAACAAGTATATACTTGTTGTAATAGATATGTTCTCTTGGTTTCCAGAAGCCACAGCTATGAAGAATCAAACTGCACAAACAGTGGCTGACAAGTTGTTTAAGATGATCATTTCAAGATATGGAACCCCGCAAACACTTCTCACTGATCAAGGTTCAAACTTTACAGCTGAAGTTATGCTCCAATTATGTAAATTATTGAAGATAAAAAAGCTTTTCACTACTCCCTATCACCCCCAAGGAAATGGAATGTGTGAGAGGATGAATCGTACCCTGAAACAAACCCTATCCAAACTTGCAGATAATAACTTATATAATTGGGATAATTTCCTTCCACACACCCTTTTTGCCTGTAGAACAGCCCTGCATGCTGCTATAAAAGAAGCCCCTGCTGTAGTTTTATATGGTTTTGAACCACTGTTTCCCAGTGATTTCAAGGACTCGCATGCAAACTCAGGATTCCCAGACATTGATGAGTACCTTAACAATATAATCTCTGAAAACAAAGTTGCATATGATCTAGTAGCAGAAGCCAGTCAAAACAGCTCACAAAAGGCTAGAGCCTATGCAAATAAACTAAGAAACTACAAGGAATTAAAACCTGGAAACTTAGTATTTTTACGACAAGAGCATAGTAACAAGAAAACAGGAAAGTTTGGAAAATGTGCAAGAGGACCTTATGAAATTGTTGAAAAGACATCTCCTGTCAACTTTCGAATAAGAGAATCTGAAAAGAACTCTAATTGTCCACTCAGACCGATTGAAATTGTTCAAGAAGAGACCTGACAAATTAGTCTGCCTAGGAGATTCTCTAGAGGCAATATGGGGAAAATAAAGGAATTACCATAGAAAAAGTAATTACAGAAGGAACACAAATATTACAAAACAACCAAAACACAGTAGTATTAATGCAGAACATGAATTGAATTCGGAAGAGAAAGTCTCATCCTACAGACATAGAAGACACGCTGAATTTAATAATGAAGGTAACAAGAAATGAGAATAAATGCACAAGTCATAATAAGGAACCAAGTTTTATTCAAACTAGGTACTACTTAAGAAATCGAAAAAGAAATATGTAGACTAATTCCTCCATAAAAGAGCTTAGTGTGAAAAATTTTTCAGAGAAAGGGTGAGCCTTTGTTAAACTGTGAATGAAATTGTTTTGTATATATTTTTTTTTTTTTTCATTCACATTTAACATAATATACCATATACCAAGCAAGACTTGTGTAAATATTATTTAATGTAAACAATTTATTTTACAATTTAATATTCATATAACTACCTTAATTTTATCTAATATTTAAATATTTAATCAAAGATATATGTATTAATAATGCAAAGACTGTATTAAATATTATTAAGCTATTTTAATTATTATTATGTTAATATTATAAGAATTTGTATTTGATAATTTAACTGTGCATTAATTGAAATGTAAATATTCTTTATTTATTTCTATAGAAGTTTAGCATTATGCAATACCTCAATTTTATTATATTTTGTTTGGTTGTCATGGAGACGTATGTAAGTGAGGAGCACGTTTTGGAACACCACGTGAGGAGAAGGTTTATTGAAGAGAGTTTTAGAAAGAAATCACGAGAATAATTTAGGCGGGAAGAAGAAGGGATATAAAAAGGGAAGAATGCTGAAAATATATAGAGATTAGATAGATTAAGAGAGAGAGAGAAAGGAGAGGATTGGCATTAGGTTGGAATCGGAGCATTCAGCATTCGGGAATCACAGTGCGATAATAGCGAGTCGGTAAGTCACTCAAGCAGCTAAATAAAGTCTACTAGTCGAGAGGCGGTTAGCTAATAAGTTGTAGACTATGGAAGACAGCTGAGTGACTACTAAATAGACTAGCAATACTTGAGTTGAGATTTAATTTCAGGGCCAACCTGTCAAGGACACGCAGAATCTTATAAAGCATCGAGTAACTAGAGCATAGTAGAGGCTGTAGAATTGAAGTTTACCGTTAGCTGTGTTTAGAATTGTAGTGTCTAAAGAATTAACTGAATGACGGAAGAGTGAACAATTGTGCATATAAAACCTCAAGTTAAGGAATTATTGTGTGTTGCCTTATTTCATGAGTGATTAGTAGTACTTCATGCAAGAACGTTTGTTTATGTGTATAGTGACCGTGAATTAATTCAGTTAATGCTTTGAAGATTTATTTAATGAGTGCCGTATACTGTTTAAGTGTTTACAGTTATAAAAGGTGTTTGTGTGTAAGTTAATGAAGATAGAAGATTATCGGTAAGATTATTCCAACCATTAGTATTCCTATACAGAGAAGTGTGTGAGTTTCATCCTAGAATTTCCCTATACTAACAGTAACTATTGGTGAAAATTAGCTGAAGTGTAAATTTAAAAGTGTTTGTTTGTGAGGAAGTGTTACTGCAATTTTTGTCGTATTTGGAACTTAAAGAATTGTGAAAAGACTGTATTAGAGATAAGAGATTAACCATTGTCTGAGTTTGTATGACAGTATTATCAGAAAGGCTGAAGTGTTTAGAATAACTTATTTAGTATTTTGATCTTAAGTGTATAATTTGTGATTATAAAATTAAATGTTTTTGTTAATCGAAAGTTGTATTTTGCCTGAAATCTCTTTTACTGCACCATTCATAAAATATTCGAACCAAAGCGGGTAAATTAAGTAAGTTAAATATACTCGGCCAGTATATATATTAACAACAGTATATAAGTATATAAGGGAAAGGTGGTTAAGAGTTGGTTTATCTTCAATTCTTGAAGTAATTCAGATATATAGTGGCGCAGTCTATAAATATAAATTTTCTCTATATTTGAATTAGAAATCAACTTACAACTTATCAATTAGTTAAGAACATCATAATAGTAATCATGTCAGATCCAAAGTATAGATTGAGAAGAAGTAGGATCCAACAACATTACTGAAACATTTGTTAGCTAACCTCAACAACCAACACCCAAGGATCTATTTCACCACTGAAACGGAAAACATCAACTGTCTGCCATTTTCTTGACACTGCAGTTACCCAGCTACCAAATGGATCCTCATCCTTTTCTGTCTATAGAAACCCCACCCAAACTGGATATATATCCACCACCTATTGCACCAGTAGCATGGGTTAACTAAAACCTTAGCAAACAGAGTGAGAATTTTCTGCTCAGACCACATTAGTCCCTCCAGTAGAATCAATCACATTCAAGATACATTTTTAGACAAGGCTTCTCCCTTAACAAAATCAACAGAACTCTCCACCCATCCACCCAAACCAACTCTCAAAATCCAGAACACAAAAAATTCACTGCTATCCCCTACATCCAGGGCACCTCAGGAAAAACTGCACACATTCTTTGAAAAATGTATCATACATACCTCCTTTAATCCTTACTAAAATTAGCTAACCTTACCCACTCATCTAAAGATCCTCTCCATATCCAATACATCCTATGGTCTACAGCAGGGATGGGCAACCTTTTTAAGTATGCATACCAAAATCGCCAATTCTTTGATGCAAAATTTTCTCACATGCCAACCAAAATTTTTAGGCAACATATTAAGTTGACACAATAACATTTAAAAATAGCATTTTTTGAAGTCATTGGCAGTCTGCTATGGGAAAACCTTTTCAAATAATCAAAAAATCACACTAGAGCAGTAATATCAAAGAATACTATAAGAGTGATTACTGTAAGTCATGTAAGATTGAATGAATGTAAAAATTAGTGATGGAATTTTTACTTAAAAGTCCTTCTACCCTGTTGACAGCAAGTATATTTTTTATTTGCCTTTAAGTGTAATTCTAGCTGTAATTCATATACAGCCACACAGCTTAAAGACACAATTTTTGACATGAGCAAAAGAAGACTAAACAATAATTCTGAATTTTTTTTTTTTTATAAAGATCAATCAGACATACGTTTTTTTCAAGGTTTTCCAATATATTTTTTACATGACTAAAACACAATAAAAGAAAATTAAATTAAAGACATTCTTTTATTAATTCTTAATCTCTTACGAGCAATACATAAAAATTATAGATAAAATAAAATGTTATTTTACCTAGATATTATATTAAACAGAAATTAATCTTTACCATTTTTTAACAAAAAGCATCAAATCAAAACTAGAGAAAAAAAAATAGTGGACGTTTTATTTATTTAGCAACAATGAGACTTCTGCTTCTGCATCACCGATAATTTGTATCAGGTTTATATTTTGTAACCTTTAGAGATATGCATGCACTATTAATTTCATCTGTAAGGCTACTCCTATTACGAGACTTAACAAAGTTCATTACTGAGAAAACAATGATTCACAAGCATATATAGATGCAAAAATGGATAGTAATGATGTTGCAAGGGGTTTTTAAACATACAAAAGTTTCTGGAATAGTATTCCAAGTCCTTAGTACCTCGTTTTCTGCACTTCTCTCTGTTACTCCCTTCTCTAATAGTTCCTTTTCAATATTTTCCAAGTCAACTATCCATATTTATCAACAAAAACATTTGCAAGTTTAATTCATCCAGTTTTATAGTGTCTGGAAATTTGATGAATTTTGCAGCCTTCTAATTCTCTTAACTTAACAAAATCTTAGCGAGAACACTGTTCAACAATTGACACAATAACATTTAAAAATAGCATTTGAAGTCATTGGCAGTCTGCTATGCCATCCTTTTGGAGATCAATGATGTATTTCTTTAAGTTTGGAAAATATCTAAATCTCTTTTATGACATCAAACATAACATCAAGAGTCTTACCAGAGCCTTATAGTTTACGGTTCAAGTCATTTAAATGTTCGCAAAAATTGACAAAAACATCAGGTTACAAACCCACACAATGTCATACATTTCTTTATAAGACATTTGCTGATTAGTCAAAAAGAGATTTATCTTATCCAGGCATTCAACAAATCGTTTCAGAACAAGACCTCGACTAAGCCAATGAACATTGTTGTACATTATTAATCCTCTGTACACCAAATCCACTTCAACAGATTCTGAAATTGTCTTTTATTCAAAGCATGTGCAGAAATGGGATTAACAATCTTGGTTACTGTTTGCATCACTTCTTGAAGTTCCTTTAGGTTAAGATGTTGGATATATATTTAATTATTTTTAAGGTGAACCCTGGGTTGCATGCCGGGAAAAGTTGTTGCCGTGCCACACATGGCACACATACCAAGGGTTCCCCACCCCTGATCTACAGTATCCCTTGCTGCTGCAAGTTAAAATACTTCATATGGATGAAGAACTGCCAATATCCATCTAGAAGAACACAGAAAATATGTCCAGCAACACTGTAGTCATTCCAGAGTGGAAGACCATGCAATGGAAAAACCTCCCACCAATACAGAAACAGATTTGAATCAGAGCAACTATTTCGTTATCTGCCACAGCACTACAACATTCCTCAAATTTAAACAAGCTTTCTGCATCACACTGCCAAAAATCTGAGACCATCAAAATAATGGTCTCCAAGATTTTACAATCATCCTTTTACAATCAGTGTGTATTTGCCTTCCTACTAGTGTGCCTGGATGCATGTGCTCAATACGCATTTCTTTGAAGCTATGAAAATGACTTAGTGACCAAGGCAAAATATTAGCTTATTAATCTAACTAGTTAAATAAATTTAGTTAATTGTGAGCTTTACACATTGTTTTTCACTACTAAACATCAACATTAGTAGAATATAAGCTGGTTAATAAATATCTTATCATTTTTTTTTGTTGTTGTTGTTGTAATACTGTGAAAAAGAGATGAATCAGCATTGGACTATCTATACCCAAAATCTGGAAAATAAGGTTTTGCAACTGCAAGCTTTTATATATATACAGGGCGGCCATAAAATAACTTTCCCTCTTTGGAGGCATCTGTAGCTAAAACCAATATATGCAATGAGACCAAATTTTATATTGAGACTTTTGAAGGCATGGGGAGATGATTTCTGTGAAAAAAAAGATTTAGTGCCAAAAGTCACCGATAGGGAAAATTTTGGCACTGGCAGAGCCGAAAACAAGTAGATAATTACATTAAAGGCAGATAAAATGGAATAATAACATTTCGAAAATGTACGCGACACTCATTCCAGCTGGATATGTGGCACATTACAATGATAATAAGAATAATAATAATTAAACTAAAACAACAACTTGCGAGAGACACAGAAATTAATGCAGTGATTGAACTCACAGGAAATAATGTTTTATTCATCAGAATCAGGGTCCCCTGGACCACATACACGATTTCAATGTGCTGACCTGACCTGCACTACTTTCAGTCCTCTGCCAGGTCTAACTCCTAGTGATCCTGTTTCTTCAAACTTCTTAATCATAGCTCTCAGTGCTACAGATGACATAAGACCTGTACGCAGGTTATTAAGCCTTCTAAATTCCTGAAGGGCCATTACGCCATTGCACTGTTTAAGGTAAAACAACTTAACAAGTAAAGCACAATGAGGAAAGGTAGGACGCATATTGAGCACAATTTGTCAGTCATTCAAATAACTGCCTGAACGTTCCCAATCCCTTTTTTAAGTGGAATTGGTGGCGCTGCTATCACGTACCCAGTAAAATTTGCATAATCCTTTTTACCTGCATTTACTGCAAATATTTGACTGCTTTCGGCTCTGCCAGCACCAAAATTTCCCCTATCGGCAACTTTTGGTACTAAATCTTTTTTTCGCAGAAATCATCTCCCCATGCCTTCAAGTCTCAATGTAAAATTTGGTCTCATTCCGTTTATTGGTTTTAGCTACAGATGCCTCCAAAGAGGAAAAGTTATTTTATGGCTGCCCTGTACATATCAGTGGCATCGAATGCCCATTTCAGTTGGGTGCGCTGTCATGGCTTATGCAACCTGTGCTACAAAATTCATGTCAGTTTGACCTTATCATTGCATTTTTATCGATGTATAAAAGTTTTAAGAGTGTACATCATATCAGTGCTGATCTTAATTGGTCTAATGCAATTAACTGTAGGTTAACTTTGAATACTTTAATTTATCAATAAATTGTAACCAAATCTGCACGGAGTAAGGGACAATGTGTTTGTTTTAAGATACTGTATTATAAAATCTCTCATGATAAGGGACTTCGTAAGTTACATGTAAAAACATGCAAGTTACGAAGTAAGTAAGTAACTTACAATTTTACAAGTTTTTTTTATTTAGGAGAATGTACTCAGAAAATTGTTAAATTCCGACTGAAATCTTTTCTGTAATATTGTATTGAGCCTTTGTTAAAATAATGTGGTGCATAGCATCATCAAGTAAGGCTATTTAGTAATGTTAAATCAGTAAGTCTAATGCTAAAGTTAGTGAAGATTTCTGAGAATTGCCATAAATGGAAAATTCCAAAGATCCAAAGGAATGGTGTCCAGAGAGCAATATGTGACCATAGTTGTCATGGAAAAAGAATTCCAAAGACACGCGAAAAATGACGTCAGCAAGTCTGAAGGTAAATACATGAGCAGTTTCGTGAGACGAGCACATGTACACAACAGAAGTCCAGGCCTATATAAGGCAGCTTGCCGGAAAGGAAATTTGTCTCAAGATTTTCTAGGCCTTCTCTTGCCTAAGATCACCTTCATGCAAGATTTCGTTGTCAGGAATTGAAAGAGAAGTATCGTTCATCCTCTACCTGGATCGCCGCTGCATGAGAAATATTGTGTCAAGTTGTTGTGAAAGGAAGGAGCTGTACATCACAGTCATATTAAGGATCCAATAAGAAAAGGAACAGTCGACTACTCGAACAAAGAAGAAATTTAGCAAAAAAACAGGAATGAATCAGCAAACAGAAAGAAAGATAAAAAGAAGACTTACATGTGAACAAAGGTTAATGTGAAAGACTGTCTGCTGATCAAGAATTGCAAGTAGTTGTAATACTGAACAAGATTGTATATCAAGCGTCAATGTTTGAAAGAAACTGTATATTAATGGTGAATTAGGCTTAACAAAGGTACGCCTTATATTGATATATAAGATGTACTTTGGGGGGGGGGGTCTTAAGGGTAAAAGCTATATAACTGAGAAGAGACCTCCACATAGCCTTTAAAGGAATGCAGAGAACCGACCAGGGTTTCTGACCTAATGTTCAATCCTCACATTCTCGTGGTGCACCCTGATGGGTATCTACCTGGATACTGAACGAACGAGGATGGGCTGGCAATTTGGGATTTAGCCAACCAAATTGTATTCCTATTGGTTATACCAAAATACAAAATGATGGTACAACATGCCAAAATTTCATGCCGGCTGGAGCGTCGCCCGGTTAAACAAAGCCCACATTGTTTTCGCCAGGGAACCATGGTGAACAGCGAAAAGTCAGTTACTGGGACAAATCTGAAAACACACCCCAACTCAACATCACCAGAGTTAAAGATCGGTACTATCAACATAAGAAGCCTGAATGACAAACAAACTGAGCTAGCCGAGGAATTAGATAAGTACCAGATCGACATAACAGGGGTGACGGAAAAAAAAAAGACAAAAACTGGTGAAATCTTTCTAAGCAATAAATACAAAATGTTATATTTTATTTGTGCCTATGGTCAAAGAGAAGGCTCTACTAAGGTAGAAGTGGGGGAATTTTTTGATGATTTAGAGAAAGCAACTGACACAATAAAAAGGAAAGGTTGGTCCTTGTTGGGGATCTAAATATCAGAGTGGGAAATAAGTGTCAGACACACAAAAATATTTTGGGAAAATTTGGAGAAAAGAGCAAAAATAATAATAATGGCAAATACCTGTTGGATTTCTGCTCAGGACATGGACTGGTAATTACTAACACCATGTTCCAATATAAAAATGTGCACAAATTCACATGGAGAGAAGCGGTAAAGAGAAAAGTCTCATTGACTATGTTATTGTTGATAGTGATATTTTCTCCCTGGTGCAGGACATCAGAGTTTACAGAGGATTTGAAATTGGAAGTGATCACTATTTAGTCTTTAGCAGAATAAAATTGAATTTCATATTGAAAATAATAAGATGTAAGAAAGTTTTAAAGTGAATAAAAGTTGTGCAGCTCTCAGATGTGAACTGTAGACTAAATTACACAAAGATTATTGAAAAAAAAATGAAAGAGTTTGAGAACAGCAACCAAACATTGGAGATTAAGTGGCAAGCCTTGAAGAAAACATTGATTGATTCAGCCAGAGAAGCATGTGGTGAGGTTGTCTGCAAGGATAGAAAAATCAGAACTCCATGATGGTGGACACAGGAAGTTAAAGAGGCAGTGAAGGAAAAGAAGAAAGCATATCAAACGTTCCTGGCATATAAGTCAGCTTGTGCTCTTAGAGAATACAGAGCCAAATGTAAGAAAGCTAAACACTGTGTAAAACTAGCTAAAAAAAAATTAAGGGAGGACTTTGGCAAGAACATAGAAAATAAATATCAAGAACGTGGTAAGATATTCTGGAGGTTGTTGAAGAAGCTTAGAAATGGAGGAAAGAATGCTGTAAAAGAAGTTAGTGATGATAAAGGTCACATGAAAACGGGAGAAAAAGATACCCTTGAAGTATGGAGTAATTACTTCAAAAAATTGCTAAATGAAACAATCAGTGATGACAGCACAGTGGTAAAAAAACACTGACCAGGCATTCAGTCAGGAATACATATCCATACTTGAAGTAGAAAAAGCCATCAAAGACTGAAAAATGTGGAAAGGCAGCAAGAGTAGATGATATTCGACCAGAAATGCTAAGTATGGTGGTATAAAATTCTTACAGTGGCTGCACTGCATAGTTCAGAATGCCTGGACAGAGGGACAAATTTCCAGTGATTGGAGTAGAGCTCTCATAGTACCTATATATAAAAAGGGAAATAAAACTGAATGTGAGAATTACAGAGGTATATTCCTATTGAGTGTTTTTGGTAAGATATATGCAAGTATACTTGAGAAATGGTTGAGAAGAATAGTAGAAGAAAAGCTTGGTGAGGAACAAGCTGGATTCATGCAAAATAGAGTCTGTCAGGATCAGACCTTCACTTTACGACAATTAGTCGAGAAAGCATGGGAATATAACAAAGATCTATATTTAAGTTTTGTCGATCTGGAAAAGGCATAGGACCAGGTGCCAAGAGAGAAGCTATTCAATACGCTACAGTTATATGGTGTCGATGGGGCATTATATCAAGCAACTCTTAGTCTTTATTTGAGTAGTAAGTCAACAGTCAGAATTGAAGGAAGTACAGGTAGATGGTTTAATGTTAAATCTGGTGTGAGACAAGGATGTACATTATCTATATGGATCACATTATAAAGGAAAGTGGTATTAAACATGATATCAAAATTGGATATGTTAATGTCAGCTCTTTGCTTTATGCAGATGACGTTATACTTCTAAATAAATCCACTAAAAGTCTGCAAGATTCCCTGACTAAATTGAATAACTATTATAATAGATATATGGTATGAAGGTCAGCAATAAAAAGACAAAGACAATGCAAATAGGCAGAATCGTTGAAAATGTCAACTGCGTTGTGAATGGAGAACCTGTGGAACAAGTAAAACATTTCAGCCACTTAAGCATGATTTTTAGTGAAGATGGTAAATTAAATATGGAAATAGACAACAGAATCAACAAAGCTGGTATGGTAGGAAATCAATTGAATAAATTCATTTGGAATAAGAGAGAAATTAGTCGGAACACTAAATTAGCTCTATACAAAACAGTGTTCGAACCAATTTTAACTTATGGATCTGAGAGCTGGGTCAGAAGTAAAACACTTGACCAAAGACTAGAGACCGCAGATATGAGAGTTCTGAGAAAGATTAGGGGCTTAAACAGATGGCATCAAGGGCAATATCATATTAAAAAGAAAGATATTAGGAAAGAAATTGACATTGTCAGCATCCAGGAATGCGTTAGCAGAGCTAATCTCAGGTGGTATGATCACTTAAATAGAATGGGGGAGGAAAGATTAGCAAAACAAGTGTTCTCCGCCAGGTTGGCAGGAAAACGACCCAGAGGAAGACCATGATATAGGTGGATTGATACGGTACAAAGTGCCTTAAACAATAGAAATATAAGATCTGGTAATGTTGGAGTCTTGACAAGTAACAGACTGATTTGGAGGAAAATTGCAGATAGGAAGTTAGTAATGATATAAATTTTTCATGTAGTACTATCATATCCTGTACACCCCTTGAGAGTACATGGCAGGAATTTGATGATGTACCTTGGTTAAGCCTAATTCAAGTAACATTATGCTAAATTGTGAATTAGCTTACAACTAAAGTTTAGAGTAGAAAGAATCGACAGTAGGAAGAAAACTGTAATGACATGTATATAAAATATTCTGTAAATATTCCTTTAGACTTAATTAAATGGTCTGTAAACAACACAGTAGACTGATTCTGTCAATGCACAATCCTAAAAAATTTGAACCTCCATAAGATAGAAGATTATATGAATTATATTTAAGCCACAACTACTTTAAGGCTGTAATAATATAAGCAAGGTATTATTACACATGATAACTATTTACAGCACATACTTTTAGCTTGCTGTATTTGAGTTTTCCATTATTCTTTTCTGTACTGATGATGGGCAGCAATACACAAACTGAAATGTCTGTATATTAACAGATTAATTTCACTAAATTATCTTTATTGTGGTTACAATTTATTTCATTCCTTTTTAAACTGTTCGGGTGTTTGTAGAACCATTTTCTCTCTGCTTTTGTCTCTGTCATTTTCAAAACAGATATCCTGGACTTAACCCATGTCTTAAATTTATAATGTTCCTTTGAGACATATTGTAGAATTTAAAACATGTCAAAAGTTGTCTCTTTATTTATTAGAAATTTGCCATCATTTGTTAAAAATTCAGAAGATTCCATGAACAAGATTTCTGGACTTAAACATCTACCAATAGAACTTTTGATTAGTTTTAATGGAATTTCATTCTTTACAAATATCCCTTTTAAGACATTATTAAGAGTTATTATGCCACAATTTTCCTCCATATAATGTAAAATTATTTAACTTCACAATAAACATGAGACACTTTTCCTGCCAAAATAAGTTTTACAAATTGAAGATACAGCAATGGGTTTGCTTATTTCTCACAACTTCACCAACTACTACACATAAAAGCAAATACTTAACACTTTCCTACAAGTCTCTGATATGCTAACATTTTTGGAGTCTGGAATTCTTCTCTATCTGAGCTCCATATTTTTATTCAGAAAATTAATTCAGTCCATCTGGAGGATTAAATTTACTTTAGAATTAGAAGAAAACAATCACCTTCCATTCATGGACATTCTCATCCAAAGATAATGTAACAGCAGTCTTAGTTTTCAGTACACAAGAAGAAAATAAGTAATGGGAGATTGATGCTACTTTTCATCACCATCCACCTCAGAAGTCAAACATCATAAAAACTTTAGTGCATCATGCACACTACTTAAGTTTCAGTGATTCTTCTGAAAGATGAAATGTTTTTCACTAGAACTTGCATCTCCAATGGCTGCAAACCCCCGACATTATCACACAACTGATACATTTTAATAATCATTCCATTCTTTCTTCTTCAGAAGTTTCTAATTTCCATTCCTTTTATAAAAGGTGTCTAAGAAGCTTATATACTGTGTTTGCCAAATTTATGGCCAGATCCTCAAGTTTGCATTTATTGCAAATCCATATGATTTGCAAAATAAATTCATTCTTACACTCTCCTAAAGATAACATCCTCCTCTCTCCCTCATCCAGGAATTCAGAGAATTCCTTGTTCGTGCAGCCTCTCTTTTTATAAGCAGACAGATCTGTCTGTTCTAATATATCTAGAATATCAGGATTACATTCACACTGCATCTACTAGACAGAAAATTCAATGGAATAACACTAAATTTGTTGAAACAAATTTGTAAAAAGATCTGACGTCCACATTCAACATCCTAACCTGAAAAAAAAATGACTATTAAACATTTCCAGTTTTGAGAAGCTATCTTACTCAATACTCCTCATGATTATGTCAAAGAATGTATTAACTGAAAATTTCAGTGTCATCATCACATCATCAAATTCCTGCCATGTACCCTCAAGAGGTGTACAGGATATGATAGTACTACATGAAAAATTTACATCATTACTAACTTCCCATCTACAATTTTTTGCCAAATCAGTCTGTTACTTGTCAAGACTCCAACATTACCAGAACTTATATTTCTATCGTCTAAGGCACTTTGTACCGTATCAATCCACCTATATCATGGTCTTCCTCTGGGTCATTTTCCTGCCAACCTGGCAAAGAACACTTGTTTTGCTAATCTTTCCTCGCCCATTCTGTTTAAGTGACCATACCATCTGAGATTAGCTCTGCTAATGCATTCCTGGATGCCGACAATGTCAAGTTCTTTCCTAATATTCTCGTTTTTAACATGATATTGCATTTGATACCATCTGTTCATGCCCCTAATCTTTCTCAGGACTCTCATATTTGCGGTCTCTAGTCTTTGGTCAAGTGTTTTACTTCTGACCCAGCTCTCAGATCCATAAGTTAAAACTAGTTTGAACACTGTCTTGTATAGAACTAATTTAGTGTTCTGACTAATTTCTCTCTTATTCCATATGAATTTATTCAATTGATTTCCTACCATACCAGCTGTGTTGATTCTGTTGTCTATTTCTATATTTAATTTACCATTTTCACTAAAAATCGTGCCTAAGTAGCTGAAATGTTTCACTTGTTCCACAGGTTCTTCATTCACAACACAGTTAACATTTTCAATGATTCTGCCTATTTTCATTGTCTTTTTATTGCTGACCTTCTTGCCATATCTATTACAACAGTTATTCAATTTAGTCAGAGAATCTTGCAGACTTGTAGCGGATTTATTTAGAAGTAGAACATTGTCCGCATAAAGCAAAGAGCTGACATTAACATCTCTAATTTTGATATCATGTTTAATACCACTTTCCTTCATGAAGTGATCCATATAGATAATGAATAACAGAGGGGATCATGTACATCCTTGTCTCATACCAGATTTAACATTAAACCATCTTCCTGTACTTCCTTCAATTCTAACTGCTGACTTACAACTCAAATAAAGACTAAGTATTGCTTGTTATAATGCCCCATTGACACCATATAACTGCAGCATATTGAATAGCTTCTCTCTTGGCACATTGTCATGCGACTTTTCCAAATCGACAAAACTTAAATACAGATCTTTGTTATATTCCCATGATTTCTCCACTATTCATCGTAAAGTGAAGATCTGATGCTGATAGCCTCTATTTGACCTGAATCCAGCTTGTTCTTCACCAAGCTTTTCTTCCACAATTCTTCTCAACCGTTTCTCAAGTATACTTGCATATATATTACCAGGAACACTCAGTAGGGATATACCTCTGTAATTCTCACATTCAGTTTTATTTCCCTTTTTATATATGGGTACTATGAGAGCTCTACTCGATTCATCGGGAATTCGTCCATCTGTCCAGGCATTCTGAACTATCCAGTGCGGCCACTGTAAGACTTTTATACCACCATACTTCAGCATTTCTGGTTGAATATCATCCTCCTGCTGTCTTTCCACATTTCAAGTCTTGGGTGGCTTTTTCTACTTCAAGTATGGATATGGATTCCTGACTGCATGTCTGGTCAATGTTTTTTATCACTGTGCTGTCATCACTGCTTGTTTCATTTAGCAATTTTTTAAAGTAATTACTCCATACTTCAAGGATATCTTTTTCTCCCGTTTTCATGTCACCTTTATCATCTCTAACTTCTTTTACAGCACTCTTTCCTCCATTCCTAACCTTCTTCAACAATCTCCAGAATATTTTGCCACCTTCTTGATATTTATTTTCTATGTGCTTGCCAAAGCCCTCCCATGACTTTTCTTTAGCTAGTTTAACACACTGTTTAGCTTTCTTACATATATCTCTGTATTCTCTAAGAGCACAAGCTGACTTATTTGCCAGGAACTTTTGATATGCTTTCTTCTTTTCCTTCACTGCCTCTTTAACTTCCTGTGTCCACCATGGAGTTCTAATTTTTCTATCCTTGCAGACAACTTCACCACATGCCTCTCTAGCTGAATAAATCAGGGTTTTCTTCAAGGCTTGCCACTGAATCTCCAAGGTTTGGTTCCTATTCTCAAACTCATTTTTTCTTCAATAATCTTTGTGTATTTTAGTCTACAGTTCACATCTGAGAGCTGCACAAATTTTATTCACTTTAAAACTTTCTTACATGTTCTTCTTTTCAATATGAAATTCAGTTTTATCCTGCTCAAGACTAAATAGTGATCACTTCCAATTTCAAATCCTCTGTACACTCTGGTGTCCTGCACCAGGAAGAAAACATCACTATCAACAATAACATAGTCAATGAGACTTTTCTTATTCCTTGCCTCTTCTCTCCATGTGAATTTGTGCACATTTTTATGTTGGAACATGGTGTTAATAATAACCAGTCCATGTCCTGAGTAGAAATCCAAAAGGTATTTGCCATTATTATTAGCTTTGCTCTTTTCTCCAAATTTTCCCAAAACATTTTCGTATGTCTGACAATCACTTCCTACTCTGCTATTTAGATCCCCAACAAGGACCAACTTTTCCTTTTTCATTGTGTCAGTAGCTTTCTCTAGAGCCTCAAAAAATTCCTCCACTTCTATCTTAGTAGAACCTTCTGTGGGACTATAGGCACAAATAAGTCTCATTGTTCAGTTCACCATTCTGATATTTGCCCAAGTCACTCTACTTGACACTTCCTGCCATTCAAGAAGATGAGCCTCGTATTTTGTGTTGAATACTATGGCTACTCCTTCTTTTCCTTGATTGTCATTGCCTGAATATAACATTTTGTATTTATGCTCAGAAAGATCTCACCAGTTTTTGTCATTTTTTGCTTCAGTCACCCCTATTATGTCGATCTGGTACTTATCTAATTCCTCCGCTAGCTCCATTTCTTTGCCATTCAGGCTTCTTATGTTGATAGTACCGATCTTTAACTCTGGTGATGTTGAGTCGGTGTGTGTTTTCAGATTTGTTCCAGTAGCTGACCTTTCACTGTTCGCCCTGGTTCTCTGGCGAAAATAACGGGGGACTTGTTTAACCGGGCGATGCCCCAGCCGGCATGAAATTTTGTCATGTTGTACCATCATTTTGTATTTTGGTTTAACCAATAGGAATACAATTTGGTCGGCTAAATCCTAAACCGTCAGCCCATCCTTGTTCATTCAGTATCCAGGTAGATACCCAACAGGGTACACCACGAGAAGGCAAGGATTGGACATTAGGTCAGAAGCCCTGGTCGGTTCTCTGCATTCCTTTAAAGTGTGGAGGTCTCCTCTCAGTTATACAGCTTTCACCCTTAAGCACCCCAATTTCAGTGTCTTCTTCCATAAATTAACAATTAGAGACCAATCTCTCCTCTTGATGAATATCATGTTTCAAAATCGAGTTTCAACTGGCTATTTTATTGTATTTTGTCTAACTGTTCCCACTGAGAAAGATCTTGAAACACGATAAAATTGTGTTTTTAATAAATATTTATTTACATCATTGACATGCATAATTTATTTACTTCGATTATGCCATAGTCTTCCACCACTTCTATAAATGGGGGGGGGGGGGGGAACTGGAGAGTTCTGATAAACACCTAGAACAAAAATGATTTCAAAGCAACTGATATAACCACAAGAAGGAACATATGATTGCAAATGATGCAGCAGCATTGTAACACGTGTATAACACTTCGTGGGAAATATGTAGAATAGCGGGTATACCTCAATTCCTTCATGGTGATTATCACAACTTCAAAGCATACCCTTATTTTTTTGCAATATATCAGTCATTTTCTTAACTTTATGTTATACTCAGGAAAGATTAATCTATGAACAAGATAAGAAATTTAGCCTTCTCAACTTTTGATCAAATTAAAAGTTGAATAAAACATGGTACTACTTTGTACTGCTATTAACTGTACTGCTATTAACCTCATCAAATTGAGTGAACCATAATTCTACTTACATCTAAAAAATTATCCAGCAGGTTTGGCTCTTTGTGAATAATTAATTCTTGCACTCGACGTAAATTATGAACTTTATATGTATCTTTATGCGATAAAACTGCTTGATTAATGAGTTCCACAACCTAAAACAAAAACAAAAAAACTATGTAATACACAAATTTACATGAAAGAAATATATATATATATATATATATATATATATATAACTCATAAGGGCTAATAATGTAGAGAACAAATAGCAGTAGTGGACATTAACAGTTTGTGCATTACCACTCCACTAAAGAGGTCTTTACTGCTGTGTATGATTCACCCCTCTTACTCACTGTGGGAATCTACTCCATATGATCTAATAACTATCAAACAATATACATATTTACATATCAATAAATCTCATAACATCTGCCTCACCAACACACACACACACACTTAAAAATATTCTACATTCTATAAGAAGCTCCTGAGTAATCATTTTTCTGGATCTGTCAATAATGTGGAATAACATGGTTCCTAACAATGCAGGGATCAAAGATGAGTTAGTTTTGAATTATGACTGAAGCAATGAAACCAGTAATTAATTATTTAGCATATGGTGATACAGTGGCCATGAGTCCCACATAGATAGTACAGCACCATCTTATGAAACCAACACGAAACTATTGGTTATAATGTATTTTTCTGTCTGTCAATTGCATGTGTTGTCCTGACCAGTTTGTCTCTTCTGGGAGACGAAAGACCAGAGTTTCCAGGAGGGAAAAACCCTCTACTTCTGTATGTGAGTGGCTAACTTACCTTTAGTCGAAAGAGACCACATAAAGGTTCCTCACATCATGGATGGGAATCAAACCCAGGTCTTTCTAACCTAAGGGCTTCATCTATACCTACGGAGGGTCTAATGAAAGCAATACATTATGCCTACTAATTGTACATGTACTGGTTAGTATGCCTGCTCTGTGGGATGAATGCCCTGTCATCACCAAGACAGGATGTTTGAAAAGTTCTTAAACAAGTTCTCTGTATCCTAGACAGAATTCAAAGCTGGATCTGTCCAACTGGGCTATAGAGCTCTGATCATAGAAGAGAGAAAAAGAGATTAAATATGAACCATATCAGAAATAATACAAAATGTTAATGCCACACGAAAAAGAAATGGGATTAAATGTGTTTTACATGGGCACTGAGAATTTGTATATTCTAATAATTAGAATAAACAGATGGCAATATAAATATATTAACGATGCAATCATTAAATAGTTCTTCTACATCTTCTGTAGTGGTAGTCTTTTTCTTATCATTTACATTCAACAGAGCAAGCTTGAATTTCTTAATCTCTTCATCTCACATCTATATCCTTATTATATTCACTCATTCCCATGGCTTTTTAAACTACTGCCAAAAAAATTAAAAATCTTGTTGTAGGAATCCTCACCATAACACAGTAAGGAGCTTGCATGTCTTGAGGTAGCTTAATACAGTACAGTAGAATATGGTAGGGTATTCTATCAGCAGGGCCATCTGAGACAGGCAGGTCATAATGAGGAACCAGACAAAAAGGGATTCTGACTGGAAGTAAGGTAGAGGAGCAGTTTCCTAACAGTATCTACTAAAACTGACTACACAGCTTACTTGGTCATTTAGACATCTTCCAAGGGAGAGCATTGTAGGTTGGATAGGAACAGAAGCTAGTTAGTTATCCTTTTGGGTAGGAAGTGTGATAATAACATAAAGGCATTCTACAATTTCAAGTAGCCTATCTAGTCATATACGCTACTTGCAATTCTCCATAAGCCAAATTGTCATCGTGGGACCCCCCCCCCATTACAACATGAAAAACCAACATAAAAATAAGTTCAGCATTGTGGAGCTTTAAAGCACCTAGCCCAATCCTGATAGAGAAATTGAGTTATCAGTTAAACGTGTGGACAGACTTATGTGTTCGTCGAACATGTTGTTTATTATTTTAACGGTATAACAGAACACAGAAACTAAGTATAATACCAGCGAAATATCAGCATCAAGTCAATAAATTAATTATTTACTTAGTTTCTGTGTTCTGTTATACCGTTAAAATAATAAACAACATGAGTTATCAGTTATCAGAAATGGAGTTATTTTTTATGACAACCCCAACATGGGCGTGTCATAAAAATAAAGGTAATAAAATAGGGGTACGAATGTGCCATAATGTCTAATGTTTTTGTATAAAGTCACTGTTAATGGCAAACATTTAAAATCCAAGATGTCACTGCTCTATTAAAAATATTTCTCATTATTTATGAAGTAAGAAAATGTTAATATATAAAGAATGACAAGATCTAAAAGGCATCATCACAATAATTAAAATCCATTAACTGACACTTCACCCAGGTCTGTTCATAATGGCTATCACACTAGTCAAACCTTTGATCAAAATGCAAATATGCACATTTCTAAGGAAAGTTCATATTTAAGTTGTGCAAAACCAAATTCATGCAAAGGTTTGAATTTTCATTGAGCTCTTGACTATGAGCTAAATGAAAATATCGAAACTTTTTCCAGGATTCAAATGCAAACAATTCTGCATAGAAGTATAAAATAACCATGCATATTTACCAAGCTTTTTTTATTAATATCAAAAGAAATTATCATATCTGATAGGGATTTTTAGACATAAGCAAAATTACAAGATTAACGTGCAATTTCTAATTAATAATTACAAAATCATAAAATAAATATAAAATTATAATGATTATAACATACAAGATGTGCTACTAAAAGTTCCCAAACTGGTAGCAGAAGCACTTACCATCACAGTACTACTTTTAAGTACTATAGCATGGCATCATTATGTGAATGTTGGGTACTGCTATTATAGCTTACAGCATTTGTTATATAAATGAAATTTAACTGTTTTGTTTACTAGGTCCTGTGAATTTTGAAATGAATGATGCAAACGAGCAAAGAGTTAGCAGCAGGAGGTTTTACATTCAGTAAAACTGTTTCAGAGCCCTCTGAAATCTTGCATATGAAATCAATACTGGGCCAAAGAAAGCAAAGCAGGTAACGTCAAACTTAACCACGTCACCGTCAATATGAATAAAATAAAATAAAATAAAATAAATGGTATTACAATTTTAATATGCACTTCGCATCCATGGTAACTTGGACGTATATATACGTCCTGGCTGGTTGGGTGGTTAAAAAGCATGATATATGTCAAGACATTGTTTTCCTGCAGCTTAAGCTATCAAACAACCTTAGGTGTTCTAAGGCATTTCATGGAAAATGTTCACTGAAAACAACTATGAAATTTGCACACAGACCAGCTGCTTCATCATAGCATGTCCACCGCACATATTATTATTATTATTATTATTATTATTTGTGAGTCCGAAGACATCGTGGGAGGACACCTATCGTACAACTCTCCATCTCTACCACTACACTGAACCTCTACTACCAATCATCTACATCAGGCAATCATAATTAGCAATCTTTTCTGTTTAATGAGATGAAATTACAGCTCAAAGAATAGAAATATGATAAAGCTTCAGAAATTTAGACTGAATCACAGAACTCAATGTGATCTCAAAGGAAGAAGGATGATTTCCTGTGGTGTTTCAAGCAGATGTAATATCACTGTTTTTGGCATTACGGTAGCAAGTACAATAGCTGTTAACCATGTCTTTATTATTATTATACAGGTATCTTCACATAGAGGACTCATCATTCTTCTGACCCATTGCTTGTTTCACAGGATAAAAATGTTGATATCTCTGTATGTATAAGGATAATTTACCTTCAGCTAAAAAGCTCTTACAAAAGGTTTTTCGTGTCACATCTTTTGTAACACAAACGTTACAAAAGGATGGGATTCGAATCTAGGTCTTCCAACTAAACTCACGACATTCTCTATATCAATTAAGAAGTGATGTACTCCATGTATGAATTCGCGGAAGAAACCCTTCTGATGGGACAACAATCTGTAATCAAGTTACGCACATAAGTCGTTTTTCTGCCAGTCTGAGAGCCCTTGAATAACATGTTATGTTAATACATAAATTCTTGACTACTGTGCCCAGATTTGGTCACCTCGGTTCCTTCTTGATGGGGAGGAGGTGGAGAGGATCCAGAAGCGAGTGACTAAGATGATAGCAGGTCTATGAAATGAACCATATGAGAACAGGTTGAAGTTTTGTGGGTTGCAGAAACTGGTTGATAGGCAGAAAAGGGGAGATATGATTGAGACATTCAAATTGCTAAAAGGATTCTATAAGATTAATTCAGAGGATATTTTTGAGATCAGGACTGGTGGTGGGAGAACTAGGGGACACCTATGGAAGCTGGGCAAAAGTGTGGTTAGCAGTGGTGTTAGAGCTGGGTTCTTTACTTTTAGAGTTGTAAATGAGTGGAATAAGCTGCCTGAGTCTGTTGTGGGTGCTATGACAGTGAGCGAGTTCAAGGCAAGGTATGATAGATATTGTGAGAATATCGTATAGTTGTGTGGACATGATATTTAGGGCCTCCCTCGATGAGTCTAAGGACTCCCTGGAGTAGCCCGAAAAAAAAAAAAAAAAATAATAATAATAATAAAATATAACGTACCCTGTCATTAGTTGATTTGGTATCTCCATCTATAACTTCCTCATCCATAAAAAATTGTGCGGCAGTGCTCCGACGTATATCTCCTGGTGTATGTCTTTTTGACATGATTCGAAGTTCGCCTATGGGGACAGTAATAATGTTTTACCTTTACTATCAAACACTATATCAAGAAGCTAGCATGCGGTAATCGCAAATTTGAAAATTGACAACAGACACCTTGCTGTGCTGTGTATGGTCAGTTTCCGCGAATTATTCTAATAATCATTTCACAACTCTGCAGATACATTAAAAGCAAGGATGTCGATAAGCATTTTATATGTGTTGACACAAAAAAATAAATAAATAAATCGCAAAAAAAAAAAAAAAAAAACCAATGTTAAATTTTCCACATCACATATAGAAGCCGAATAATACAATCGAAACCTGGCTTAAAATGAGTCGCCACCTACAAATATTAAAATAAACATAGCAAACACTGTGTGGCTGTTCATTTTAACAAAAAAAAAAAAAAAAATAGTTCATACCAAACGCTTGAAATAATTGTTTATTATCAAATATTGAGAGAATTAACTAAACGTTAGATCCATCAATATGTCAAATAGTGTGAACGTTTGCTTGTTTACAGTAAACCACAGTGTTATCTTAAGATAATCTACCAGCGATGTCTACATACAAACATACGGTTTCCTCATCCAAACAAGGATCTAATAAGAATGAACAGCTTCCTACACCAGATATGTTTGTCCTGAGTGTACACTTTTGCTTCATGCCAAAGTATGAAAATTCTATTTGATATTGTCGATCCATCTCACAGGGAGTTATTACTCTTCTAACGATTTCTGGATCACTTAAAAAATCTTGTTGAACAAGATCATTCCTTGGATTCTTATAACATTCTAACAATCGCAGCCTTTTCTTACTCACAACAGTGATATAAGGTGGTCAACCACTCCTCCTATGTATCTCTCCATAATTAACGAATTCCATTCATCTTATCCCCTAAAACAGTCATTAAACATCGTTTAACCAAAGGCATTTACTTTCCTATTATTATTATTATTATTATTATATGACACCTCCAGGGAATCCCAAGACTCATCGAGGGCGAGTGTGCCAACAGCATCGAACGACTGATTCACTTCCAACTACTAACTGGCGTAATTTTTTACGTGAGCCATTAGTAGCAGAGGCTCTACCAATCGACCGACCTTTGCACTCACATAGTGTACGCTTGTTATCTAGAAAAAAAAAAAAAAAAAAGATACCTTGTTTAGAAACATCAGTGAAAGCGATGTCTGTTTTCACTGATACCATGCTGTCTTTCTAAACTTTCATAACTTCCTACAGCCCATCTTTAAGAAAGACAAAGGACTCATCTTTATCACACGTTTTCATTAATTTTGCTTTGCCTGAATTGGTGTCCTGGACTATGTCAGAATTATCAATTACAATATTAAATGAGTTCATTTCTGCAGATTATTTGTGAATAAGACTAAATCATCAGCATTTTCCAGATCAGATACTCTAATATACTTAGACAACTTTAATCCTTAGTACTTCTGTTGCAGTGTCATAACATCAATTGCAATACTATAAAGAAATTATTGCAGAACACATTCCTGTCTTACGCCTGGTGTAAGACAGGTATAATATAATGTATAAAAATAAATAAATGAATAAATAAATCAGCTAACGCCTTTTATTCCCTAATAGGGAGTAGGCGAGGCTTTTATACCCTATCTAGCTATTAGAGACTGAGTAGGCAGTTCAATCACCACCGGTAGCCAATCAGATATAGCTGGTCCATGTCTATCGCTAATTATAGGCGGCTACTGATGAAGAGACCGGCAAACAAGTGCTGCCATCACATGGTGCCTGACCCTAACAGGATATGTTGTCTGAAATAATGTGGGTGCTACGGTCGATTTTCTTGAGTTTACGGGTCGAAATACCCGAGTTTCCTGGAGGAGAAACCGACTTGCCCGCCAGAGATCGATTAACTCGAGAACCGGTCGAAGATAGGCATAGAAAAAATTCATGCAGTCGGCGACCAGACGAGAACCTAGGTCCTACTTCGTGCTGAAAAGCGCAGAGGACACACGAGCCACTTCCACTGAGCTACAAAGGCATAATTTAATAAATATATATATATATGCATCCCATAATCTCTTAAAATCTTTCATACATTTTTTTTATTAACTGAATAAAAGCCTTTTGGAAGTCAAAAAAATATGTTATCACAGGTGTGGATTTCTTAACATTTCTCAGTGATTTTATTCCCTTAAAATTGTTGGTATATGCATCTTCTTCCCTTTCTTATCTATCTTCTCCATGTCTGAGTTGCTTCCTAACCATATCCTTTATCCTGCTGCGTGTAGGGTTACCATATTCTAAAATGCCAAAATGCTGACAGCCCATCCCATGACCAACTCGTTCCAGACACAAACATCTAACACAAAAATACATACATATCTTTGAAATCTTTACCTTTGTAAGCTTTTTATTAATTGAATGTGATGAGTATGCTTATTAGAACACACAAAAATATGAGATCTTGTGATATTTTTTCTGACTTGACACTTCAAAATGCAGACATGTCTGCATAAATGCTGACGTATGGTAACCCTAGCTGCGTGTAATAATGCAGAAGACTTTACCTGGAACAAAAAATGAGCTAATTCTCCTATAATTTTCACACACTGTGAAACATCATCACCATCAAATTACTGCCATGTACCCTCAAGGGGTGTACAGGATATGACAGTACTACATGAAAAAATTACATCATTACTAACTTCCTATCTACAATTTTCCTCCACACTGTGAAACATTCTTTCTTAAAAATTGATATTATTATACTTCTAGTAAAGTCTCTGGGAACTCTACCACTTTGATAGAAAATGTTCAGGATCTGAGTTAAGACATTATACACAGTAATCGCATCATATTTTGGCGATTCTTAATGTTTCAATTTATTTATATCCAGCCTGCTTTTCGATGACTTAATGGGAATGATATCATGTAGGGAAAAGTCTGTTCACCAATGATAATTGGATCTCAAGACAGGACAATGTTTAAAAAATTTTCAATATATTTTGCCCATTTTGAAGGATAGCATGTAGCCCTTCAGTTATCCTCTCATTTTATTAAATTCAATTAAATGGAGACGATCAGAGTCACTTTCGAGGAGTGGGGTAAGTGACTCTGATTTCTCATTTCTGTTTCCATACTTATTATGGAAACAGAAATGAGCTAGTCTGTATTTATACAAATGCTAGAAGTATTCGAAACGGGATGGAATGAAATTGTAGCATTGATAGAGTTCATTCGACGAACAGTTTTGGTAAGGGTGAGACGTAATCGACCTAAGATGATATTCTTCAGCCCATCATGTTCTGACAGGAACAGACATGAGAGATATGTGGTCTTTGGTCAAGACAGACAATGCAAAAAAGGGAGGAATTGATAATACCAGAAAAAGTTGTGTCAATTTAAAATGGAGAAAGACGCAAGGAGCAAATACTGACAGTGGTATTCAAGTAGTATGGGGTGAAGTGTAGGTGAACAGGATGAAATGTTCAGTACATGTTACTATAGATGTTCAAGCAAATTGATCTCGCTAATAAGAAAATTGTGATCATTATGGCGACTTCAATTATGAAATTGTAGATTAGAATAAAGAAATAGCATCAGGAACCAAGAAGAATGAATTTTATGAGTTTTTATTGGGCAACTATCTTAAGAAGTATATAACAGAGGGTAAACATATGTCCAGGTTCTTGGAATAGCAATAGATATTCTTATAAATGAAGTGGACCATATTCCCTCATTTGGTGAAAGTGACCATGAAGTGATTACTTGGTTAGTGTCCAGCCATATCAGGACTTTTGTGAGAAAGGATTATATGGGGAACTATAAGGCAGATGATTATGTCAAAATCAGGAGGCCGCTTGCAGCGATATCATGAAATGAGGAATTGGAGGCAAAGGAAATCACTGATACTTGGTCTCTACTCATGAAGTATCTAGCAGAGGCAATGACTCAATGGGTTCCAAAGGTCAATGGATTATATAGGGTGGGTGTAAAATGAATGACAGAAGAGGTGAAGCATGCTACCTGGAAGAAAAGCCATTTTGCAGGCTGCACAGGATAGATGAAGATAATCAGTTTCATGAGGAGTACAAAGAGCAGACAAGGAAAATAACTAGCTTGATAAGGGAAGCAAAAGTGCAGTATGAGCAGCAGTTAGCAAAAAGACAGTGCGGTGCTGTATGATAAGCAGGTTATATGTTGAAGAATAAGATCCCAGAAGAGGAAATGTTCACTAGTTGCATGGGTTTAGAATATAGCTTGGAGCTATTGTTGTTTAATTTGTATCTAAATGACATTAGAAGGGGCTTAAATAGTGATATAGAGCTGTATTTACAGAAATATTACAGTTGAATACAGTTTAATATTCAGATACAAATGTTGTAGCATTGCAAGATGACCTAAATATACTCTCTGATGGGCGAATATGGAGAGATGTCAGTTTAGCAAAGTGCAAGGTTTTAAAATTAGAGAAACAAAGATGATATCATTATTATTATTATTGATATTACTTCGTGATACTTCCAAGGAGTCCAAAGCCTCATCGAGGGAGGGCACCTACTCAACAATACTCCTTCTCCATCACTCAATCAAATCACACCAATCAAAACACACCGAACCACCACCATTACCATCATCATCATCTACACTAACGCCATCTACTGCTCACCACCACCACCACCACCAGTATTTTTCTCTGTAAATTGTATGTGTTCTGAAGGCCGATTTGTTGTAAGTGGGATGAAAAAGCCGATGCTCTGGAGAAATACTCTAGTATCTCCGCACGAGTTCGGCTAACTCGCCTTGAATTGAAAAAACCATGCATAGATACCTCTTGTCACGACGAGAATCAAACGTAGACCTTTTCCACCCAAATGGCGTGACGTACCGTCGTTCTTAAAATTACTCAATGGAGATATGCTGCCGACAGGTTTCGAATCTATGCGGGGAGATCCCAGGGGATTTATTGTTTGTCGCCTTTATCACTAGGCCACAACTGCCGGAGATGCAGAGTATATGATTGGTTGAGATATTTTAGAGATTTCAGAATGCAGAAGTCTTTTATTAAAATATTTCACCGGCATTTTTGTACATTTCCATGGTTATATAGTCTTCTAATGGTGTTTTGCTACTTTTCATGTTATATTTTAGTTCTGACATCGTCATTTATTTGATAGATTATTCTTTGTAATATGAAATTTTACTTCTTTATTTTCGAAACCCATTGTTTGTAGTTTTCTCTTTTCTTTTATTTCCATAAATAAATGAAAAAGCTCACGCCTTTATTCCCTTATAGGAAGTCAGCATGGCCTTTTAACCCTACTTAGCTTTTGGAAACTGAGTTGGTAGTTGAATCTTCACCAGTAGCCAATCTGAGATAGCTGGCCCAGGACTATCATTAATTATAAGCTGCAATCCATCAAGAGACAGGCAAAGAAGAGATTCGTTATCTACGTACCTATCCCTAGCAGGCAGTTTCCGGGAGAAAAGTCACTCTTATCACGTCCAGTGATCGACTAAGTCGGAAACTGGTAAAGAAAGTCTTATAATAAGTATCTCCAGTTGGCCAGTCGACTTCAATTCAGTGGTTAAATTATTAATATATATATATATTAATATATATATAGTAGGGCTGAACTCTTCTGGGGTTTGCTTGGATCCTCCAGTCCATCAGCCACTTCTCCAGTGTATGAATACTGTTTTGCAGTCTTCTGATAGGCAGTTGGGGCTGAGAGATCTTACTAATAAAGCAGTATAAGCTGTATAAAATGCACTGATTGTGATCTTGAGTTTTGAGGGATATCAGCATGTAGATAGAAATAGTGGGGGAGAGGTGCAATTGTGAGCCCTGTGACACACCCACTAGGTTCTTGCGTCTAGTTGATACAGTTTCATTTATTTTGACCTGGATGTATCTGTCTTTGAGGTATGTGTCAATTATTTTTATTAAATTAATTGATATATTGAATTTGATGAGTGTGTAGAGAAGACCCTGATGCTACACCTAATCAAAAGCCTTCGCAGCATCTATGCAGACCACAGCTGTGTGGAGATTCCAGTTGAAACCTTTTGTGATATATTCGACCAGTCAATATATTTGTTGTACAGTGATAGGGTTTTTTCTGAATCCGAACTGCGCATTTGGAATTATATCTAATTTATCCGTTGCTGATTGAAGCCTTGTAAGAATGACTTTTTCCGCAACCTTCCCAAGACTGGATAGAAGACTGATTAGGTCTGTAGCTTTTGGGGAATTGAGAGTTCTTTCCAATCTTTTTGATTGGCGTGATATCCGCCGTTTTTCTAAGTTATGGAAAAATGCTTGAATCTGGGGATGGCATTGATTATGTTGATTAGATGTGCAATGGCTTTTCTGGGGAGGGGTCTGATTATTCTATTTGTGAGTCCACCTGGACCGGGAGCCTTGTTGTTGTTCAGATGGGTTATGATATTTGTAACTTCTGCTGGAGAAGTGGGTGTGATAGGCTCTGAGTTATCCTTTTGTTGTCTTAAGACCTGCTTGACTCAGTTGTGAATCATGTAGATAAGATTGATGTTCAGATTTTCATAAGAGGGGTTACGTTGAGTTTCCAAGCTGTTAATTAGAGCTTCGGCCTTTTCTTAATCTGTGTGAGTAATTCCATTCTTGGTCTGTATTGGGGTATAGGTTGCATTTAGAGTGGAGAGTTCTCAAGAATTTCCAGATGGATTTGTCCTATGGGTTTGGATTATTCAGCTTGGTTTCCCAATCTTGGTTTTGATGTTTTTGAAGAACTTCACGGACTTGTCTATTTTATTATTATTATATCGGGCAACTCTAAGGAGTCGACAGACTCATCGAGGGAGGCCCTAACATCATGTCAAGAACAACTATTCGATATTCACACAGTATCTATCATACCTCGCCTTGAACTCATTCACGGTCATAGCACCCACAACACACACTTGCAGCTTATTCCACTCATTCACCACTCTCCAAGTAAAAAACTTAGCTTTAACACCCCGGCTAACCACATTCTTTCCCAGCTGCCATGTATGTCCCCTAGTCCTCCCACCACCAATCCTATTCTCAAAAATATCTTCTGTATTAATCCTATAGAAACCCTGCAGTAATTTGAATGTCTCAATCATATCGCCCCTTTCCCGCCTATCAACTAATTTTTGCAACCCACAAATCTTTAACCTGTTCTCATACGGTTCACTCCACAGACCTGCTATCATCTTAGTCACACGTCTCTGGATCATCTCCACTTCCTCCCCATCAGGAAGAAACCCTGAAGCCCATATCTGGGAACAGTAGTCTAGATGTGGTCTTATCAAGGCTCGATATAGGGGAACAATAACTTGCTTGTCTCTGCTTGTTAAAGTATTTTTCAGCAACCAAGTGATTTGATGAGCTGGTTTGGCCACTTATGCAATGTACCCCCTAAACTTCAACTCCCTCTCCACCAACACTCCCAAATCCCTGGTCTCATCAATCTCCTGGAGTACGGTTCCACCAATGTGATATACTGCTGCTAATCTTTTCACTCCAAAATGCATAACCTTACATTTTGCTACATTAAATTTACATCCATTTTCCCTATCCCAATCCTCTAAACTATCTAAATCATCCTGCAAAAGTTTGACATCTTGTGCACTTACAATTGCTCTACCCAACTTTGCATCATCAGGGAACAAGTGAGCACTTCCTTTCAGATCCTTTCCTATATCGTTAATGAACAAATTGAATAGTAGTGGTCCAAGAACAGAACCCTGCTGCACACCACTAGTCAAAAACCGTCTTTTGGACATTCCACTCCTGAATAAACCACCCTCTGGTATCTCTCCATCAACCACCCTCATATCCATCTCACCAACGCTATATCCTTCCCAATCTGCTCCAGGTTACTGATTAGAGTAACATGTGGTATCCTGTCAAAGGCCTTAGCAAGGTCCATTAGAATCACTGTTAAACCCACTACCCTTATCCGGTTCAGCCGTCACTGTGTTATAAAACGTGAGCAAGTTACTGAGACATGATCTACCCTTCAAAACAGCATGTTGTCCTCCATACAGTATCTCATTTACACCTATCCAATCTTGTGTGCTTCTCTTGTCTAATTTCTCCAAGACCTTGACAACGATTCCTAATATGCTAATCGGTCGGTAATTTAAAACATCTGTCTTGGAACCTCCTTTATGTAGTGAAACTATTTTCCCCTCTTTCCACCCCCTCGGGACTAACCCAGACCCGATTCTCAAATTAAACAAAATGGTCAAGGGTACTGACAATTCTTTAGCCGCTTCACGTACTACACGAGCTGGTATACCATCCAATCCCACAGATGTGTTGACATTGAGGTTTTGTAATAGACTAGTCACCTCCATTTCATTCACCACAATTCCCGTATAATCTATTGGTTCATTTATTTCTGCAATGTCACCACCTGGAAGATATATTCTTGCAAAATGCTCGCTTAGTAATTCAACTATATCAGCTGATTCAGTTACCTCCCTACCACTGGCATTCTTTAAAATCATTCTGCTATATACATTTTTTCTTTTACTTGCAACATATCGAAAAAACTGTTTAGGATTCTTTTTAGCCTGGATGGCCAATGTTCTTCCATAATCCTTTTTTGCTTTTCTTACCACACTTGTTACCCCTCTGGCCTGGGCTTTATATCGTTCATGTGCCTGCAGGTCACCTTTCTCTTGTAATTCCCTCCACAGTTGTTTCATTTTTTTCAGCTCAAGCTTAATGGTGTTATTCATCCATTTAATCCTTACTTGATTTATTATTCGGACTCTAGGTATACAGTCAGCCATTGCTTCATGCAAACAACACTTCTTTACCGCCTCCCATGCACTTTCAACTTCTAGCCCTTGCAGTTGTACAAGCCATGGAACTGAACCAATCAATCTCCTAAGCTTGTTATACAACCAGCCTGATAATTCCACATTGACCCCGTCTTAATTGTAAAATCCACTGCTTTAGCCACCTCCCAAGTCAAGACCCTATGATCACTCTCACCAATTGGTGGCAACGTGGTCATATTCGTTACAGTCAAATTCTAAGATGCAATCACCGGGTCAAGCACTGTCTGACCCCTAGTATTTTCCGTTACATGCTGTCGCAGATAGTTATCCCTTAATAACCGCATAAAATCCAATTCCTTCCTCCTCCTTCCAATCAATGTTACCATAGTTGAAATCTCCCATAATAATTACCCTCCTTCCACTCATTTCTTCTATTTGCTTATGCATTCTATCTCCATCATCTATTTCATCACCTGGTCTATAGCAGCACCCAACTGTATATTTAGTTCTGCTAATTTCAATCTCACACCAAATAGCCTCAAATGTGCTCTTTTCTCTATCCTGCAGTTCCACTTCTATTCGTCTTGGCTGTAGCTCATCAGCTATCATCAATAACACTCCCCCCCCATTTTATTCTCCTTGTCACTCCTGAACACACCATACTACTCACATGCAATCCCACTAGCTGTGCCATCATATATTAGCGATGTTTCATTAATGTCAATAACCTGTGGTCTGGAAGTGCCAACCAAGGCCAAAAATTCTTCCCTCTTGTTCCTAATACTTCTGGCATTTGTATACATGAATTGAAGAAGCCGATTTGTCCCATCCCTATTTTGATGCCTTTTACTAGCTGTCCCATTCTGATTCGTGGTCTTTCCTACTCGCTTGGGCATATTACACACATTCACACACTCAACTGTCTCCCTAAAATCTGCAAATCTACCCCCCCCTTAATAACTCTAGTTTCCCTGGTTCTGTAACTTCACTTCCACCACATTCGACAACACCTTTTCAAGTCTCCACACACCAAATCCATTCATATGTAATCCATCCATTTTATATAAATCCTTTCGCCCATCGAACTTATTCCACACATCCACAAATTCCACACCACTCATCAAACATAATTCATGCATAAAGTCATTAGCAATTATGTCCCTCTTTCTATACTCTTCACTGTCATGCCGTGGAAACAGTCTCACCATCTTAACTCTCTCACTCTTTTCTTTTGCTACCTCAGGCAATTCCTTCTCATTCTCACTCATAGCCTTTTTATTTCCTTTCAAATCATTTGTACCGACTACCACTATCAATTCTTTCACCTGCTGTTTTTGCATCCTAATTGACTCGCTTACATATTTACGGTCGCACCGGGTTGGTAGGATTTTGTTAAACTCAACTAACACACCTCTTACTAGGGAATCTCCATACAATACACGCTCTTTTATTTTCTTTACATTCACTATCATACTTTTGCCAATTATTAGTCGGTTCGCTTGTTAAAGATTTGTTGTCAACGTTCCAGTTGATGGTTTACACTATGTATCATTCCTCGTAATAGAGCTATTTCACTCAGTGCGTCAGTGTCGTCATTTTTATTTTCCGATGATTCATTCAATCGTTCTGTACGCTTAACTTCATTCACTCTATCAACGCCACTCTCCCAGCTATCAGGTACTACCTCGCAAACAGTCTCGTTCATACCTCGAATATCGCTGTTATCTAGATTCTCACTTTCAACAGTATCACTCACACGACCTGAAACTTTCTTTAAATCCTCACATTCTTTACACTTTTTGCACACATTCACACCACAATCGTTGTTTAACCAGACTACAACCGCTCTCCTCGATGCATACATTTCGCAAACGGAACACTGAATCATGTCTTTTAAATTAAGATTTCCAGACAAATATAGCGACCTAGACGCCATCTTTATGTTCCTCTTTATGGGAGCCATGAGCACAGATAATCGATCTATCAGTTTACTGTTAAAATATTCAAAAAACACACAAAAATCACCCAGACACGTTAAACTGCTAAAGGAAACAATATGTAATTATTATATGTTGATATGTACTACTTAATATATACTTAATTATTCCTATAATAACTTATCTCAATCAGGAGCTCTTCTTAGACACGTCTACAGCGCTTGGCTCACTAGCGCCTTCGTCTGAATTTGAATTATTCAGAGTTGTTTTGTCTCCTTGGACTCTTGTATTGCGTACCTCTTTCTGGCTTTGTTTTTTAATCTGATCAGGTCCATGATTTCCTCAGGGATCCGACCGCTAGGGTGAAAGACTGTGGATTGTGTAACTGATGCTATTGCTTTTTTGATTGTTCTGGTAAGGTTGTTTACTGCTGTGTCTGTTTCCTCTTTTTTGTGGATAATAGGTATAATTCGCCCACCGTTTTCAGGTCTCTCCTTGGAATTTTGCCAAGAATAGTCGATTCATGCTGAAGGGGAGAAAGAAATGAAGGATGTACGAATTGGTCGCCAACATGCGAAATCACGTGCTTTCTTGTCTGTCGCTGCACTAGTACTAGCTTGATTTTTGTTCTCTTTTTGCATTATTTTTTTATTATTAATTTGTATGATGGATCCAGTACAGTCAACAAATTCTATTGTTACACGTTTCAGTAGCTCTTGCAAAAGAATATTGAATAATGTGCTGACATTCTGCGAAAAAGAATCGTCAGAAGGCCGTCTTCTTGTTCCCCTTTCTCAAGTCATAAAAAGTGCAATTGCGGGCGTATCGGGGTCGACTGTTAAAAGAATTCGTAGGGAATCAAAAGGTGAAGGTAAGCCAAAATTTAAATCTCCTAAAAAAAAAAAAACACAGAGTAAAGAAAACCATCGAAACCGTAGCTTTGAATGATTTTGATGTAGACGTTATAAGAAGAACTATTCACGAATTTTACGTATTCGAGAAAAGAGTGCCAACTGTTCCGAAATTGATTCCTGTGCTTAAAGAAAAAATTAATTTTCCTTGGAATAGAGAAACTTTAAGGAAAATACTTCATGAAATCGGATTTTGTTTTAAAAAGTCCCAGAATAAAAGGAAACTTATCATGGAGCGAAGTGACATTGTTTTATGTAGAACGCAGTATTTGCACGTATTAACACTCTACGTACATTTTTCCAACTGTTATACGAGCAAAATAGTTACACTTTAAAAACAGCAATGTTCGTAAAAGAAAAGCTAAATTTTCCGACCTGTAATAATAAACAAACTCAGTTTGTTTATTATTACATCCCAGAAGACAGACTGATTACCCTATTATCGGAATGGATTCTCCTTTTTCTGACATGCGCAGTAGTTTCGAGGGACCTCAAATCGGTGGGCGAACTATAATGGGCTGGTGTGATCTGAGAGAGTTCTGGAGAGTACAAATACATAAAGGAGTGCAGAGGAGAGAATTGCTCTTGTGTACCGAACTTAAACAGAATAGGGCTGTGATCAGAAGATAACTCGTTTAATGTTTCCAGCCAATACTGGTATCCCATGTTTCTGAGAATAGCGATGTCGAGTACATCTGAACTTCCAGCTGGGCTGTGATGGGTGGGTTCTGTAGGTCCGGCTTTAACAATAGAGTTTTTCCGTTGAGTAATGATTTAGACTATTCGACCTTTGTCATTGATTGTGGAGCTGAAACAAGCTATATGCTTGGCATTAAAGTCTTCAACCATGATGATGGAATCTGTGGAGCCGAGAATGGAGTCCAAGTCAGATAGCAGTTATAGAATCCTGGGTGGATTGTGTTTAGCATAGATTTTGATACTGCCAACATTGTTTGTATGAACTTCAATACCTGTTATCTGTAAGTTCTTGGTTTTCTGATTGGTCAGGATGTTGTGGTTTAGATAGTTTTTAATGTATACGGCTGTACCTCCTCCACTGGTGGTGAGTCTGTCTGTTTTGTACAATATATAGTTTTGAAATTTAGAATTATTAGCTGGCCTGAGATGTGTTTCATTTACTAAGATTATATCAGGATTGTATTCTTGCAGTTCCAGGATTTTGTTGCTCAGTCCATTTGCTTCCATGCAGTTATGATAAGGGAGGGTTATATTTCTCTTTATTCATGATTGAGGGCTGTCATAATTGAATAGTTTCCTTGCAGGAATTTCTTCGTGGAGGATGGCGTAAGATTTGTTTTTCTGAACTGCTGAAGCATGGTAGCTAGTGAGGCAATTAGTACTGATGTTTGGTTGGAGCTTGTGAGTTCGTTGGAGGAAGTATCCTTGGCTCGTGCAGCCTCGGCGCCTATGTTTTGGTCCTGGTTTCAGGTTGTTTTCCTTCTTGAGTTGTCAAAGTGAAGGTTGTTTGGGCTGGATGGCGATCTGCACGGTTTCCCGTATCTTTATATCTTCAGTATCAATTAATTGATACTGAAGATACAAAGCCATTTATGCTGTTTATGTAGCATAAAGCATAAAGCCATTTATGGTACATGTGATTTTTTTTTTTCAAAACTTGAGATTTAAAAAAATATATAACTTATATATATTTTGAAATTATATATGTTATTATAACTTATATTATTTTTTTTATGTATGCTTATTAGAAAAAACGAATTCTAATCAGTTTTGTTCGAAAGGAATTTAACATGATTACCAAAGAAAGAGCCGTACGGCTTCATTTTACTTACGATGTATTAAAGAATGCTACATTGAAAGAATTTCTCGACTTTCTCTAATTTATCTTTCATTCTATAGAGGGCGCTATAATACCTTTATTATTATTACTATTATATACTGTAAGTTGATGCCATTTTTACGCCATTGTTTGAGATTTTGTGCCGGTGTTTCGAATAAGTAAGTTGTGTTTTTTAAAACATATTTTTAATTGTTATTTCATAATGAGAACTGGTGGAGGAATGCGGCGTTCTGCACGAGGTAGATCTGCTCCCTATAAACCTAAAATATTTGTTCCACGAATCCCGTTTGACTTTTATGTTTGCGAATCCTTTTTTCAGAGAGTTAAGCCGGCACCCGATGATAATAATTTAACACAAGCGTTGCTAAAGAGGAATCAAGATTTGACTCCAACACCTCAAGAGCAAACAGCAGTTCTCAATCTTGTTACTAAAATTCAGACTGTTCTTGATAACTTAGCTTTAGCGCCGGGTAACTTTGATGCTTGCCAGATTGAAGAAGTTAGACAAGTCGGTTCTTTTAAGAAAGGGACAATGATGGCCGGACATAACGTAGCTGATATTGTGGTTATACTGAAAACATTACCTACCAGTGAAGCAGTTCAAGCATTAGCGAATAAAGTGATGGAAGATATTAAGCAGAGTGAACCGCATGAAATTTTGACCATGCTTACTAATGAAGGTGGTTTTGAAATAAGTTCTTCCGAAGCTACAGTGAAAATTCTCATCACTACAATTCCCCAGAACTTAAGGAAACTAGATCCTGAGTTACACTTGGATCAGAAGATACTTCAGAACAACTTGGCTGCTATTCGACATTCACGTTGGTTTGAAGAAAACGCCCATCATTCAAGTATTAAGGTTCTTATTAGACTTCTACGTGATCTGCGTAGTCGTTTTGATGGGTTTAATCCCTTAAATCCTTGGATCATTGATTTACTTGCTCATTATACGATTATGCATCATCCAAGTAGACAACCGTTGGCACTGAATTTAGCTTATAGACGTTGCCTTCAACTTCTTGCTGGTGGTTTGTTTCTTCCAGGTTCAGCTGGTATTCCTGATCCATGTGAGAATGGCAATGTTAGAGTACATACTGTTATGAGTTTGGAACAACAGGATTATGTATGTCTTACAGCACAAACACTTCTCCGTGCACTAGCTCATGGTGGGTATAAGCAAGTTCTTGGATTTGAGGGAAATGATAGTATTGCGACAGAAATGAGTGTATGGGATGGTGTAGTGGTTTCCCCTTTAAGTAAAGCTTATGAGAAACCACCTGACAAGAAAGAAGAGGAAACTGCTGAAGATATGGAGCAAGAAGCTCCTACAGAAGAAGTGATGGAAACCCAAGAACCATAAATGATTCATGCTTGCTTATGTTCATTAATATACATGAACTTTGTAATATCCAATCTTGTTCACCTTTCATTTAACATTTGATGTAAGTGGGATGTCCCATAAAATAAATCTTTTCAAAACTAGTTCCTATATTGTAGTTAATCAGAAGAATTGTTACATTTTTAGATTTAAATAGCTTTTGATTTGCTTTCTAATAATAATTTGAAAACAAGATAAAATACATTCTTAAGCCTCTACAAGGACAAGAGTTGACCTTGTAATTTACTTCTTGTTAGGGGAGCACAAACTGGACAAATTACCTAAAAGGGAGAGGTCTTTCAAGATAGTGGGTAATAATTGTCCATAAAATTACAAAGGAGAAAGAATGAGAAAATAAATTTAAAAGAAATAGAGAACTCCAGTCACTAGACTAGAATCAAGAATGGATGTTTTAGCAACTAAATCTGAGATGAATGTTTAATAAAAAAAAAAGTAAATCTCCCATTTAAAATACCTTTACATATCAATAGACATCAATAGAAAATGTAACATGAAAGTGCTGACACTTGGATTTGAATATGTATAATTTTGTTATACATATTCATATAGATGTTAGTTCTGACTGAAATACACAAAGAATTTCCATTAGCAATGTGTGTGTGTGTGTATATATGTATGTATATTAACTTTTCAATTAAGAAGGATATTTGCTAATGCATTTTATTTACAAGTATAAAAGAAATAAAACTTCTGTTATTATTTGATGTTACTTGTTTCAAGGGGACATCAAAGACACAGGAACTAGCAACTACAGAGGAGATTATCACTATAATTACTCAGATGTGGCTAACAAGTACAAAAAAAAATGTATATAGTGACAAGGACTTAGTTAATTTTAGAAACAAAGTCAGTTAAAATATGCAGAATAAGCAACCAAATTAACATAATTACCACTTACCTCTTATGATGAAGAACGCACATTACCTTCACATGCAGTCATACTTTTTTTTTAATTCATTCACACTACCTATACTCTCCACTTCCAAAGTCACTCTATTCTTGTACCACTGAGAAAAATATGGTTTATGCCCCTTTCTTATTGCATTCATTCTTTCTTCCATAGATATCCTCTTTCACCTTCCATAAAATGAGAAATTCCACCTACCAGTATTTTATGAGCCTAAAGTTTGTCAGTTTCTGTCATCTGTTTTTTTTTTTTTTTTTTTTTTGAGGTTGAGGAACCTATAAGCACATCAATGTTTGTGTGTCGAAGGGGAGTTGCAGATGTGGATCAAGAAAGAAGACTTGCATTTTTCTTAACAGTTGCAGGTTATAATATAATTTGAATACTTCGTGAGGAAGGTTGTTACAGAAGGCAGATACAATAAGAGAAGTGGCAAGTTTGTGTTTGTAGTTGCACTGAAAAGGTATGCTGGGAAACTGCTGCTGCTGCTCAAACAGTAGCAACACAGAGTGGAGGAATGGTGGGTGCTAGTTCAGTTGAGTAGTGAACCATCGAAGTCCCTGTAGAATAGGCAGAGTTGAGATATCTAAGAGATAGATTGAAATAGGTGGGGTGGGGGAGAACGTCTTGTGACAAATTGTTAGAGAATTTTTACTGAGGTTTTACTTGGGTACACCACCCCAAATGTTGTGGAGTAGTATTCTAGGACTGGATGGATTTGTATAGTTAGTATTTATCCAGGATGAACCCAAGGTGTGATTTTTTGCCGGCCTGGTTGGCCGAGTGGTTAGCGTATCTGCTCTCCAGCCAAAAGGTTGCGGGTTTGAATCCTGCCATGGGCATGGATGCTTGTTTTATGATAATACTAGTAGTGGTGGTCAGCAGTAGATGGCGTTAGTGTAGTTGTGGCTGGTGGAGACGGAGAGTTATAGAGTAGGTGCCCTCCCTTAATAAGTCTTTGGACTCCCTGGAGTGAGTTGTTATGTAATAGTAATAATAATTTGGGTGGGTGAACAGTAGCATCTTGAGTGCAAGAGAATGCCCAGTTTTTTAGATATCGAGGAAGCTGTTGCTTATCAGTCCAAGCAGAGATATTACTGAGAATAAGGGTAGATGAGCCGTGATCCCTTTTTGCTTGAAAAAAAAGAAAGACTGCTCTGGTGGCATTGTTCAGAGTTTACTCTTCCTATTGTAGGATGTAATGGAGATTATTGTTTAAGAAAAATGTCATTAAACATTTTTTTTCTTACCCTTCTTAAAAATATTATACAATCCTATATACTGGCACTTTTCCATGCTCTGTTCTTTTCTGTAGTTCTTGCTGTTTCTGATTCCATGGTATTGCTTACCTTAACTGAGAATTCTACACATGTTGCCTCCTTGCTGGTGAACACTGCATGCTTACTCTTTCCTGTTAGTCTTCAAAGGGGCTGACAGGAGATCTTGAGTTGTTTTCTGATGATGCAAAGATAACCAAGGCAATCGGAAATGCTATGTTATACAGCTATTTACTGGGTGATTTGAATAGGCTGGAATGTGAACATAGGTAATAGTTGTCGATTCAGTGTTAGTAAATGCAAAGTTGTGCACTTGGCGTGATGCAATATCCAACAGCATATTATATTCCTGGGATTATGGTTGGAGTAACTGATGAGGCTAGAGATCCTGGAGTTTTGCTCGATAGAATGTTGAATTTTGAAAGTTGCATAACAAATTGCAAATACAACTCAGAGGATAATTGCCGTGTTGAAATAAATTTTGACATAAGGATATAAGTTATTTTGCCTCTTTACAGGGCTTTGATATGACCACACCCTGACTGTGTGTGTGTGTGTGTGCTGCTTTGATATCCTGGGTTTCAATGGGATAGAAGCTTTGGAAAGGTTGCAAAGAAGAGAGACTACATTATGGAATGTAGATTATGAGGATAAATTGAAGGTATATGAACTGCAGACATTGGTAGACAGAAGAAAAAGGGTATTTGTTTCAGTAAGGAAATACCATGAGTTGACATTAATTAAAATTATAATAGAATTAACTTTCATGAAATATTATTTATTAGTAGAAATTTCGCTTGAGTATCACAGGCATCTTCAGTACATGTATAAAGCTAATTAAACAATAACTGACAATTCCAAAAGGTGCACTTGAGTAGCTAATATAAGATAACTAAAAAAAAGTCAAATTTCCTAACTTATTTAAAATAAATTATATATACACAATTAAAAACTTTAACAAAGATTAGCTGATTTATAAAGTACTCCTGTCCTGTCAGGTGTCCTATTCTGCACCTCTGCTGCATTCCTCATATGAGAGATAGGTCCAGTCTTCTATATTTTTCATCCACTCCAGTCTTTGTCTTTCTCTTTTGCTCAACAGTTCCTTCAAGAAGTGTCCTTTGTAGGCAGTTGTTCTCAGAATATGTTCAAAATTTCTGACTTTTCTTTTTAATTTCTTTCATCAAGCTCCTGTTTACGCCTGCCATCTCTAGTACCTCTTCATTTGTCTTTTTCTCTTTCCATGATATTCTCATAATTCTTCGCAGCATCCACATTTCAAAAGCCTCCAGTTTTTTCACACTCAGATTGGAGAGTGTCCATGTCTCTACTCCGTATAATACCGTAGACCATATGTAGCATTTGGAGATTCTTAGTCTTGTTTTCAGATTTAATTCTCTAGATGTTAGTAGATTTTTCATACTGTTGAAAGTTAACCTTGCACTTTCAATCCTTTTTCTAATTTCTTCTGTCATGCCATTCTCTGTAATCAAGTGTCTAAGGTATATGTATTTTTGCACCTGTTGTAATTTATTTCCTTTTATATTGATGCATATTTTTGGTATTTTCTTCATCATCAAATTCCTGCCATGTACCCTCAAGGGGTGTACAGGATATGATAGTACTACATGAAAAATTTACATCATTACTAATTTCGCATCTGCAATTTTCCTCCAAATCAGTCTGTTACTTGTCAAGACTCCAACATTATCAGATCTTATATTTCTATCGTCTAAGTCACTTTGTACCGTATCAATCCACCTGTATCTTGGTCTTCTTCTGGGTCGTTTTCCTGCCAACCTAGCAGAGAACACTCGTTTTGCTAATCTTTCCTCCCCCATTCTATTTAAGTGATCATACCACCTGAGATTAGCTCTGCTAACACATTCCTGGATGCTGACAACGTCAAATTCTTTCCTAATATCTTTCTTTTTAATATGATATTACCTTTAATGCCATCTGTTTATGTGCCTAATTTTTCTCAGGACTCATATCTGCAGTCTCTAGTCTTTGGTCAAGTGTTTTACTTCTGATCCAGCTTTCAGATCCATAAGTTAAAACTGGTTTGAACACAGTCTTGTATACAGCTAATTTATTGTTCTAATTTCTCTCTTATTCCATATGAATTTATTCAATTGACTTCCTACCATACCAGCTTAGTTGATTCTGTTGTCTATTTCCATATTTAATTTACCATCTTCACTAAAAATCGTGCCTAAGTAGCTGAGATGTTTTACTTGTTCCACAGGTTCTCCATTCACAAAACAGTTGACATTTTAAATGATTCTGCCCATTTTCATTGTCTTTGTCTTTTTATTGCTGACCTTCGTACCATATCTATTACAACAGTTATTCAATTTAGTCAGAGAACCTTGCAGACTTGTAGCAGATTTATTTAGAAGAATAACATTGTCCGCATAAAGCAAAGAGTTGACATTAACATCTCCAATTTTGATATCATGTTTAATACCACTTTCCTTCATAAAGTGATCCATATAGATAATGAATAACAGAGGGGATAATGTACATCCTTGTCTCACACCAGATTTAACATTAAACCATATTCCTGTACTTCCTTCAATTCTAACTGCTGACTTACAACTCAAATAAAGACTAAGTATTGCTTGTTATAATGCCCCATTGACACCATATAACTGCAGCATATTGAATAGCGTCTCTCTTGGCACATTGTCATGCGACTTTTCCAAATCGACAAAACTTAAATACAGATCTTTGTTATATTCCCATGATTTCTCCACTATTCATCGTAAAGTGAAGATCTGATGCTGATAGCCTCTATTTGACCTGAATCCAGCTTGTTCTTCACCAAGCTTTTCTTCCACAATTCTTCTCAACCGTTTCTCAAGTATACTTGCATATATATTACCAGGAACACTCAGTAGGGATATACCTCTGTAATTCTCACATTCAGTTTTATTTCCCTTTTTATATATAGGTACTATGAGAGCTCTACTCCAATCACTGGGAATTCATCCCTCTGTCCAGGCATTCTGAACTATGCAGTGCAGCCACTGTAAGAATTTTATACCACCATACTTCGCATTTCTGGTCAAAAAAATATACTCCTGCTGCCTTTCCACATTTCAAGCCTTTGATAGCTTTTTTCTACTTCAAGTATGGATATGTATTCCTGACTGTATGCCTGTTGAGTGTTTTTTACCACTGTGCTGTCATCACTGCTTGTTTCATTTAGCAATTTTTCGAAGTAATTACTCCATACTTCAAGGATATCTTTTTCTCCCGTTTTCATGTCACCTTTATCATCTCTAATTTCTTTGACAGCATTCTTTCCTCCATTTCTGAGCTACAACTACCTCCAGAATATTTTGCCACCTTCTTGATATTTATTTTCTATGTTCTTGCCAAAGTCCTCCCATGACTTTTGTTTAGCTAGTTTTACACACTGTTTAGCTTTCTTACATTTGTCTCTGTATTCTCTAAGAGCACAAACTGACTTATTTGTCAGGAACTTTTCATATGCTTTCTTCGTTTCTTTCACTGCCTCTTTAACTTCCTGTGTCCACCATGGAGTTCTAATTTTTCTATCCTTGCAGACAACTCTGCCACATGCCTCTCTAGCTGAATCAATCAGGATTTTCTCAAGGCTTGCCACTGAATCTCCAAGGTTTGGTTCCTGTTCTCAAACTCATTTTTTCTTCAATAATCTTTGTGTATTTTAGTCTACAGTTCACATCTGAGAGCTGCACAACTTTTATTCACTTTAAAACTTTCTTACATCTTATTATTTTCAATATGAAATTCAATTTTATCCTGCTCAAGACTAAATAGTGATCACTTCCAATTTCAAATCCTCTGTACACTGGTATTCTGCACCAGGGAGAAAACATCACTATCAACAATAACATAGTCAATGAGACTTTTCTTATTCCCTGCCTCTTCTCTCCATGTGAATTTGTGTACATTTTTATGTTGGATCATGGTGTTAGTAATTACCAGTCCATGTCCTGAGCAGAAATCCAACAGATATTTGCCATTATTATTAGCTTTGCTCTTTTCTCCAAAATTTCCCAAAACATTTTTGTATGTCTGACAATCACTTCCTACTCTGCTATTTAGATTCCCAACAAGGACCAACCTTTCCTTTTTCATTGTGTCAGTAGCTTTCTCTAGTGCCTCAAATAAATTCCTCCACTTCTACATTAGTAGAACCTTCTGTGGGACCATAGGCACAAATAAGTCATTGCCAGTTCCCCATTCTGATATTTGTCCAAATCACTCTTCTTGACACTGCCTGCCATTTAAGAAGATGAGCTTCGTATTTTGTGTTGAATACTATGGCTACTCCTTCTTTTCCTTGATTTCATTGCCTGAATATAACATTTTGTAATTATTGCTCAGAAAGATCTCACCAGTTTTGGTCTTTTTTCGTTTCAGTCACCACTATTATGTCGATCTGGTACTTATCTAATTCCTTCGCTAGCTCCATTTCTTTGCTATTCAGGCTTCTTATGTTGATAGTACCGATCTTTAACTCTGGTGATGTTGAGTTGGGGTGTGTTTTCAGATTTGTTCCAGTAGCTGACTTTTTGCTGTTCGTCCTGGTTCCCTGGCGAAAACAACGGGGTCCTTGTTTAACCGGGCAACGCTCCAGCCGGCATGAAATTTTGGCATGTTGTACCATCATTTTGTATTTTGGTTTAACCAATAGGAATACAATTTGGTCGGCTAAATCCCAAATTGCCATCCCATCCTTGTTCGTTCAGTATCCAAGTAGATACCCAACAGGGTGCACCACGATAAGGTGAGGATTGGACATTAGGTCAGAAGCACTGGTCGGTTCTCCTTTAAAGGCTATGTGGAGGTCTCTTCTCAGTTATACAGCTTTGACCCCTTAAGCACCCCCTTTTCTTTTCTCTTGTAATTATCATGATTTTTTGTCTTTTTAAAGTTGAAACTGAGGCCATTCTGTTCGTTATACTTGAGGGTTTCATCTATAAGAGTTTTGAGGTTGTATTTATTTTCAGCTAGAAGAACCGTGTCATCTGTATATCTTAAGTTATTAATATTTTTGCCCCCTACAATGATTCCGTTGAGGTTACTAATTTTATTAAATATTTCTTCTGTGTACAAGTTTAAGAGAATCGGAGAAAAGACACTGCCTCGTCTCACACCTTTCTGAACTGGGAATTCTTCTGAGGTCTCTCTATTTGTTCTCAAAGATGCAGTCTGTTCTCAGTAATGATTAGTTAATAGCCTAATGTCTTTTCCATCCATGCCTATTTGTGAAAGGATTTCAATTAATTGTTCATGTTGGACATTGTCAAATGCTTTTTTGTAATCTATGAAGCAGAGTTACACATCTTTTTGTTTTTCTAGATATCTTTCTATGATGGTTCTGATGTTGAAAATACCTTCTTGTACCTACATTTTCCTTTATTTTAATAGATTAGTTAATAGCCTAATGTCTTTTCCATCCATGCCTATTTTTGAAAGGATTTCAATTAATTGTTCATGTTTGGACATTGTCAAATGCTTTTTTGTAATCTATGAAGCAGAGGTACACATCTTTTTGTTTTTCTAGATATCTTTCTATGATGGTTCTGATGTTGAAAATACCTTCTCTTGTACCTACATTTTCCTTGAAGCCATTTTGTGTATCATTTATTTCTATGTTTATTTTTCTTTTATTTCTTTCAAGAATAACATGTAGGATGACTTTTGATACTTGACTGAGGCTGATTGTCCTGAACTCTTCACATCTTGTAGCTTTTGTTTTTTTGGGAATTGGAATGAAAATTGAGTGATTAATATCTTTGGGTAGAAATCCAGTCTCGTATATTTTATTGCATAATTTTGTTAGAAATTTCAGTCCTCCTTCATCTAGAGCCCTGAACCATTCTGCCAAGATGTTATCTATTTCTGCAGCTTTATGTGGTTTTAGTTTTCTGATTGCATTTTCAACTTCACAGAGTAAAATGGATGGTCCTTCTAAATCAGTCTGTTCAGGAATATCATTTCTTTGTTGTTCATATAATTTTCTTGTGTATTCAATCCATCTTTCCATGATTTCTTTTTTTTATCCATTAGAATATGGTCTCTAATGACACTTGCATGGTTTGCTGTATTTGTCTTGTCATTTCTCTGATCTTTTCATGAATTTCTCTGCTTCTGTGTTTTCTATCAAGGTTTTCTATATCTTTACATGTATATTTAATTCATTCCTCTTTGGCTTTCCTGCATTCTTTTTTTATTTCTTTATTCATGCTTTTGTATTCAGGTTTGTTTAACTTTTTTCTTTGTTCCACCAACGTCAGTATTTTTTCATTCATCCAATGTTTATTCCTTTTCCTTTTTAATTGTGGGAGTGTATTTTTGGCTGCTTCATTGATGCTATTCTTGAATGTTTGCCAGTTCATGTTAATTTCATCAATTGGTGTTCTATTTTCTGTGTGAGTTGTGGTGTTAGACTTGTTGTGAATTCTTTTATAAAGCAGTCTTTAACTTCTTGGTTGTTCAGTGAGTCTGAATTATAAGTTCCTCTTATGAATGGTTGGCTTGGTATCTCAAGTTTTATTTTGATTTTTGCAATCACTGGGTTGTAGTCTGATCCTGTGTCTGCTCCAGGATATGTTTTTGTTTGTGTTATTGCATTTTGGAATCTTTTGCTTATTATTATATAGTCAATTTGGTTTCTATAGATGTCCCCAGGGCTTTTCCAGGTATATAGTCTTCTGGGAGGATGTTTAAACAGTGTGTTAGCAATTATTAGGTCATTGGTTTCACAGAATTGAAGTAATCTTTCACCTCTTTCATTTCTGATTCCAAGCCCTCGGTTTCCCATGCAAAATTATATTTTTTCTGAGCCCACTTTTGCATTTAGGTCGCCCATCATTATAATAACATCATCTGACTTAGCACTGGAGATTGCAGTTTGGATGTCTTCATAAAATTATTCCAACTCTTCATCTGGGTGATCTTGGGTGGGGCATATGATTGGATAATATACAGGTTGAATGGTTGTGTAGTTATTTTGGCTGTTATGATTCTGTCATTTATGGGCCAATATCCCTGTAGAGATTTTGCAATTCTATTACTTAGGACAAGCACTACTCCATTAAGATGTAAGTCACTGCCATAGTAGATTATAGTGTGGTTTTTTTTTCTTATTATGCCTGTATCTGTCCTTCTCACTTCACTGATACATGCAATATCGGCCTTCATCACTTCTAATTCCTGGAGTAGGTTATCTAATTTGCCTGCCTTGTAGAGTGTTCTGACGTTCCATGTTACTATATTCAAGAGATTGCTTTTGGTTTTCAGACAAGGGACATCTGAGAATATCCTCCCTGGAGGGGGTTTTGGATATTATCTTCATACACTAAGGTAGTGTATGTATTACCTTCATACACTACCTTAGTAGCCCTTGTCTTACAATTCCTGATTTCAAGCTCTTCTTTCCTGTAGCTATAAGAGCTGATGGTTGCAGGAGTCTCAACCACACATCTCTAACTTCGTATTGTGACATGGTGTGTTTCATGGTTGACAATGGATAAATACGTGGTGAGGCTCCGATCTCTTCCACGACGGCTGGCGCCACAAGTCCCTTAGATGTCAGGAGTGTGCCCTCATTGTGCCGCACATCTTGCTGTCATGCCATTGATCAGTCAGTGTGGATTCTTCTGCTATCTTGGCCATTCCAGACTTCGTGCACATAAAGGGTGACATTCCCTATTTACAGCATTCTATATTGATACCCTCACTTAGTTTAGTCCACCAGCCGAGGCGGTTTACCGGGATGTGGCTACTGGTGTACACTACCAACTTCTTGGAGCCATAAGTGAAAGTTGAGTGTATGTGAGGACCAGAGTCCAACATCCTGACACTGAGATCAGTGGCTGACATCGATCCTAAGGCGCTACCTCTCCATACACCCTTATGTGTCTATATAAAGTACTATCTTCCACAAAAGAGATAGACGTAGACCATCAAATTTGTTTAAGTTAGAAGAGTGAAGTAAAATGTTTCGCATGTTTCTTTATAAAGCTGTTCCATGAGGAACCAACTTTTGTGAAGGACTCTTGTCTTGTTCCAATGATCTCTTATGTCTAGTGTTAATGGCATGTTTTGCAAGTCCAGACTATTCAAGTTCAAGGTATTGAATATAAGACTGGTGTTCTTCTAGCCGAATAAAAGCAGACCTTCCTGTTTGTGCGAAATAAGATAACCCACAAGAGCAAGCAATCTGGTAGACACCTGAGATGTGGAAGCTTGTCCCTTTGGAGAAGTGAGAAAGGTGGAGATTTTTCTGATTGGTTGAAAGGCAACAAAAATATTTAGTGGTTTTAAAACTTTTGCTATGCATTCACTAATGCCTTGCACATAAGGGATAGGAATACACATTATTTCTTCTGTATTTGAAGAGGAAGATATATCAAAACTACCTAAAGCTCTTTTGATGAAAGAATTCTTATATCCATTAGATAGAAAAGAGGGAATAATATATTGCAATTCTTTCTGTAATAGTTCCTCTGAAGAACAAAAGGAGTGGGCTTGATGAACCAGTGTTTTAATACTTCCCACCTTTTGATTGGGATGATGATGAAATTCAGCATGGATATAATGGCCTATATGAGTCTCCTTCCTATAGACTGAGAAATGTAGACTACCATCTGGTTGGCAAAAAATTAAAAGGTGGTCTAAAAAGGCTTACTGCTTATTTACTTCTAGGGTGAACTGGATCCTTGGATAATGTGCATTTAATTTATTGAGAAACTTTATAATTTTCTGAAGAGCCCTTCCAGGTAGCAAAAATGTCATCTACATATCTGAACCAATGAGTAGGTCTAGGTGAAATGGTGTCAAAAATATGTTGTTCAAAGTGCTCGATATAGAAGTTGGCAATAGTAGAAGAAATAGGATTGCCCATTGCTGTTTCTTCGATTTGTTGATATAACTTGTTTTTAAAGGAAAAATAACCTGAATGTATTACAAAATCAAATATTTTTACAATGTCTGAAGGAAATTCTTGTTGCAGTAATTCAATGCTGTCTGATAAAGGAACATTAGTAAATAATGAAACATCTAAACTAATCATAATATCCAAAGCATCCAATTTTTTATATATAAGTAGCAGTTCTTCTAGTTGAAGTGAGTAAATTTGATAAAAATTTAGAAATTTTATAAGTGGGACAACCTATACAATCTGCAACTGGCCTCAACGGAATACCTGGTTTATGAACTTTTGGAAGACCATACAATCTAGGTGGGCTACCGAAGAAGATTTTAAGTTTTTTTGTTGTTTTTTTTATCTTCATCCTATGTAGATACATTATCTATAAGAGAATTAAGTCTTTTTAGACTCCCGGTAGGATCGGATGTTGAGGGCCTGTAAGTTGAATAGTCACGGAGTAATTTTAATTGTATATATATATAATTTATTTATCTATTTTTTTAAATAAGTTAGGAAATTTATTGACCTTTTTTAGTTATCTTACATTAGCTACTTAGGTGGTGACTTTTGGAATGTCAGTTATTCTTTAATTAGCTTCATACATGTACTGAAGATGCCTGTGATACTCAGGCAAAAATTCTACTAATAAATAATATTTTACGTGAGTTAATTCCGTTATTATAATTTTAATTAAAAAGGGTCTTAAAGGATATCAGTTGATACCTTTCATATTATGGAATGTGAGGACAAGGGGGTAAGAGGGCTAGATTTTTCTCTCATGGAAGTGTGAGTGGAACAGTGTGCCTTTTGAAGTAGTAAGTGCATATTCTGTGAATGAGTTTAAGAGAAAGTATGGTAGTTGCTGTGGGTTATGTATGACCTCCCTTGAATTCTTGGTTCACTGAAGGTATAATAATAGCATACGTGGAGGTGTTTGGAGTATTGTGAATATTGCAATGGGATATTGGCTTTGTGTGATATGTGAGCAGGGCTTGACAGATATGCTCACCTACTTGCCCATGCAGAGTAGATAAAGACTGAACAATTTTTATTTAGTAAAAAAATAGCTTTCTTAAAATATTTTCTTTTACTTTATAAGAAACTGGAGAGGCTAGCTTACAAGGTTACTTAGGAGATTAGCATTTAAGATCTGTAAGCATAACTAACCTAAGATGGTATGCCAACTTAAATAGAATGGATGAGGAAAAGTTAGCAAAGCAGGTGTGTGATGCCATGATGGCAGTAAAGAGATCCAAAGGAAGACCAAGGTTTAGGTAGATTGGTTCAGTCAGAAGTACTTTAGAAGCATGAAATGTTAGATATGACAATATTGGAAGAAAATTATGGATAGGAGATTAATGATGATGAAACTGCAGAAGAATATGATAATATAAAGGTCTATTTTAGTAAAAGACATTAATGTATCAAAATATATATATATATATATATATTTATGGACTTCTGCTTGTAATAGATCTCACACAAAGAAAGTATTATCCAAACAACAATACAGCACTACTAATCACTTTATGGAACTTTGAAATATAGATAGATGTTGAAAGTTTTTTTAATTTATTATAATGTACTTGGTTATATAATTATACAATATTATTTGCTTACATGTGGGTAAAAGTTGAAAGCAAGAATAATTTCTTGGCATCTTTGATTTACTTTATGGAACTCTTGTTGATTTTTGGGCTATATCATTAAAATATGGGACAGGGTCTTGGGTGAGTACATTTTTTCATGGCAAGTAGGATTTATCAGAATTTGTCGTACCCTGGTTATGAGAATGCAAGAAAATTGTCAGTGACTGTGGCAGGTACCTTAGGCACTAGGGTGAGATAGTTCCATTAAATACAGGAAGCTCTAAGACTGAAGGTAGCAAATTATAGACCATATAGACCAAGATAACTGTCAATACTCCCAGTATATCTTGGGAGTATTGACAGTTATGGTACACGTTAAGACTTAGGAATGGATAAGAATCTGATACTCTGTGGGGACAATAAATAAAGGGGACTTTGCTTCCTCACTTTCTACAATATTGTAAAGTCATCATCAAATTCCTGCCATGTACCCTCAAGGGGTGTACAGGATATGATAGTACTACATGAAAAAAATTACATCATTATTAATTTCCTATCTACAATTTTCCTCCAAATCAGTCTGTTACTTGTCAAGACTCCAACATTATCAGATCTTATATTTCTATCGTCTAAAGCACTTTGTATCGTATCAATCCACCTATATCTTGGCCTTCCTCAGGGTCGTTTTGCTGCCACCCTGGCAGAGAACACTTGTTTTGCTAATCTTTCCTCGCCCATTCTATTTAAGTGACTATACCACCTGAGATTAGCTCTGCTAACGCATTCCTGGATGCTGACAATGTCAAGTTCTTTCCTAATATCCTCGTTTTTAATATGATATTGCCATTGATGCCATCTGTTCACGCCTATAATCTTTCTCAGGAATGGATAAGAATCCATTCCTGAGAAATGAGTTCCTCAGGAATCTCATATCTGTGGTCTCTAGTCTTTGGTCAAGTGTTTTACTTCTGACCCAGCTCTCAGATCCATAAGTTAAAACTGGTTTGAACACTGTCTTGTATACAGCTAATTTAGTGTTCCGACTAATTTCTCTCTTATTCCATATGAATAAGGAATAAGACTTCCCACCATACCAGCTTTACTGATTCTGTTGTCTATTTCTATATTTAATTTACCATCTTCAGTAAAAAAGGTGCCTAAATAGCTGAAATGTTTAACTTGTTCCACAGGTTCTCCATTCACAACACAGTTGACATTTTCAATGATTCTGCCTATTTTCATTGTCTTTGTCTTTTTATTGCTGACCTTCATACCATATCTATTACAACAGCTATTCAATTTAGTCAGAGAATCTTGCAGACTTGTAGCAGATTTATTTAGAAGTATAACATCATCCGCATAAAGCAAAGAGCTGACATTAACATCTCCAATTTTGATATCATGTTTAATACCACTTTCCTTCATAATGTGATCCATATAGATAATGAATAACAGAGGGGATAATGTACATCCTTGTTCCACCAGATTTAACATTAAACCATCTTCCTGTACTTCCTTCAATTCTGACTGCTGACTTACAACTCAAATAAAGACTAAGTATTGCTTGAGATAATGCCCCATTCACACCATATAACTGCAGCGTATTGAATAGCTTCTCTCTTGGCACCTTGTCATATGCCTTTTCCAGATCGACAAAACTTAAATACAGATCTTTGTTATATTCCCATGCTTTCTCGACTATTTGTCGTAAAGTGAAGATCTGATCCTGAGAGCCTCTATTTGGCCTGAATCCAGCTTGTTCTTCACCAAGCTTTTCTTCCACAATTCTTCTCAACCGTTTCTCAAGTATACTTTCATAGATCTTGCCAGGAACACTCAGTAGGGAAATACCTCTGTAATTCTCACATGCAGTTTTATTTCCCTTTTTATATATGGGTACTATGAGAGCTCTACTCCAATCATCAGGAATTCGTCCCTCTGTCCAGGCTTTCTGAACTATGCAGTGCAGCCACTGTAATACTCTTATACCACCATACTTAGCATTTCTGGTTGAATATCATCTACTCTTGCTGCCTTTCCACATTTTTCAGTCTTTGATGGCTTTTTCTACTTCAAGTATGGATATGTATTCCTGACTGCATGCCTGGTCAGTGTTTTTTACCACTGTGCTGTCATCACTGCTTGTTTCATTTAGCAGTTTTTCAAAGTAATTACTCCATACTTCAAGGATATCTTTTTCTCCCGTTTTCATGTCACCTTTATCATCTCTAACTCCTTTTACAGCACTCTTTCCTCCATTCTTCAGTTTCTTCAACAACCTCCAGAATATTTTTGTCACCTTCTTGATATTTATTTTCTATATTCTTGCCAAAGTCCTCCCATGACTTTTGTTTAGCTAGTTTTACACAGTGTTTAGCATTCTTGCATTTGTCTCTATATTCTCTAAGAGCACAAGCTGACTTATTTGCCAGGAACTTTTGGTATGCTTTCTTCTTTTCCTTCACTGCCTCTTTAACTTCCTGTGTCCACCAGGGAGTTCTGATTTTTTTATCCTTACAAACAACCTCACCACATGCCTCTCTGGCAGAATCAATCAATGTTTTCTTCAGAGTTTGCCACTGAATCTCCAAGGTTTGATTCCTGTTCTCAAACTCTTTCATTTTTTCTTCAATAATCTTTGTGTAATTTAGTCTACAGTTCACATCTGAGAGCTGCTCAACTTTTATTCGCTTTAAAACTTTCTTACATGTTATTCTTTTCAATATGAAATTCAATTTTATCCTGCTCAAGACTAAATAGTGATCACGTCCAATTTCAAATCCTCTGTACACTCTGGTGTCCTGCACCAGGGAGAAAACATCACTATCAACAATAACATAGTCAATGAGACTTTTCTTATTCCTAGCCTCTTCTCTCCATGTGAATTTGTGCACATTTTTATGTTGGAACATGGTGTTAGTAATGACCAGTCCATGTCCTGAGCAGAAATACAACAGATATTTGCCATTATTATTAGCTTTGCTCTTTTCTCCAAATTTTCCCAAAATATTTTTGTATGTCTCACAATCATTTCCTACTCTGCTATTTAGATCTCCAACACGGACCAACTTTTCCTTTTTCATTGTGTCAGTTGCTTTTTCTAAAGCCTCAAAAAATTCCTCCACTTCTACCTTAGTAGAACCTTCTCTGTGACCATAGGCACAAATAAGTCTCATTGTCCAGTTCCCCATTCTCATATTTGCCCACATTACTCTACTTGAGACTAGCTGCGCAGTTAGCCTAGTGGCTTTGCGCTTCGCAACCATATGCCTGGGGAAGGAGTCTCCCAGGTTCGATTCCCGTTGTAGACGTGAGGAATTTGAGGATCTTCCTCAGGCATAGCCAAGTTAGCCGGTCTTGGGCGCGGTCAGTAGGGTTTTTTCATCCCGCAAACAGGCAAACCGGTGCCGTGAACATATACCTCTACAGTCAAAAATATATATCCCCCCAGCGGCAGACCAGGCGACGGGTCGGTTGGGAGTAGTACTAACAGGTAGTCGCATCTAAGTAACACGCGGACCCTGCATTGGAAGCGGGAATAATGCGAAGAAGAAGACTCTACTTGAGACTGCCTGCCATTCAAGAAGATTAGCCTCGTATTTTGTGTTGAATACTATGGCTACTCCTTCTTTTCCTTGATTGTCATTGCTTGAATATAACATTTTGTATTTATTGCTCTGCATTAAATACAAAGTTGACTTGCAAACGAACGCTGTGTGTAGTACACTTTGAATGTTTTGATAAGTCCTTGGTCCATTGGTTGAAGTAAGCTGGTTGTATTTGGGGGCAAGAAAACAATTTTACACGTGGATCAAAATCGATTAAAGTTGCAGGAGGGTGACCAGGTGCATTATCAATAATGAGCATAACTTTAAAAGGAATTTTTTTAAACTGGCAATAACGTTCAACTTCAGATATAGTGGTGACCAAACCAGTCTTCAAAAATAGAAGCTGTCACCCAAGCTTTAGAATTTGACTTCCAAATCACTGGCAAGCCAGCGTTAGATTTTTTTTTCAGAGTGATAAATTAAGAGAGGTTTTTGCAATCACAAGCTGCATTTCCACCAAGCATTACTGTCAACCGGTCTTTGGAAGCCTTAAAGCCAGGAAACGTTTTTTTCTTCATGTGCAATGGAAGTTCTCTTAGGCATCTTTTTCCCGAACAAGCCGGTCTCACCTACATTAAATATGGTTTGACTGCTATAGCTACCTTCCTCGATGATAGCCTTAAGTGTCTCAGGAAAAGAAGACGTAGCCTCTTTATCAGTGCTTGCCGCCTCTCTAATCTCTGCAATGCTGTGCCAGTTACAGTGATTTTTAATTCGGTTGACCAACCATTACTGGAAACAAATTTTCTTCTTTGGCCACTTCTCTAGCTTCTACTTTTAGCCTCTCCAAAATCAGCTTGGCTACATATTGTCGTTTGATCAACTGGCAAGATGCTCTCTTTTTCAAGTTATCTTAACTTGTTAAGATCACATTATCACACCATAATTTAAGTTTCCATCTCACCAATAATCCCATGACGTTTACGAATTATGCTTGAATTCAATGATTGGGCATTTTTCACAGCAGCGAGAATTCTTTTTTTATCTTTTATGATTGTTCTTACTGTGAATTCCTATAGATCGAACTTCTTTGCTAGCTCACAAATTTTCATTCTGCCTTCAAAATCCTTAATGTTGAGTTTTGTTTTCAAAGTCAATGTTTTTCTTTTCTTGCTAGCTGCAGAGGAATCGGACTTGCTTCTTTTGGACGACATTATTATTTTTTATGTGATAAAATTTTTATCCAGAACATAACATTAAACAATTGCAAGGTTTGTAGACTATAAAAATCGTGTATGAATGGAGACAGCGCAAAACACGTCAGTGCTTGTTCACAGCATGTGCGACACTGGCGAATGCAGCTGGCGCCGGAAAAATATGACTAGTGGTGAAGCGGGACGGTGAATACGTACATATAAGAAATCGCGTAACTCCGGATTCATGTAAGTCGAGGTATTACTGCACTAGGTTTAATCCTTTATCACTTGCCTTAGTATCCCATAATGCAGTTTTGCATTATGGGATACTATGGCAAGTGATGAAGTCTTAACTTCTTTATACGAGTTGCCCCAGTTATGAAAATAGTTCAGGTGCAAACTTGTTTGCTTAACCTTTTTATAAGGTTATGATACATCATCTGAACTGTTTTAATGGATTTTTTTACCTGGGTTTTGCTGGGTATGAAGAAGTGTAGGAGAGGAAAGTCCAAGCTGGTGACAGGCTTGTGGAATACTGCTTATGGGCATTGATTGAAAGTTCGAGGATAATGAGATGCGACTGGTAGACAGTAAAGAGAGAGCATATGATGCAAACATAGGTTACCAAAGAGGTTTGCGGGGGCAAAAAAAATTGTCACTACATGGCAGGGTATACAGACCAACACTCCCTACCTGGTAATTGTTTAAAATTGTAAGTAAGGTATGAGGATTAGATTTACTGCTTGAGGAAAACTACCAAAAGTGGCTGTCATTGTTAAGTCCTAATAAAAATAAATTTAATGAGAGATCATTAATAAAAAAAAAAAAAAAAAAAAAAATTAGTACTCCTCCAAAAGTTTCAGAAATAATTATTTCCCATAAAAGAGAACTTCAGTCCATCACTTCTGTTTTATATTCGGACAATGCTTATGTAAAGAAAGTTTCAATTTCTTTATATAAGCATTCTATGTGATAATTTCTTTGATGGAGAATCTTAATTTTCTTCTAAAGGATTTAATGTTTATTGGCAGTAGCATATTCTGCAAGTCCTGACTGTGCAGGCTCATAGAATTTAATGAGTCTGTCTTTTCTGCAAGTATTTCATGGTCAGTGCTCTGCCGAATTGGCATGCTTCATTCCTCCACTTTCTATTGGCCTGTTTTATTCTTTTTTCCTTCTCTTATGGAATGGCATTCAAGTATTCCTCAACAATTACCAATTTGTGTGAATGTCTCATAAGAGTGAGTGATGCTTTTGAAGCATGTTCTGATGCAAAAATATGAATCGTGTTGTAAACAAAAATTTATCACTGGAAATATTTCTACTAATATATGGGTAATAAACATTTCTAGATGCCCATTCACTGATGCTGTGACTAATGTGAAAGATGTTTTACCAGTCAAACTCACTAAAGGTCATGATTTTGCTGTTGTATCTAAATCCATTTCATAGCTTGATTTTTTGCATAATGTTGAAGTCTTTCATGTGAATATCAAACTACACTTTGAAGTTGCTGCAGCACTCTTTAGAAGAAGATTACCTCTGCATATTAATTACCTGCTACTGAAATCCATGCAGTGCTTTCATTAAAACAAAAGGTAAAGCAATAGTTGTAATGGATAAGGTCAACTAAGAGAGGAAGGTAGACTGCCTTTTACAGGATACCTCCACCTATCAGGAAATTAGTAATAAACTTAAACAGAAAATTAAATAAGTTTGAAGTTGCTAACAGAGATGAAAATACTTTGAATAAGTTACTCATTTTGGAAGCACTGCTTGTTTATATGGTCTTCCACAATTTCACAAATAGAACTGCCAAGTTTCTTTCAAATCTATTAACTGCCTGTAAATGACCTGGACTGTTTGGTTATTCATCAAGAATTCCACTTTTTTTTTTCAAAAAAAAAAAAATCAAGGATATTGAAATGCTAGTGGTACATTTTGGTCAGTTTTAACATTGTTTTCCAACATTCTGTTGTTTGATACTTTTAGTTTTCTGTATGGTGATTTGCCTCCTGATGTGAAGATTTTGAATTTGTTAAGAAATAGTTATTTCAGGTTGAAAAACAAGATCTATAAACATTGAAGGAACAGCCATGTGTAGTCCTCTGTCTCCACCTTTGGTGATTATTTTTTGAGCCTTCTTGAAGGTGCCTTGTATATTAATCCCCAATCCTCCTTAGTTTTGCTACATCATTGATGATTTTGCTGTTTCACCTCATTTTGAAAGCAAACGCATAACTACCTCCCCACGTTAAATCAATAGCCTTCATCCAAATATTCAGTTCACCATGGAAAAAGAAATGCTGGTAGTTTACCATTCTTGGACATCCTCCTTACTCACACAGCCTTCCATAACTTGTAATTAGCTTATGGAATTAACAACGCATGTAAAGGATATTAATTAAAGGCAACTTTAATGAATAACTTCAATATTTGGGCAACGTCACGTTGCCATCCTCAGGAACATAAACATGTGGTATATGCACGCAGGCACTAACAAAAGCAAATGAGGAAGAAGGCAAGAAACTAATATTGTTCCTAAAGTCCTAATGATGCCCTCTCGTGGGCTAATTGGGTTGTCTTGGGTGTTGGGGCTGAAGTTCTCATAATGTTAGTCTCTCAAATTTGGGGTAGTTTCATGCACCCAAATTTTTTAAAGTTTGGAACGTTTTTTAGAACTGCTGATGATTCCTTGAATAATAATCTTTCGTACTTGAACTTGCTGCGGTGTATTATTTTAGTTTTCTTCCATTGAATTTTATGGCGGGTATCTAAGGCATGGTCTGCCAGCCCAGAGTGGCTGTACTGGTGAAACCGGATATAGTCTTTGTGTTCTGAAATCCTGATATTTGCTGTTTGGCCAAAGTAGGACAATTTGCAGCTGCAAGTGGTATACACCAGGTAGGTCTAGGGGGAGTGGTTGGTCTTTGGACCATAGATTCATCAAGCTGGCGAGTGATTAAAGAGTCTAGGAAGAGGAGGGTGTTGTTTTCCTCTTTTTCTAAGGTGAACTGGACTCTGGGGGTGTTGATTGTTTAAGTGTGTTAGGAAGGAGTGGAGTGTATCGGAAGCCATGTGGCCGAATAGCGAACACATCATCTACGTATCGAAGCCAGACAGTGGGTTTTTGTGGGGCAGAGTTTAAGACACTTTAATCACTCACCAGCTTGATCGATCTTTGGTTTTCTCTGTTTACAGAAAACCCACCCATACAGGCAGATACATTCACTAGCAAACCCCCCCCTCACAACAATATGGGGTTATAAAAACACTATATAACAGGGCAGAATTAATCTGCTCAGATGACAATGCCCTAACCACTGAACTAAACCACATCCTCAACACTCTTAGCCAATGGCTATAACTCCAAAAAAATCCAAAAAATACTAAAACCAATAAACCACAACCCTCCTCCACAATAAAGATTACACTAAATCTATCACCATCCCCTACATCCGGGGCACCTCTGAGAAAATAACCAATATCCTAAAAAAATATGACCTGACTTCTTGTTATAGACCATATAAAAAGTTGGCATCCCTTATCCGCTGTACCAAAGACCAACCATTTCCCCTACACCTACCTGGTGTATACCAGGTCCCTTGCACCTGCAAATTGTCCTACTTTGGCCAAACAGGCAGGACAGCAAATATCAGGATTTAAGAACACAGACTACATCTGGTTTCATCAGTACAGCCACTCTGGGCTGGCAGACCATGCCTTAGATACCCACCATAGAATTCGATGGAAGAAAACTAAAATAATACACCGCAGCAAGTTCACGTATGAAAGATTATTCAAGGAATCATCAGCAGTTCTAAATAACGTTCCAAACTTTAACAAATTTGGGTGCATGAAACTACCCCAAATTTGAGAGACTTGCATTATGAGAACTTCAGCCCCAACACCCAAGACAACCCAATTAGCCCACCAGAGGGCATCATTAGGACTTTAGGAACAATATTAGTTTCTTGCCTTATTCCTCATTTGCTTTTGTTAGTGCCTGTGTGCACATACCATATTTTTATGTTCCTGAAGATTATTTAATATCCTTTATATGCATTGTTAATTCCTTAAGCTAATTAACAGTTATATATGACAAATGTATAAGCCTTGCTACTAGAATTACGAGCCTTCCATACTTTATCAACAAAATCAGAAACCAGCTGTACTGTCAGGTACATACATCAAAAATCTGCTCATTACATCTCACAAAAAATTGGTTTTTGGTCTCAAGTCATTAATTAATAAAGCATATATAATGTTCACATCCCCTCAGGCTTGCAACAAGAACTTCTCATTATTATTAAGCGAGACCCCCAAGGAGTCAGACTCATCGAGGGAGGCCACATACTACACACACACACACACACCAGCTCTCATACTTATTCTTGAATTCATTCACACTGCTTGCACTAACAACATCCAATGGCAATCCATTCCAATCATGCACCACCCTCTGAGAGAAAAATATAGTCCTCACCTCCTTCTTACTGGTCTTCATTCTCAGCTTCCAAGGAAGCCTCTTGTCCTTTCCCCACCCTCCATAAATTGAAAAATTCCATCAGGTGAAATCCTGTATGACCTTTTCAGAAGTTTGTAAGTCTCAATCATATTACCCCTGCTTTCTCCTGTTTGCTAGTGTCTGCAGTCTACAAATTCTCAATGTCTTCATAATCAGTATTCCACAATCCTGATATCATTTTTAACACTCCTTTGTACTCTCTCCAAATATCACACAATCACAACAGAGACCATACCTGCTCACTATAGTCCAAGTGAGGTCTTTTCAAGGCCTTGTAAAGAGGCAAAATAACATCCTTATCTTTACATGTGAAGTTTCGTTTGTTTCAGCATTGCAATTATCTTTTGAGTTGCATTTGCAATCTTTGTCACATGGCCCCTGAACTTCAACTTCCTACCTATTAACACTCCAAGATCCCTAGCCTCATCAGTTACTTCTAGCGTAATCCCGCCAATATAATACGACATTAGATAACTACTCGCGCTGAAATATATGACTTTTCATTTACTGACATTGAACTGACATCCATTTACCCATGCCCACAATTTCAGCCTATTCAAATCATTCTGCAAGTACTGGATATTAGCTGCATTCCTGATTACCCTACCTATCTTTACATCATCAGCCAGTACTGTATGTCGCTTGTCAAATCCTTCCCGATATCATTGATGTACAGATTGAATGACAGTTGACCAAGGACTGATGGTACACCACTTGTTATTATTATTTTTTTTTTATATTATTAATCTTTGTACCGGTTATGGGAAGTACTACCCTTACATCACATCCAGACATCTCGTCCAGACTTAATATAGGCCTAAGCCTTTACAAGTGTTTTACCCATTGTAGTCATTCTCTGGTGGCAATGCCATGCCACCAGTGTGCTCTGTAGAGGGGGCCCTCCGGGAAAGAACTTTTATATCCTTCTGCATAAGCCGAAGCTGTTTTAAGTCATTATAGCTATCTGTGCTCCATATGCCATGTAAAGAGATGGTGGTGCTGGTAAACCTTGGAGTTGCCCCATGCTCCTCCCGTATCGTACTAACTAGATCTTGGTTATTCTTCTAATAGTTTACCTTATTATGGCTATAGGTTAGTGGGTGCCCTGTTCCCACTTCTTGGGCATCAACTACCCAAGCATCACCATCTCTTTTAATCACTAAGTTGGGCTCATGCAAGCCCACAGAGGTCCTATAATGCGGTTCCACCGTGGTCTCCAAACTTTGTTCTTAAAGTGGTTGTTCAGAATGGACACCACGGCATCATGCCTCTGCAAGCAGACCCCATGGGTGCGGAAGCAACACTGGGCTATATGAGACGTCTCACTGTAGTGGCAGCCAGTCCTACAGTTTGAATCATCATTACCACATCGAGCTGTGCGGACTCGAGTGGGCAGGGCATTGATTCTCATCCTGATAAGGTCAATATACTCGAACCCAGGGAGTAGTCTGGTACCATCCCTTACCCAATCATGCTGGGAGGCACCAGATATGACTTAAAGGGACACCATCTGCTGAACAGTGCAGCAGAGATGCCCATCTCTTGTGTTCTGTGGGTGCTGAATCAATTAAGGTACCTTGATAATGGGACCAGCCTTTAGCCCACCTAAAGTCTTTTTGTGTTAATGGGCTATAGAAAGTCTCTCTGCAGATAGGGGAAGAAGATAGTTCTAACTTCACGATTCTGGACAGCTATCACTTAGGGGTGTCAGGTGGCAGTAGGAGCCATGATCTCATGGCTGAACGGACAGCCCTGTCCATTTGGAAAGTACTGAGATATATGTCCTGCCAAGCACCAACTTGTGGTTGGAAAAGGAGAAACAGTCTTTGCTGAGGCTTGAGAGGAGCTTTCCTCAAAGAAGTGATTCCAGCTTCTAGGATAGAAGGGACAGAAGACCTTCCCTTTGAGGTGAACATGATACTGAGGTGTCTCCACTCTTCCAGGATGGTCAAAGCATGCAACAGCCTCCCATGCACGGAAAACCCTATAGTCTCGACCTTAAGCTTCTTGTAATGACCAGAAGGGATAAGAGCTAAAGAGCAGGACTTCTCTACATTAATAGAAAGGCCTTGAATAAAGAAATAGTAGACTGCCTGGTCAAGGAGTTCCTACAAGCCTACCTTAGTAGAGGCTACGAAAATAAGATCATCTGCAAAGGCCATTGCATTGAAGGAAGAAGCACCTAGAGAGTAGCCTATATGGCTAGGAAGAGAGTGAAGAAACCCATCAATGACATAGTTAAAGAAAAGGGGAGATGGAGGATCACCCTGGTGAACACCTCGCACTGCAGGAATAAAAGTCGCATGGGATCGTGTAGTGATAGTGATGGAGCTACCCAAGTATAGCTTTATATTGGAAAGAAAGGATTCTGGACATCCAGCAGTAGGCAGCGCTCAAAGGAGAACAGGAAGGGAGATGCTATCAAAGGCATTTTTTGCAGGTCCAGCGATGCCATATATATATATATATATATATATATATATATATATAGAGGCTTAAGGTGGCATCGGGAATCAGAGAGAAGAAGATATATATATATATATTCTTGGCAGAGCTGTCCGTAGGGTCAAAAGCTCTGTCTATAATCTTGCTTTATATCTTGCTGAAGTCTTTTAACTAAGTTTTTATGATTGTCTATCAGAAGGGAGATGGTAATAGTCTAAAGCAGGGATCGGCAACCCACAGGCCGCATGTGGCCCAAAATGTGCTTTTTGGCAGCCCTTAAATGGTTGACCATACTTACATGGCATGTTACCTGCATGTGTTTAATTATTTAAATAATAAATTAAAATAATTTTATACCTATACTTCATGATATTGCTGTGCAACTTGGCGTAAGTCAACTGTTTTCTGCCATGAGTTTTAGAAAAAATAAGTTTTCTTCTTGGCTGTTAAGATACGAGGTGGTATCAAAAAGTTTAGAGACTAGGTTTGTAATACACAGTCACAGGGAGCACCTACCTTCATAAGTCAGTGTGCCAAAAGTCATCGTCCTGTGTACATCGGGAGCTGTGCAACTAATGCTATTCTGACCACCTGCGATTTCATCATGGACAGTAAGTTAGAACAAAGTGCAAACGTGAAATTCAAGGATCATTACCAGTGACGAAACTTGTGTGTACGGGTACAACCCTGAGACGAAGCCAGTCTTCACAGTGGAAGAGCCCATCATCTCCACAACCAAAAAAGGCGAGGCAGGTCTGCAGCTCGACCAAGCGTATGCTCATCGTCTTTTTCAACATTCGCAGCATTGTGCATCAAGAATTCGTCCTCAGGGGCCAGACCGTCAGTAACGAGTTCTACTGGCAGGTTTTAAGGTGCCTGAGTTGAGGACATTCGACGAAAAACTGGATGCACTATGACGATAATGCACCCTTTCACCGAGCTCTTTTCACATGTGAGTTTCTCACTAGAAACAACATGATCTCACTTCTGCACCAACCCTACTCACCAGACTTGGCTCCTGCAGATTTCGCCCTCTTCCCGAAGATGAAGATCCAGCTCAAATGTCACCGTTTTGACACCATTGCGGAGATCCAGCACGAATCGCAGAAGATGCTTGACATGCTTTGAAAAGAAGACTTCCAGGACACATTCCAGAAGTGGCAAGAATCCTGGGAGCACTGTATTGATATGCAAGGGGACTATTTTGAAGGTGATAGTGTGTACACGTAGATAAAGTAATTTCTCGTAAGGAGCTAGTCTCTAAACTTTTTGATACCACCTCGTAGATATAATAAAAATTGATAACTTAAGTTATCAATTTTTATTATATCTAATTTTTTGACTCGCTATTTTCTCTTATTTTTTTAAATTTTTTTTTATTTATTTTTTCTCTTAATTAAACACTTGCAGCCCAGTAATTAAAAATAAAAGTTGAATGTGGCTCGCGAGTCTGAAAAGGTTGCCTATCCCTGGTCTAAAGTCTGATGCATGGCTTGAAGTTTCTTTCTTCAGAATGAAGATAGTTCTTGAAGTGCGTGGGTGGGTATGGTGGTATTGCTTTACTGGAAAGGAGAATGTCCGATAAGTCCCGAAGAATCTTCAACGGCACCTTCTGAAGCCTATCCACAGGAAAGCCATAAGGTCTGGAGGTGGAGAAATTGGATGGAAGAGTGCTTTGATCTGGATGGAGACCGGCTGGTATATTTTGAGGGCAAGAATGGACCTCAGTATCGTAGGTTGGTCATCATCAGGGAAATGTGGAGGTGGAGCAGAAAAGACTACTCTAGAATTTAACAAAATCATTATGTAAGTCTACTAGAGGTGGAGGGGAAGCACCATCAAGGATGGTTTTGGCACATTCCCCTCTATTCTTTTTATAGAGGGCCTGCATAGGCCTTCTTCCTCTGCTTCCTATTTGACAAAGTCATTGTAGAATGAGACGTAGGCTGATGTTGACGAGGCATCAAGTGTTCGGAGAATTCAGCATGGAGGTAGTCATTTAACTGATCTGTGATATCCATTCCCAGAAGGTGAGTCTGGATGAAAGATTTAAGAATTTGATAGTTATATTCCGGAAGAGGAGGATCATCTAGAGATGATGTCAGTCTGAGAATCAAAGCCTCTTCTTCAACAGGAGATATATGGAGATGTTACCTGTCCCTACCTGTGGTGGATTAGCTGCCAATTCTTGAACTATGGCTTTAACTGGCTTTCCACCTATCCAAAGATCTTAATGGGAACATCCTAAATAAAGCCTCATTGATGTTCTTTATCCCTTGAGCCATCAACTCGATCTCATAAGCAGCGAGGATCTTTTCTTCTTCGGCAATCGACAAAACATCCAGCAGAATGTTTTGAGGTGTCATTGCACTGCAAAACATTCTGCTGAATGTTTTGAGGTGCGATGACACTTGATGGCATCCAAAGATCTTAATGGGAACACCCTAAATAAAGCCTCATTGATGTTCTTTATCCCTCGAACCATTAACTCAATCTCATGCGCGGCGAGGATCTTTTCTTCTTCGGCAATCCAACATGCTTTGATGCACTCAGTTCTTATTGCAGTGTTGGCTTCTGCTGGATGTTTTGAGGTAAGATGTAGGACAAAGCCGACTGCAGTGGAGAATGCACAATTGCAGACCTGACACACAAAGTGTCTACACCGGAACAAACATGATGAGAACTTGAAGAAATGGGTTGATGACAGTCCTTGCAGAGTTTTCTTTTAACTTTCTTCCTGAGGATGCTGCTGGGACGGGTGGTATGATCACCTCCAAACAAGAAACAGACATCTGGAATCGCACTCGATGAGTTTCCTGGCTCCAGCCTATAAGAGTCAGAGCCTTCATCTGATGAGTTATTGCAAGTGAGGAAACTTAACACTAGCAGGGCTGCTAACCCTGGAAGGAAGGAATAGCGTAGCAGGCCAGTCAGTCACCCGAAGGTGTTTAGGAATCGCCCCTAGGAGGCCGCCTACTGCCCCACTTGCAAAATGTCTCAGGGGATGTGTAAGCCAAGACAGCAACGCTTTGGATTCCCTAAATCTTACAGATTCACATTCCCCATGTACCACTTTTTGATATCTGTCAGTCAGCCATCTTCTTATCCATGCTCATATTCTATAACCCAAACCTATATTCTCCAATTTATGTAACAGTCTACCATGCTGTATTCTGTCAAAAGCCTTAGCAAAATACAAAAGTATCATGGTGTATCCATTGCCCCTTGTCTAGTTCAATACTTATTTAGCGTTTATTTTTGACACTAATTAGCAACGCTATTTTGAATAATTAATGATTACGCTAGTAGTCCCTCAGCAGTAACGAATAATGGCGGATTCAGCTGCAGTTGCAAATGGCATGTCACCAAGTCCTCCACCATTTAAGAACTCTATTATAAGCAATATATTAAAGGAGTTTGTAGCATGCAGTACTTGCAGTATGTATGTGTCTCGGGAATTGGATATCTTGCTTGTGAGAGGGAGGAGGGGTGCATGTGTGCATAAAGTGTAGGCAGTGGGAGGAAATAAATGCATTAGATATATCAATAACCGACCTTGTTGCTCCAGGAACGTGAAATGAATACCGGAAGACGAGTAGTGTGATAGGAGAGAATGAAGAAAAAAATATGAATGAGAAAATAATAGTTAATAGTGTAGAAAGCATGAGTGACTGTGAAAGTTTAGGAGATGGTTTTGTTTGGGAGAGTGAATTTCGATTAGGAGTGACTGACCTGCAGAGGGATATTGAGGAGCTGAAATGTCTTGGGAGAAGTATGAAAAATGAGATTAGGAGAATGGAAGGGATAAATGCAAGGCAAATCAGAGTAGGGGAGAGAGACAGGGAGTTTTGGGAATGATAGGAGAGAAGAGAATGGAATTGGACGTGGAAATGTTGAGAATGGAAACAGTAGGAGAGAGAGAGAGGGAGGTATGGGGTGCTAGAAGAGGAGATAATGTAAACAGTAGTAGGAGAGAGAGAGAGGTATGGGGTGCTAGAAGAGGAGATAATGTAAACAGTAGTAGGGGAGAGAGGTATGGGAGTGCTAGAAGGGGAGAGAATGGAAGCAGTAGAAGAGATGGAATGAGAGAGAGGTATGGGAATGCTAGAAGAGGAGAGAATGGAAACAGTAGGAGAGAGGGAATGAGAGAGAGGTCTGGGAATGCTAGAAGAGGAGAAAATGGAAACAATAGGAGAGAGGGAATGGTAAGAGGTATAATGTATGGGGACTCAATAATCCGTGGTGTTCAAGACAGGATGCGTGAGGAGTGTTTGCCAAGAGGAATGACAGAAAGTGTGGCTTTGGCAGTTAAGAGAGGTGCAAAGGTGGATAAGATGATTGTGATGGTGGGAACAAATGACTTGAGTGCTGGTGTAAATAGGGCAGCGAGAGATACGGGATTCTTGCTTGAGGTGGTACGACAGAAGACACAGAGAGAAAAGATAGTGTGTGTTTTGCCTAGGTATAATGACGAGCTGAGCAGAAGAGCAGTAATATTGAAATGACATAATAGCTAGAATGTGTGATAAGAGAGGACTGGAATATGTGGATGCTTCGAGTGCGTTTGAGGACAGAGAGGAATTGTATGCGAGAGACCGTTTACATTTGAATGTGGAAGGACTTAGGCATCTGGAGAGAATGCTGTTCTGAAAAAGTCAGTGTGTCCCAGGGAGGATGGTAGCAGGGGTGGCCTCTTGTGGGAATGGGTACTTGGGAGAAGGGGGGACAACATCAGCTAAGACTGAGCCCAGTGGAGTCTCGAGGGGATAATGCTGGGCATAGAAACAACGGCATTTATATGCTTTATACTAATGCCAGGAGTATCCAGAATAAAGGAGAGGAATTGGTGGTGCAGATGGCATCAGCCTGGGCAAAAATTATTGCGATCACTGAGACGTGGTTGACAGAAGAGGACATAATGACAGAAATAGAAGTCGCTGGGTACAGCATTTTTCGGCAGGATAGGAAGGGAAAGCGTGGTGGTGGAGTACTGCTTTTGATAAGTGACGACCTTTGTTCTCTAAGAGTGGAGGCTTTGGAAGGCTGTGACACTAATGATTTTGAAAGCATATGGTGTGAGGTAGAGGTGGGCAAGACAGGATATTTAGTGGGGTGTTGCTACAGACCCAGGAGCACAGAGGGTGGGGGGCCAGGAAATGTTTAGACAGATTGAGTTTGGCAAGTGCAAGAAGAATGATTGTTATGGGAGATTTTAACTACAGTATGAACTGGGAAGAGGAGGATGCATGTAGCAATAAGGGAATGGAATTTCTAGAATTCTTGAGGGACAAAAGTCTTAGGCAACATGTCATAAAGGGAGCAAGAGGTTCAAGAGTTTTGGATTTGGTTATAGTATCAGAAGAGTTGATAATAACTGAGATGACATCTCTCCCACCAGTTGGAGAGAGTGACCATATGATTTTGACTTGGAAAATGAATAGACATGCAGGAGTATCAAAGAGAAGGGAACGTATGTGGAATTATAAGACAGGTGATTATAATAGTCTAAGACGTCAACTTGGGGAAGTTTCATGGTGAGAGGAATTGGAAGGCTGGGATATCATTAGTGCGTGGGAAATTATGAAAGAATATTTGTTAGCAGCGATAGTAAGTTGTATACCACGAGTGAACAAGAGGACACAATTTGGAGTAAAGTGGATGACAAACAATATTAAACAGGAATTTCATGCGAAAAAGAGGCTATGGAAGAGATATAAGGAGACAGGTAAAGAGAAGATGCATGAAGAGTATAAGACACAGGCCAGAAGAGTGACTAGTATGGTAAGGAAGACGAAACTGGAATATGAGAGGAGATTGGCCCTAAGATCCAAAGAAAATCCTATGGAATTTTTTAGATATGTGGCCAGTAGGAGGAGAAATGACTGGAAGAATGATATTGTGGGATAAAAATGGGAATAGAGTGACTGATACAGAGGACATAGTGGAATTGTTCAATGAAAACTTTATTGGAGTATTTCATCCTGGAGGAGTCAGTTTTAATGCTAGAGGGATTGGGCAGGTTCGAGGTGTAGAGGTACAGGAGGAGAGGTGTGTTTCAAATACTGAGTACTCTGGATGTCAGTAAAGCTGTGGGACTGGATGTTATTTCACCACGAGTTTTGAGAGAATGTGCTAGGGAACTGACAGTACCTTTGACCTGGCTTTTCAATGAAAGTCTGGCTGCGGGAAAGGTGCCCATGGAATGGGAGGAAGGTAAGATAGTGCCAAAGAGCAGTAGCAGACTGGAAGTGTCTAATTATACGCCAGTTTGTGTGTCATCAGTAGTTAGTAAGATCTTGGAGAAAGTAGTGAAGGACTGTATACAACAATGGGCAGATGAGGGTAATGTTATCTGTGGGAGTCAACATGGATTTTTGAAGGGGCGCTCTTGTTTTAGCAATATGCTAGTCTTTTATGATAAAGTTACAAGAGCATTAGATGAGGGAAAAGGCATATACTGCCATTTTCTTAGACAGCGAAGGCATTTGACAGGGTGCCACATGATAATGTGATATTCAAGTTGCAGCATGTTGATCTGGATGGCAGATTGGTCAACTGGATTGAGGATTGGCTGTATGATAGGTATCAGAAAGTTGTATATGGTGGGGCAATTTCAAGGAAGTTGAGGGTTACAAGTGGGGTCCCACAGGGCTCAGTACTGGGACCTCTATTGTTTATCCTTTATATCAATGACATAGCCAGTGGATTGCAGGGGGATATTCAGTTGTTTGCGGATGATGCGAAGCTGGGAAGGATTATTAGTAATAGTGCAGATGCAGCAGCCCTGCAAGAGGATTTGAATAAACTAAATAGATGGGCAAATGAATGGGATGTCGGTTTAATGCAGCAAAATGTAAGGTCTTGAGGTTTGGGAAACATCGATGGGACACTGCATACTCTATGGGAGGAGTTATACTGGAGGAAGTAGGGGAGAAGAGATCTGGGGGTTGATGATTGATAGAAACCTGAAATTTAGAGGACATATTGTAAAGGTGGTGAAGGTAACACAGAGGATTGCTGCAATAATGAGAAGGATGCTGACCTGCAGAGATAAAACAGTTATCATTTCGTTGTATAAGACCCTGATCAGACCACACTTAGACTACTGTTCTCAGATTTGGTCCGCAGGATTTGAAGGGGATAAATTAACTGTGTAAAGGGTACAAAGACGGATAACAAAGATGGTTTCAGGACTGTACAATAATAGTTTTGAGGATCTGCTGAGGGAATGTGGACTGCAGAGTTTGGTGGATAAAAGAAGGAGAGGTGTTATGATTGAGACTTTTAAACTGTTGAGAGGTGGTTACAGGGTTGACACTGAGGAGTTCTTTCACTTGGTTGAACAGTGGGAAGGAGTGATGACAAGAGACCATCCCTGGAAGTTACAAAAGGAATCTGTGAGCAAGAGGGTGAGGAGTGGTTTCTTTGCATGGAGGGTGGTTGAACCCTGGAGTGCATTGCCTGATGGAGTGGTGAGAGCGAGAAAACGGTCAATGATTTAAGGTGTGGTATGATAGACTTTGTGTTTCTTATGGGGGGACCTCCCCTCGATGAGTCTTGATAGACTTTGTGTTTCTTAGGAAGGACCTCCCACGATGAGTCTTTTGACTCCATGGAGCCCTGAATAATAATAATAATATATATGCTGAAACTAAACATTTTAGAACCCACTTATTAGATCATTGTTTCTCCAAGTTTGGTACTCATAACCCCAAGGTACGCTTACCACATCTTATAAACAGTTTTATTGTGCAATATTCCCATAGAGCAGACATTTAATTAGTATTATTATGCAATTGTTTTGCATTAATTTCTGTTGTAATAAATACAAAATAGCAATTGGAAATTTTCTTATATTTTGGTCTTATAATCCATCAGAGGCAATATTTAATTGTTTGTCTCAGGGTGCGATCTAATCTGGCTATCAGAATAGTTACGTCTTTAACTGAAATGCCTCTCACACTATAATCAAATCTAACACTCTTTGCACTCGAATTCCTTCTGTCACATGCTGCTTGAGGTAGCTGTCCTGCAACAGCTCAATAAATGCATTTTCATTCTTCTGAATGAAATTCTATGAGAGTTTACTGAATGAGATTCTACTGCTACCCAATCAATATTTGGATAATTAAAGTCTCCCATTATGATTACTCTTTTCACGCTCATCTTTTCTATTTCATGATGCAAGGATGTTTGTGATTGTCTGTGAAAATACTAGTGGTGGTGGTTGGCAGTAGATGGTGGTGTAGTTGTGGTTCATTGCAGTTGGTGAATTGAGTAGTGGAGACAGAGTTGTAGAGTAGGTGCCCTCCCTCGATGATTCTTTGGACTCTTTGGAGGTGTCACGTAATAATCATAATAATGATGCATTTCTTCATCATTAACAACTGATCCACCAGGTCTGTAACAACACCCCACTATGTAATTGATCTTGTTAGATTCCACCTCACACCAGATGGCTTCAAACTTACTGCCACATGAAATATTGTTAGTAGTAGTACTACAACAATCATATGTCTGAACTATATAAACATCTTTGTATATGTTTGATTCAAGTCATCGGATATCATTAGCAGCATGTCCCCTCCTCTCCTATCCTCTCTATCCTTCCTAAAAATACTGTATCCTTTACACTCAATACCGGTTAGTATATCTGATTCTGATAGCCAGGTCTCACTAATGTCTACAATCTGAGGTCGCAACAAACTCTACCCCTTTGTTTCTGCTACTCCTGGTATTCATGTACAGACATAATAAGCTACCTGTTTGTTCTTTTGTATACTCTTGTCTGCAGTCTGCATGACGCAGTTGGACAACTTGCAGATCTCTATTCTTCTCTAGTGCCTTATACATGTAGACATCTTTGTATATGTTTGATGGGTCCGAAATGGACGAACACAAAGTCGAAGGCATTCTCTCCTCGTCAACATTTCCATGATAAAGCCAATTCCCCTCATTAAAACAGTTATATAACATTCCTCTTGTCATATCTAACAAATAATTGACTTGAGTCAGTTTAGGAGAAAGAATAGCTTCCTGCTTCATCCTCATTTACTGTTTGTTGTGCCTGCGTGCACGTGTCTTGCTCACAAGTTCCTGTTGAAAATGGCAACGTGACGTTGCCGAAATATTGGATTTGTATTAAAAATTTATTTTAATGTATATCCTAGTCTACATTGTTATTTCCCTAAGCTATTTAGTAGTAATGCATAACCAACATCTAAGCCTTTCCACTAGAATTGACTTGAGTGTTCCAGCACCTAAGGATTATTTGCCAGACCACAGGATTTCAATCCCTTATATCTCTGAACTTGATAAAATTTTGATGTTTCTCCTTAATCCTACAATGTTCCTATCAACAAAATTTCTCATCTGTTACCATCTACAAAAGAAAAACTCTATCTTTAGCTGGTGTTACCCAGATCCCATGTGAATTTAATTTCACATAATCCATGTGTTGGGGTTTGAGTGCTGGGAGAAACTCGTGTTAGGGCTTAATGGAGTGAAAAGGCACTGGGAAAGGATTAAAAATATGTAATTCTTCCAATATTTTATCTCAGTCACTGAGACATCGTCAAGGAGTACAATATGAGATTTGTTACACACACACACACACACACACACACACAGAAGCAACACAAAACTAAGTGGAACACGTGGACAAAAGACTAGTCTTAACTAGGTGGGGTGCTCTGTGTTAGCTGCCTAGGATGTAAACTGGAATCTTGAAGCATTGGTGTTCCCATATTTTGGGAACCTTAATGCCACCATATTTATTTAAATTAGGCTGATTTCTGCGAGCAGCTCCATATTCCAAAAAAAAAAGTCTGTTCTGAATTTACTGCAATGGAGCATGGTGGTCTTTTTCCAATTGATTCTATCAGCCATATCTAAAGCATGCTTTGCAAGACCTGATTGACTATTGCCAATCAGGTCTTGCAAAGGACTGCAGACTGTGTTTTCTATGTTCTTCCATGCAGATGCCGACTGATATTCCTCTCTGTCATAGTAGGCAACTGGACACTATATACTTCTGTCACAGAGAGAGAAGTAGCTGATCTTTAGCTTTTTTTTTTTGTTGCTCCCACCTACAAAAGGTTATTTGCAAGGCTACAGTCTGTTTTGTACCATGGGTGGGATAAGGATTTTTTTCTTCTATTTTATATATATATATATTTTGTATTTTTGATTTATTTTTTATATAGTCAGGAAACCCTACTGTACGGATCAAATATGGAATATTTTCAAGCCATTTCTGGTCTCCAATAAGCTGGGCAGTGGTCTCACATCAGGTGATGATATTCATCTCCCAGCTAAAGACGATCACAACCATGCCTATTGTGGGATTTGAACCTGCAGTCTGTTGGTTGGAGAGCAGGTACACTAACTGCTCAGCTAACTAGATCGGCATGTAGAATGTATAAGGGTAGCAATCTTCCAGTGGGGGTTTGAAGGCTGTGCAGAGATAGATTGTATTTGTTTAAGACTGGCTGTTTTTTTTCTAAAAAGCCTCGGACATAACCGATTGATGATGGCATTACTAAAATCTTTCTGAAGAGTTTGAGGGAAGGATTGATTTTTTTATTTTAATAAAAAAAAAATTTTATATGGGAACTGTAGCCATTAGATAAGAAGATATGGTGTATATGATAAGTTCTGCTGTAAGAGAGGAATCATTGGAACAAAGATTATTGGCTCTGTTGGTTAGGTGTTTAATGATACCATACTGTTGAGAAGGGGGGGGGTGATGGGAAAGTTTGTGAATGTATTTGCTTGTGTGGGTGGGCTTCCTGTATACTGAAAAGGGTAGGTTGTTACCAAAGTGACCAGAAAGGCTAAAGTGTTATTAGTTTTTTTTTTATACGGTAAACCTGATTCTGGGGTGAAGACTATTGAGGTGAGAGAGGAAAGAGTCTAATGTGTTTGTGCCATTAATCCAAATGGAGAATGAATGATGCACATATCTTAACCAGATAGGTTTGAGAGGGGCTAAATCAAGAGATTGTTTTTCAAAATATTTGGAGAGAGAGTGAAGTGATCACATGGGTTGCAGCCACGAACATGAGAACTTCTATAAAGAAGTCAGATATATATGGAACTACAAGGCTGATGATTATGGAAAGCTTAGGAGACACTGGGAGCTATAGTGCAGAAAGAGGAGTTGAGTAAGAAGGTTGCAGATGCTGCATGGGCATTGATCAAGAGCTGTTTAATACCAGCTGATGAAGATTATGGTAAGGACAACAAAGGTCATACTGTTCTATATTGAGGGTTAGAGCAGTACACAAGGTAAGACAGACACAAACATCCATACCCTAAGTGGGATTTGAACCTGTGACCTATTGGTTGGAGAGTGGGTATGCTAACCACTTGGCCGAAGCCTAAACAAGGCAGGAATAAAATGGATGAATGAAGATATTAAACATGAAACGCCTTTATAAAGAAACATATGAAACTCTACTTCATTCTCCTAACTTAAACAGATCTGACGGCTTATGTCTATCCCGTTTATGGGAGATAGTAATTTACAAATCAGCTAATCTTTCCTAGCTTTTTATTGTATTGATTTTTTTTTTTTTAGGAAATTTATTGACCTTTTTAGTTATCTTACACCAGCTACTTAGGTGGCGCTTTTTGGAATTGTCAGTTATTGTTTAATTTGAGCTTAACATGTACTGAAGATGTGAAAATTATACTATTAAATAATCTTTAGACGTGAGTTTTTTCCGTTATTAATTTTGTAACAAGATAAATGTTAGTAATGATCAGCTGCATGAGGTGTAAGGGCGGCAAAAGTGGAGTATGAGAAGAAATTAGCCCATCAAGATAAGAAAAATCTTAGTGAGTTCTTTTGATATGTAGCAAATAGAAAGAAAAACGAATATGGGAGAATGATGCTGGCAGACTGGTAACCAATGCAGAGGATATAGTTGAATTGTTCAGCGATCAGTTTATCAGTGTATTTCATCCTAGTGATGGCAACATCAGGAGAAGCTGGAGTAGAAAATATGGCAGAGGAGGGACTGATTGTGAGTGAGCAGGAATTACATGAGGAATTAAGTAGATTTGACAGTATATTGCCATGTATCTTGAGGGAATGCTCTGTGGAATTAATGGCACCTTTGGCACAACTATTTAAGGAGTCTTGCAACAGGGCAAGTCCCAAAGGAATGGAAGGTGGGGAAAAAAAAGTTCCATTTCAGAAAGGGTGTGTGTGTGGGGGGGAATAAGACTATAGGCTATATAAACTATAGGATAGTCTGTGTCTGGGATTGTTATTAAGCTATAGAGAAGTCGGTGAGGACTAGGATTCAGTAGTTAGTGGATGATTCTAGTAGTATTCTTTATGATGGTCAGCAGCATGGGTTTGTTAGGAGAGGTCATGTTTCAGCAATCTGCTTATGTATTACAAGTTGACAAAATTCACTTGATAAAGGAGATGCATGTATGGTGTTGTACTTGAATCTTTCAAAAGCCTTTGATAGACTGTCACATGACAGCTGGTAACTAAACTGAAACAGATGGGATTAAATAACAGACTAGTAATTGAAAGCTTATTTTTCACTTGGTTAGACTATAATAAATTTGGTTTAATCCTTTATCCAAGTGTGAGCAAACAAAGTTTGCATCTGAAAATATCTTCAGGACTAGGGTAAGGTCTCAGTCCTGAAGATATTTTCAGATGCAAACTTTGTTTGCTCACACTTGGATAAAGGATTAAACTAAATTTATGATGGTCTAACCAAGTGAAAAATAAACTTTCAACATCTTTCCCTATATCCAGAGTAATTTCATAAAGAGGTGGCACACCGGTTGGCAACTCTTATAGGTAAAGATGACCTGCCATTGCTTCTGCCTGGTATCTCCACCTCTGGGCCTAGCTCCCACTGAAGAGACCTCAATAAAGTCGAAACTAGTCTGGGTAGTGGCCATTCACTTAATGCATAACAATATACATATCCGCAAGGAGATATGAGATAGGAGTGATGTTAGCTTGGTCCACCTTTGCTACGAGTTGCCCGGTGTGTTGTACTACCTTAACCCAGTCCTGAAGATATTTTCAGGTGCAAACTTTGTTTGCTCACACTTTGATAAAGGATTAAACTAAATTTATTATAACAGACTAGTAAGTTGGATAGTTAATTGGCTGTTGTACAGGTGCCTCAGGAATCTCTTTTGGGATCATTGTTTAACTTATATGCTAATGACATTAGGACTGGCTTAGCTGGAAATGTGCAGCTGTATGCTGAGGATGCAAGGTTGGAAAAGGCTATGAGAAGTAGAGCAGACGTTGTGACCTTGCTGGAGAATCTGAATAGATTGCGAGTGGGCAAATGATTGGAGCTGCCAGTTTAATGTTGCAAAGTCTTGACATTTGCTAGGCACGGTTGGGATGCAGAGTATACAATTAATGAAGAAATTTTGAAATAGATGAGAGATCTGGGAGTGATTGTGGACAAACTTGAAGTTTAGTGGTCACAATGCTAAAATTGTAAGAACATTCCAACAGATTATGGCAATAATGAGGAAGACATTGACATGCAGATGAAAAGAGGTTATGATTATCCTGTATAAGGCTTTGATCAGGCCATGTATGAATACTATGCACGAATTTGATCGCCTGGTTTTCAGTGGAATGAGGATGTATTAGAGAAGGTCCAGAAAAAGTTCTAATTTAGTGTCAGGTCTATGGAATATCAGATAATAAGGACAGATTGAGGGAATGCAACTTACAGAACCTTGGGAATAGAAGAAGAGGGGATATGATTGAGACATAAGTTGGTGAAGGGTTGTTACTAGATTAATGTGGAGAAGATATTTCATAGAGTAGAAGACAGCAAGGGTAAAATTAGAGGGCATCCATGGAAGCTGTAAAAGGAGGTTGTGCTCCAGAGAGAGAGAAGGTTTTTTGCATGAAGAGTGATTTGGTGAGGGAAATGCATTGCCTGAAAGTGTGGTGAGTGCAGAAACCGTGAATGGTTTCAAGACACAGTTTGATGATCTTTTGGCATGAGAGACTATAGATCTCCTACGATGAGTCCTTTGACTCCATGGAGGTCAGACACTAATAATGATGGCAATGGGGTTGAGAGGGGAGAACCAATAGACGTACCCCTCTATCTGTTTATGATACATTAAGTGCTTGGTTTCATTAAAGGGGATATTGGTGAACAGTGAGGTGATATTAAAGCTAACAAAAATATCTGTATTATTTAATGCTAAATTCTCGATAAAAGTTTTAAAATGGTTAGTTTTTTTATAAAGGAAGTGGTAGAACCAGTGAGTGGGGGCAAGAACTGAAGGGTTTGATTTTTTTTTTGATTTCAGGAGGCACTTTTCAATGTTTTCATCTGAGATTAGGTGGAATCATCATCATTGAGAATGATGTCCATTTTTCTATTGTATTCACTGATATGAAGAATAACAGTAGCACCCCCTATCAGCTATGGTGATGACTATACTGCTATCCTTGTGTAGTTTCTTGAGGGCACTCAGTTAGCAAGATGATTGATTTCTTTTGAGTAAGAATGCTGGCAACGTCAAGCCTAATATTTTTAACTGTTTCTGGAGCCAGATTGCAGATACCACATTCAGTGTTGAACATTAGGTCTAGTACTGGTATTTGCTATGGAGCAACAGCAAAATTATGACTGAGACTAAGGGTATTGATGGCAGCATCACTAAGCCTTTTTAACGACAATTTAACTACTCTATAAAGAGATTGAACTAGAGGTAAGGTAAAGTACAGATTTAGATCAAGAAGACTTTTACTTTTTGATGGGTTTATTTTTTAATACCAAAGAGAATGGTACAAAGTTCAGTGTTCAGAATAGCTGAGAGCTCTGACTGCAATGAGCTGATGGCTGCATTAGTAATAACAGTGAGGATGAACAGCCACCATCCATATGGAAGAATACAAAAATACATCTACAGTCATGATTATGGACAGTCTGGCTTTGCAAATCATGCTTTAGATATGGCCCATAGAGCCATATTGGAAAAAGACCACGATGCTCCATAGCAGTAAATTTAGAAGAGAAAGACTGTTTTTTAAATCTACAGCTGCTCTCAGAAATCAGCCTAATTTAAACCAATATGGTTGCATTAAACTTCCTAAAATATGGGAAACACTAATACTTCAAGATCTCAGTTTACATCCTAAGCTGCCCACAGAGGGCACTCCACCTAGTTAGGACTGTTTCACTTAGTTTTGTTTTGCCTTTGTCAGTGTGTTACAATATTCATTGCACTCCTGAAGATGTCTCAGTGACTGAGACAAAATATTCGAAGAATTAAATATTTTAATTCTTCTCAATGCTATTTCATTATATTAAGCCTCTAACATGAGTAGTGTGACATTGTGGGCAGACAGGTCATTCTTCTTCTTCTGCAGCTTTTCCCACTTAAGTAGGGTCGCTGTTTGTGGTGAGTCTTCCACAACTTCCTATCTTGGGCTATAGCCACATCCAAGTTCTTCATCCTCAAGTCCTCCGCCATCTCCCTCCATCTCTTCTTTAGCCGTCCATGCTTCCTCTTCCCCTGCACATCCATCTGCACGACCTTTCTTCCCTCCTCATCACATGACCAAACCATCTCAACCTTGCCTCCTGTACATTTGCTCCTAAGTTCATAATTTTCACCGTTCCCCTTACATAGTCATTTCTCAGATCCTTTCTGGTCACACTGCGCATCCACCTAAGCATTCTCATCTCTGCTACCTCCATCCTGCTTATGTTATTTTTCCTCAGGGCCACAATTTCCAAAGCATACGTCATAGCTGGTCTTGCTACTGTCCTGCAAGTATTTGCCTTTTTAGATTGATCGGCACCCTCTTATCACATAGTACTCCAGCCATCTCTCCCCAGTTCCTCCATCCTGCATCCCACTTCCTTCTCAGCCTCACCATCCTCATTCATTGTTGAACCTAAGTATCTAAAGTCACTGACCTTCCTGATGACATTTCCTTCCAGCTCCAGATCTATCTCCTGGCTGCCATCCACTTTGTAACACACATACTCGGTCTTACTTCTGCTCAGTGGGGGGAAAAAAGAATTGATGAACATCAATACTACACTGAATACTTGAAACCTTAAAATTTTGGTCTGGCAGCACAATATTATGCAGTATCCTTTGTGATGAAGTTCATCTTCTCCACAGAAGTAGTTTTATGAATGCCTTTTCAAAGAAAATGCCCATTGGAAAGTTCATAACTCTCACTTGGGCCTAACCTGAATCAGAATGACGGTCTCTCTCTCTTCCCCAAAAGTTTGAGAGGTTGCATTTTATGTAAATATCAAAAGTAGTTTTTTAATATTAAGCACCTCTGTAGCGCAATTGGAAGAATGATGGTACCTTTCGCCCTTCGATTGGAATAGGCCTAAGTTCGATTCTCGTCATGACGGGAGGAATCTTTGTGTGGACTTTTTCAGTCGAAGGTGAGTTAGCCGATCTCATACGGAGGGAGCAGGGTTTTTTCATCCCGCATATAGACAAATTGGCCGTTCAGAACACACCCAATTTACGGACAAAAAAATACTGGTTGTGGTGGTGGGCGGTAGATAGCGTTGATGGAGATGATTGGTAGTAGAGGTGTAGTGGTGGAGACAGTTATATAGTGGGTGTCCTCCCGCGATGAGTCCTTGGACTCCTTGGAGGTGTCATGAATAATAATAATAATCATAATATTATTTTTCTAACATGCAGCAACTGTTTTTAATTGGTAAACCAATTGTTGCATTTACCTTGTATTTGTGTTCTTCAAATGGCTTGTTTCCACATGGTGATGATGTGCTGTTAGTTTCAGTATGAAATATCTGTGCTTTTCATTCAAGTTTATTACTCTGGTTATCATGTTATTTTTGTTGTATATTCAACTTTAATTGTTGTAATAACAGTACCATTGGGTGAAAAACGTGGAAATATGAATGAGTAGAGGTTCTGCTTGATGCTTTTTGAAACAGACCAGAAAGGACTATCACATGTGCAGATGGTGAAATTTCTGTATTTGGCACTTCAAAAATCAAATTTGGATTTGTTTGATGGTTGTGTTGCATTTGTTATAATTTTCTGTATGTTGAGAATTAGGCTGGAATACTTGTGTGTTCAATGCACATGAGATATCTGTAAAACCTTGAACATGTATCACACATACATTGTGTGGTGTGTTTTTAAGTTGGTAATCTGATCCCATGTAGAATTACTTTCTTCATATCTGTTTGGAAACAGTGAGAGGATGAAACTTTAGAGTGAGTAGAATGATCAGAACTGCAAAATCATATTTGCTTTTAGAATGGCAGTAACAATGTAGTTGATCTAACTAAAATAATTCAGATTTCTGTATTTCTCCAAAGTCAAATTGGCATCCTCAGGGAAGAGTAAAGAAGTAAAGGTACTACATGAGTAAATGAGACTGAAGAAAAACAGTGAAAATTGCTGAATTAAGTCACCTAGCAGATGTGATTTGAATGCTATTGACCATTTGGTTGATGATCTGAGGACAGATTTCTTGATATAAGAAATTTTATACATCAAAATTTATTGAAGTTAGGAAGGCAGAGGCAATTTTAAGGAAACATTCTTCTATTTATCTCTACTGGATATCAAAGCATGCTCTGCAAGACCTGAGTGGCCATAGTAGTGGTACCAGATATGTGAATATCTGGTACCTTTTTATGTGAATCCCATCCACAAAAAGTCAAATCTGTTGTCTTTATAGTGCAGAGGATTAGATAATCTGGAAAGTGTGCTCTTAAGACTAAATATAGGACTGCATAGCCATTTCGGTAATGCAGTTCCTGTAAGTCAGGAAACCTCCCAAATAATAAACAATGGTCTTGATTTTGCCAGTGGTGGTGATTTTTTTATTTTACTTTATTTTATTTTTTTAATGTGGCTCCCACCCACAAAAGATTTTTGTGTAAACCTATAATATATTTGTACCATGGAGGAGAGGGATTAAGTTTTTTTTTTTTTCATTTCTATTTTTAATTGATTTTATATATGTACAGTGGATTCCAATTAATGGGGAATACCATAATTCAGCTCTATCAAGCAGCTGCCCAAATAAATGAAGTTTCACATCAAGAGTTTGCAAGGTGTTATATACATAATACAAAATAAAAGTTTACGCAAATTTTTTGTCTATTGTATATCAAAATTGTTGGCTTAGAGATAAATAGTTGGCATTAACTGCGTTTTATTTAAATGTCAAAAGTAGTTTTTTAATATTATTTTTCTAACATGCAGCAACTGTTTTTAATTGCTAAATCGATTGTTGTATTTACCTTGCATTTGTGTTCTTAGAATTGCTTGTTTCCACATGCTGATGATGTGCTGTCAGTTTCAGTATAAAATTTGCAATTTTTTTTTTTTATTTGCCATAAAAGTTTCATTTATATGCATATTAAACATGCATGCAGTTCTTGACAATGAATGACGTTCTAGTAATTGAGTGTAGCCTGTTGTTTTTATGTTATTTATTATTATTTTTTTTATTGACTGCACAAACAAAATCAGCACAAGTATTTAGTGCAGATATAACATTGCCTCCCTACATGATATAGCTAGAATATATTTTCTAGCATCCTGGGTAGTCTCATTCGAGCTCAGGAGTGTCAGCCTCATCACTTTCTTGTTCTAATTTCCTCTGATGTTTTGCTGCAATTTCCTCCACAGTTGCATTATCAAAATCTTCAGTTTCATCCTAGTATTGAAGACCTAATCAGATGTCATTTTCGCTATCACCCATATATACACCCTCTGTCCAAGAAGAAACCGAACTTTTGATAGAAAATAAAACACAGGCCAATTATAATTATTCAAATCATTTATTTCAATCAATATACTCCCCCTCAGCTTCGGTACAGCGTTTGGCACGGTCAATTAATTCGTTAAATGAGTTTTTTATATCTGTTTTTGGGATACTGTTTGAGGGTCGTGGTTACTGGGTTACAGGAAAATTTATCGAATGAACAATTGGTCGAAAAACAATTCACCGAAAATTTTAAATTTTCAATAATGTTATGGTAAAAGTAATCCATTTAGAACAAAAACTGAACCATGCAGACAGCTTTTTGTACCAACAACTTCTGCTAAGTCATTTAAGTCAGAGAGGTTTTGTAATACAGTACATAATTTGAACACATTATTTCTTTGTCGCCCCGAATATAGCTGAACTGAAAACTGGAACGGTTCGACATTTTCTTGTGAAGTTTCACATAGCGAATCTGAGTAAAATTCATCCCATAATAATTGCTGTATTGAAGTCGCATATTACTACTAGCAACAATAATAATAATAATAGAGCCTGCGTAGTTCAGTCGGCAAAAACGAAGCCGTTCAGTTAGAAAGACCTGGGTAGTTGGATCCCATTTAAGCATAATTTTTATCAGTCCTGTTCTGCTAAAGGTAAGTTAGCAGGCATAATATAGATACGGCTGGGCTTTCTTCCGGAAACGGGCAAATCAGTCCCATGAACAGACATGAAACAGTTATCGGACAAGAAAGACTATAAGAAACCATATTGTTCTATAATTATTCCCCTATTAAAATAGCATTGTAATCTCTTTATTCGTGGTTTAGGTTTTGTTCCAAATGGATCAATTTTCTCATAACATTTTCGAACATTTTACATTTTCGGTGAACTGTTTTTTCGATGAATTGCATTTGCGACGAATTGTCGTTCGATGAATTGCCTTTTCGATGAACTCTCCGAATACCGGTTACTGCCGCGTGAACGTTTTTAGTGGTGTCGTATGATACGACACCACTGAAAACGTTAAAGCAGCAGTCGCTTTCCTTTCATTGGCAAATGAAGTCGGGAAGAGAAAGAAGTCACAGGGTGCTAAATCAGGTGAACACGGCGAGTGATCCAACATATAAACTTGGTTTTTCTCAAAAACTGTCTCACAATGTTCGAACGATGAGATGGCGCGTTATCGTGCAAAAGTGACAGCTGCCTGCATCACGATATTCATGCCGTACGCGACGAATTCTCGCTATCAGTCGCTTCGAAACTTCGAGATAAATCTGACCATTGACCGTTTGGCCAGGCGGAACGAATTTTTGTTGATAATGCCCTTCGAATCGTAGAAACAAATCAGCATTGTCTTTACTTTTGACTTCTCCAAGCGACTTTTTTTGGATGCCCCTCTTCTTGTGGTCTCCACTCAGCACTCTGGCTCTTTGCTTCGGGCTCATACTCAAAACACCAGTAATGATCAAGGAAGTTTGAGTCATTACGAACGGTTTTAATGAGGTCCTTGCAGTGTTTCCACTTCGATACATTTTTTGGTCGTCGGTCAACTTGGGAACAAATCGCGAATTCAATTTATGAAGGCCCCAACTCTCGGTCACAATGTGCACAGTTGATTTTGGAATACCCAATTTATCTTCAATCAATCTCACGGACGATTTGGGATTTTCTTTGATGAAATCACGCACTTTTTAGATTTTAACTTCGCTCAGTTCAGTTTTTGGACGTCCAGGTTTTTCATTGTCCTCAAGCGTCTCATGACCACTTTGAAATCGCTTAAACCACTGAAACTGAACTACAGGAAATTGATGACACCAGGGATTTGTTAGTGATTGTGGACAGTTGAAATTCAGAGAGCATATTGCAAAGGTTGCAAAACAGCACATTAAATGGTTCTTGAAGAATACTCACAAGCAGGGTTGTTGGCTTTTATTTTTTTATTGTAAGCTTCATATACAGTAGTATAAAATTTTGAATAATAATGTGTAACCCAAGAGCAACAGCTTTTCCAGTTTATGATATGCATAAAGTTACAAAAAGTTATGTAATACATCATTATATACATATGTGCATCTATAAATTTTTTTTTTTTTTTTTATATCAGCTAATGCCTTTTTATTCCCTTATATAGGGAGTAGGTGAGGCCGTTTAGCCTTATCTAACTTTTGGAGACTGAGTGGGCAGTTCAATCTCCACTGGTACCCAATCAGAGATAGATGGCCCAAGGCTATCATTAATTAAGTGGCACGCAGTGAAGAGAAACGGCTCAATAAGTGCCGCCATCTCGTGGTCCCTAACACTCGTATTTAATGTCTGATATAATGTGGGTTCTACGGTCGATTTTCTTGAGTTTAGGGGATGAAAAACCCGAGTTTCCGGGAGAAAAAACCCCTTACCCATGCCAGAGATCGACTAACTCGGGAACCGGTTGAAAAAAGGCTTAGAAAAATTTCTTCTAGTCACCGACTAGATTCGAAACCAAGAAGTCTTCCTTCGTGCAGTCAAGAGCTGTGGTGTGCAACGCTACATCCACTGAGCTACACAGGCTCTGTATATCCATATTATATATATTATTATAATATAATAACAATAAAATCACAGGAGACATTTAATAGGATTATATATTTAATTTTGTGATTTTTTTGTTCCTCGAAACTCAGGTTTTTAAGTCGAAACTCAGAAAAACAAACCCACACTATTTCAGACAATATCCAGGTAAAGTTCATCAATATAAGATCTCAGCAAGTGTCTGCGATGCTTTCTTCCTGCCTTGAAATGTTTGTTCAGTAGTCATGAACTCATCTAGCTGTTCATATTTGCTATAGTTACAGTGAAAGAGTAATGTCCATGCCCTTTGGCAATAAAACCCATTAAATTATTTTTTTTAATAATGAAGCCTTCATAGCTCAGTTGGTTTAAATTATTATTATTTTTTTTTTTGAAAACCTGGGTTTGCATGCTGTCTGATGTTGAGGAATTTCCTTCATGTTTCTACTTCACATGTTTTCAATGAAACGGTGAGTTAGCCAGCCTTATGCGGTGGTGAATTGTTTTTCGTCACTCAAAACTAGCCAGATCACGTGCATTATACGGACAGAACACACGAAATAAGAATTAACAACCCATTCCGTCGGATTTGGTTTCGAATATGCCTACATGATAAAGTGCGGGACTGTATAAGGATTCAATTCCTGCAGCCTGTTATTTGGAGAGCAGGCATGCTTAACTCGGCCAACCAGGCTAACCAATGGTTATTTTGGATTAGGGAAAAATTAATTTCCCTAATCCTTATTCCCTAAAAGTTAATTAGGGAATAAGGCTATGAAGCCAAATCTTAGAATGTGCAATAAATCCAGTCTTTCAGGAAATAGATTATAGCCAAAAGATGTTACTTGGTCCTTAGTAGGTATATATTTTGTTTGAAATGGTGCATGTCCAGTGGTCGATTTTTTTTTTTTTTAATTAGGTTAAAAGCAAGTTTCTGGAAAGGGAACCCTACTTGTCTGTGTCAGAGATCCTGTCACAAACTGGCCAAAGAAAGGCTTAGAGAAAGTTCCTCTAGTCAGCCACTAGAATCGACATTATCAGGAAAGTACTAATTTAATACAAATCTATTTAGGATGTACAAGTCAGGAAATAATTACAGCTTATCGCATCATAATGGCGGTTTGGGGATAATTCATTCCTAATCAGAATTAAACTTAGATCTGTTTTTGTTATATTATCTATTATTTTGTTCTATCATTAAAATGGCTCGATTAGATCGAAGAAAAACATCGTTTCATCAGCAAAGATGGAATTTTAAAGAAAATTGAAAATATACTTTCATCAAACCTTGAGCCTTGGACCAGGTTTTAGCAATTTAGCGACTGAATACATGTACCCTTTTTACCACAAAAACATTAACGTCCACCATTTATAATTAATTTTCTACATGCTGGAGGAGTACTTAGTATACTGTTGAGAATCTCAAATTTACCCAACATAAAGCTGCAACAGTAAAACGGTTCGGCGGGCAAGGACCCTGCAGTGAATCAGGAGGTTTCTCGACGAACTAGTGAAGTCTGTCGCTAGGTTGTGCCTGGAGGAAGTCAGAGTGGTGATATGCAGGAGAAATTGTGTAGGCAATGCAATGGACAGGATACTAGATCATGACTGCAGGTTGCACCACATTCCAAACATAATTCATCCAGGCATGAAGCATAAATACATTGCGGATTTAAAACATACTAAAAATAAAAAGAACTATAAGTAAAATATAACTAAATCCCTTCACACCTTTTAGCCAACAAGGTTGACTGAGTGATTAGCATATCTGCTCTCCAGCGAATCTCACCATGATCAGGGATGTTTGTGATTGTCCTAACTCTTTATGGAAAGGGCATCAGCAGCCCTTCCACTTGCTCTAGCAGAAGGCTTGACTCCCAAAAGCCAATGAATTAGGGAGAGTGACAATACGGGATCAAAATGACGTCACGTGAATAATTAACATGCCTTTTATTCCCCAAATGTATGCAAGGCTGTTTAGTCCAATTGTGTGTTCTATCTAATAATATTTAACTCAAAATAAATGAGTAAAATAAAATCCACTTCCACACATGTGATCTTAAGTCCACTAATCCACCACCACTTCTAAAGAACCTCTTTGAAACATAATTTCAAGTGTTACTCTTCAACAACTATTGTGTACCTCAACTTTGCAAGATATGCTATGCATGATATATCTGTCACATGGGCGAAGCCTGAATATTTCGCAAATATGACGTGAAGGAATGTTCAAATCTTGAATATGGTATGGCTCTGGCTCAAAATTTCTTGCCCTTCAGTTTTGCATTAATTAAAGTTTTGCTGTTTTAATCGTTCTGAATCAGCAATAATCCGATATTAATATCTTTTCATTATTTTTCATCCAAGTTTATTTGCCAAACAGAGGTCCTTCTTAGGACCTGGAACATTTACATTTCCGAATGGCTTCCCTATTCAATGATCAAACTAGAAGAAAAATAGCTCTCAGTAAAAATATTTTACAAATTGCTATCTGTACAGTATTATTATTATTATTCCTGACACCTCCAAGGAGTCCGAAGACTCATCGCAATAGAACACCTACAACTGTCTCAACCACTACTACGAATCAACGCCATCTACCGCCCACCTCCACCACAACTAGTATGTTTTGTCTGTAAATTGCGTGTGTTCTGAAGGGCCGATTTGTCTATATGCGGGATGAAAAACCCGAGTTTCCGTGAGAAAAAACCCTGCTACCTCCGTATGAGATCGGCTAACTCACCTTCGATTGAAATCGACCAGATAAAGATTCCTCCCGTCGCGACAAGAATCGAACTTAGGCCTATTCCAATCGAAGGGCGCAATGTACTGTTCTTCCAATTGCGCTACGGAGGCACAGCCTGTTGTAATCATCCTATGTTCTGCTGATAAATATACTGTAAATGTCAATTCCTCTCTTCATAATTCCGACTGCAACCTCGTTAATCTCTTTTACTTAACCATTCTCATTCTTGTATCCTGTAGCTACTATGTACTATATGGGATAGCTTACGTGATTTCTACTTATTGTTTCCACTCTTTGGATCCAACACTTTCTCGAACCAAGTAACTCAAATAATTCTCTGGAGTGAAGGTCTTCATTTCCAGTTCCAGCCTAAACCAGAAGCAACTTCAAACCTTAGTTTTCAAACTAGTGTGCCAAAGCAGTTCAAGGAAGAATTTGGCATATATTGCAGCAGAATGCAATACTTGCAAAAGAATTATTAACTAGAATTTGAAAACCATCAAACACAATGGAGTCTCTGTTTCCACTAAGGTTATTAGCTAGGACTTTTACTTATCTACGTCATAATAAAAAAAAAAATACAGTGTATTAATATCTGATAATTCCATGGAGTCAAGAACTCATTGAGAGAGGCTAAACATCACCCATAACAGCTGTCATACCTTCCTTTAAAGTCATTCACACTATCTTGCATTCACTATTAGCTGTCCAAGCAAAATGTGAACAAGCTCCTTTCTTCTGTTCCTCTTGTCCACACACGACACTAGTGATCAGATATAAAAAAGCGAATTATTCCACTCACCCATTGTTCTGTGAGGGAAAGTTCTAGCCCATACCTTCTTTAATCGCGATCGAACTTGCCTTGAATGAATGCTCCCGTGTTTTCTCTCCATGTAGCGAAAATTTTCATCAGACAATATCCTGTAACACCTGTTCAGAAGTTTATAGACTTCTGTCATATCACATCTCTTTCTCTTATTAACATGAGTCTGTAGTCTACATACAATCTGTCCTAATCTAAATTCCATAATCCCGATATAATCACTGTAACTCTTTGTATTCTTTCCACAGCTTCATTATCCTCCTTGGATCCCTAGAGACCAAATCTGCTTAAAGTGTTCCAGGTGTGGTCCTATCAAGGCTTTGTAAAGAGGTAAAATGGCTTCCGTTCCTTACGTGTCAAGGTTCACTTCAACATCGCATTTATCCTCCGAGCCCAAGATCCCTACCGTGATCAGTTTCTTGCAGTATCATAACACTGCTATTATAATATGCTGCTGGAAATCTCATTGCACCAAACTGCATAACTTTACACTTAACAACATTGCAAAGACAGCCATCTTCATTTCCCCAAATTTCCATACTATTTAAATCATGTTGTAAGTGTTGGATAGTAGCATCCTTGATTGCTCTGCCTATCTTTTCATCATCAACAAAGAACTGAATATATCTTTAGATTCTTCCTACTGTCATTAATGCACAGATTAAACAACAATGGTCCAAGGACAACCCTGGGGGACGCTACTGGTCGCCTTAAATCTCGTAGACACGCGCAGCATGTACCACTTTTTAATATATGTCTGTCAACCATCCACTTATTGCAAGTCTTGTCTGTATACCCATTTTTGTATGCAAGTTCGTACCAACTTCTCTAAAATTTTCACCACTACACTTCAGAGATAGTGATAGGTTGTCAGACACATCGGTTTTTGCACCACCACGAACTATTACACCTTCCTTGTATTCGTGTGGTATCTTTCCTGAGCTGAGACTCAAGTTATACAAACATGTCAAAGGCCTAGCCAATTCGGCTGAACGTCCCTTTAGCATACGTGCTGATATTCCATTTGTCCCTATCCAGGTTATGTAACAGCTCTTCAAACTACATTCAATGTAGTAGTGGTAGCACTATGCACTATATGTTGCATGCACTTGGTTGATATATCTTAGCAAAGTGAGCATTCCTTAACTAACAGTCTCTTCTGATCTGCATTCAGCAAAGTTATTATTCCACATTCATTCTGTCTTTTTATTGTGGCATAACGATAAAATTCCTTTGGATTGCCGTTAGCCTGCATTGACAATTTCTTTTCATATTGCGATTTAGTTTTGCACAATACCCGTTATTTTTCTGGCCTGCGCTTTATATATTTCATCAATCCTGTCATTTATTCTCATGATATTCTTTCCACATGAACTGCTTATAGATCTCTTAATAAGGTTGCACATCCATTTCATTCTCACCCTATTTATTCTTCGAACTACAATGAAACATTCAGATAATAGCTCATTTAAGTGGGTTCCCGTGCATTGATATCTTTACAATTCATCTACCATTCATAATTTCTAGCTTTGTAATTCAGCATGTAAGCTGTTCTAATTGGAACATCCATATAACTAGCTACTTCCAAGGAAATTACGGCATGCTCACTATCACCAACTTGTGGTAAAATAGTCATATTCTTAACAGAGATCCCCCAATGCTGAGAACAAATCTAATGCTCTTTGACCTAGGAATTGTCTTGCGAAAACTCAATAAATTCTGCTTCATTTTTCTCAGGAGATTTCTCTTAAACCCTATCAATGTTCAGAAATTAAAGTTTTCCATAATGATGACTCGCTTAGTATTCATTAGAGTAATTGGGAATGGTATTTCATCATCCTCTGCAAATGAACCGCCAGGTCTGTAGCAACACTCCACCAGATATTTCATTCATTTAGCCTCCACTTTCCACCGAATAGCCTCAAACTCACTGTTATATGGGATACGATTACCGTTATTGCTTTCATGCGTTTCTACCCTAACTGGACTCAAGTCGTCTGATATCATTAGTAGTACTCCTCCTCCCCTATTTCTTCTGTCATGCCTAAAAATACTGTCCCCCTTTACACTCGATCTCAGTTACATCTGATTCTCATATCCAGGTTTAATTAATACCAAAAATCTTGGGTTACATCCTATTCAATCAAGCAACGAACTCAACCCTTTTGTTCCTGAGGTTCCTGGCATTCGTGTATAGACATAACAATAATTACCACCTGGCCATTTCTTATTTATTTATGAAATCTGCTATGCGCTCTAAACATATATCTAGAGCAGGGGTGTCAATAACGTCGACCGCGATCTACGGGTAGATCGCATAATGCTTCGGGGTCAATCGCAAATTTATTTTGTCTCGATTTTCAAAATAATATATAGATGAGACTGAATACGATATAGCAAATAAATAATGTTAACCTATTTATCAAATAATAATATATATTATGGTTCTATTTAAAATTTACGTTAATTAAAACTGAAAATAAATATTTTTTGTACAATAATTCCAGTTTATAATTCAGTTATATTAAATTGAATTTTATTTCAAAAATTTCAATAGAAAAATTACAAATATAGTTTAAAATATTTAAATTTCTCACTATGAGACTTCTGTTGTGGAGTGTACTTGGTAATGTATGCGCCCTCATAGACACGCTCACCTTTGGGTGTTTGTTCGCTTTGATGCACTGTACAAACATAACAGGTGAAGCTCGATATAAACGATAGCAGTATTATAAACGTGGTTTTTTTTTTTTTTTTGTGCTAGTGCTCTGCTACAAGTTTAAAATTTTAAGTTTAAAGTGTTTTAATATAATTTAAATTGTACCATCATGACTAGTACGAAAAAAGCAAAGGCATACCACTATCATCAAGAGTGGGAACATGATTATTTCTTTATTATGATCAAAGACAAATGTTGTTTGATTTGGAATGGAAGTGTTTCTCTGCCAAAAAAAGGGAACTTGGAACGACACTTTAAATCGGTGCACAGCAGCGATGAAACGGCGAATGTTACGTGGTAACAGTTATTTACGAAAAGTCAACATTCAAGAATTGAAGAAAAGTTTGTCATCACAGCAGTTATGTTTCATTAAAATAATATCGAACTCAGACACAGTAACAACTGCATCGTTAAGAGTGAGCCATATTCTTGCCATACATAAGAACCCTTTAGTGATGGTGCAATTTTTAAAAAAGCATTCTTGCAGCAGCTGAATCGTTGTTTTGTAATTTTGAAAATGAATCAGAAATAGTTGCTGCTACCAATGAAATACAGTTGCAAAATGAGTAGAAGAAATAAATTCGGATCTAAAAGAGCAACTAATGCAGGATATTAAGGATTGTCAGGCCTTTTCACTTCAGTTGGACTAATCTACTGATGCAGTTGACATCGCCTAAATGATTATTTTTATTAGAATGTTTTTTAAAGACTTTTCTACTAAAGAAGAATCACTTATTATCATTCCGTTAAAGGGACAAACACGGGGTGAAGATATATTTACCAGTTTTAAGAGTTAAGCAAGACCATTCAACTGCCTCTTTATAAACTAGTGTCATTACCACAGACGGAGCACCAGCTTTAACAGGTCGTCACAACGGTTTTATCACGCTATGTAGGCATGATGAAGATTTTCATAATTTCTTACAGTATTATTATTATTATTATTATTCCTGATACCTCCAAGGAGTCCGAAGACTCATCGCGGGAGGACATCTTCAACTGTCCCTACACCTTACCTCTAGTGCTGTTTGCTAAAATTTTAAATATGAAAGAAATTATGAACATAGCTTTCAAGATTTCCAATTCAATTCGGGCAAAAGCTCTGCAAAGGCGCCTTTTTAAGTTGCAAATGAAAGAAAGTGATAACGATGGACCTTCTTAGCTGCTTATGCATACTGATGTCAGGTGGTTAAGTCGGGGCAAATTTCTTCAAAGATTTAGGGATTTAATTGAAAAAATTAAACAATTTCTTACCGATAGGGGGCGACGAATACGAACAGTTAAAAGATGATATTTGGCTATTGGATTTAACTTTTTTGACCGACATTACCAGTCAAATGAATTAAACCTAGACCTTCAGGGTCCCGGAAAAACAATTTTTGATATGATTAGTTTTATCAATGCTTTTAAAGAAAAATTGAATCAACTGATAGTGAAGCTTGAAAATAACAATTTATGTAATTTTCCGAATATGATCGCACAATTAAGTAGTTCTGCCTTTGCTAATTTCAACGGAAATAAATATATTGGTGAAATTCGGGAAGTAATTGCAGAATTTGACGACCGCTTTCAGGATTTCAAGAAACTTTAAAATGTAATTCTCTTCATGAGTTTTCCATTTGATACCAACGTAAAGCCAGAAGTAATAGCAGAAAACCTTTCCTCTATTTTTGATATGCATATTGTTATGCTAGAAGAAGAAATAATAACAATAAGAAATTATGTTGACGTCAAAGCAAGGATACACGAAAAGAGATTTTGGAAATATTTACCGGATGTGCGGAAAATATTTATGCTTGTGTTGGTTCGACATACTTGTGCGAATCGGCATTTTCACTAATGAGCATTATTAATTCAAAATATCGTATCACATTCGAACATTTGGAGTCATGTTTGAGAAATGCATTGACTAATTACACACCAAATTACGCAAAAATTGTGAACTCGTAGTGTAGAATAAGTAATGCTGGTACATCAGGAAGTTCAAAATGAAATGTTTATTTTAATCAGTGTGGTTAAAAAACTGCAATATTCTTTTAAGCATTATAACTAATTTATATTCCAATAATTATAATATATTGTAATAATAATAAATAATATTACGATAATTTTTTTTGTCTAAACATAAATTAGAAATCTTATACCTTATACTCCAATTTTGAAAAAGGTAGATCGCAGGTATATCTGTATGGACAATGTAGATCTTATGCAAACATTAGTTGACACCCCTGAGCTAGAGGATAGAGGATATAAATATCAGATTTTCAAGCAGCACTTTTTCTTTCGAAAACAACCAACATCTACATTCAAAAATCCAAGTAAATTTCAAATATTTGATTTGGGATTAGCTTGAGTGAGGATTGCATGTCAGACCTACCCGACCAACCAACACTTCTCAGCTTTTCTCCATACTACAGGAAGAATGGAAACGGATTCCAGCAACAGTTTACCCCAACTTAATGGAGAGCCTACCCTGAAAGGCAATGGCCATAATAGAACCAAAAGGATGCCCAACCTCATATTAACAGCAACATCCTGTAAAATTTCCATTTCTTTTAAAATTTTTGCACTAAAATGGCTCATTTGACATCACTATTGAAATGAATTGTTACGTGGTACTAAATGCTATGCTAAGTGGTGAAAAGATGTAGAAACGGTATCAGAGGATATATGACCATAGTCAAGAGAATAAATCAGATAAGAGATAGATGAATAGCATCATTAAGCAGAATTTACAGAAAAAGAAAAAGTTGTATTAGGGATTTTAAAGAAAAACGTGATCACTATGCCTATGAACAATGTAAGGCACATACAAGAAGGGTGACGCGTATAGTAAGGAAGCCAAAACTAATTATGAGATAGAGCTAGCTGATGAGTCCAAAAGAAATCTCGGAGAGTTTTCTGTGAAGTAAAAGGAAGAATGACTATGGAAGGCTGGGTGACTAAAAAGTGCGTATGGTAGGGAGGTAGTAAGGGGCTTAGTGACTTCCTTAGTAAAACACTTAGTAACTCAACTATTTGGTTGAGTTACTAAGTGTTTATAAGGGAAACCATGATTTTTGAAGAGTAGGTCTTGCCTTAGAAATTTGCTTATTGTTTATAATAAAGTTATAAGGATAAAAGGAAATGGGTACTCGGTGATAGTGCTACATTTTGCAAAACCATTTGATAAGATTCTACAACTCTACCGCTTAAATCGGAACAAATCCGCATGGATATGAATCTGGTGATTTTTCAATTAAAGGGGGTGGGGAACTGATAGATATCAAAGATTGGTTTATGAAGGAGCTGAGTCTATATAGGATAATTTAAATAGACTGGCAGTATGAGCAAAAGTAAATGGTTGGCAATTTAACGTGCCCAAGTGTAATGGTGATTCACTTTGTGAAAGAGAGATCGCAAGCCGTGTACTATATTGATGGAACTGAATTGCAGGAAACTGATGAGACCCAGATCTTGGGTATGACTGCATACAGAGAAATAAGTTTAGTGGTCATGTTGAAAATTTAGCCAAAACAGCATATCAGATTATGTAGTTGTTGAAGAACAAACTAACAAGAAGAGATAGAGATGTTATTGTTCCTCTTTATACACAGATTTGGTTACTTGGATTTTTTCTGTGGGGAAGAAAGAATTGATGGAGAAGATACAGACTTGAGTAATGAAAAAGATTGTGGCAAGTCTATTGAACTCTTCCTATAAGAATAGATTGGAGATTTGTGAACTTCAAAAACTAGCTAATAGGAAAAAAAAAAAAAAAAAAAGGAGACATGAGAGAAGTGTTAAGCTATTAAATGGTTTTAATAAGACTGACACACAAGATTTTTTAGTACATGCCTGGAAGGCAGAGAAGAGGCTACACTCTGTGAGACTAGATTTTTTTTTTTTTTTGCTTAGTATGTGGTGAATGGATTACCAGATGTGGTTGTGAATGCTCCATCAGTGAATCTGTTTAAGGAGAGATGTGATGGGTATTGCCTAAATAACGAGTCTCTTGTGATGATTTAGTTTCATGGAGATACCGATATAATAACAATAACTTTAGAGAAATCGCTTTACTGACCTCTGCAAGAATAGATAAATAAATAAATAATGAAAAAAAATCACAGGCAAGCGGATTTTTTTCTCACAGCATCTCTTGTTTTTCATCCCTTAAAAACAAGAAAATCGATCGTATAATTCACACCATTTCAGGCATTAATATTATGTTAGGGTTAGGGTACAAAAGATGGCGACACTTATGTCATCTCTTCATCGGCTGCCACTTAAAATTGTGATAGTTACGAGCCAACTATCGCTAATTGGTTACCAGTGGAGCCTGAACTTCTCCCTCAGAGTGCAAAAGTCAGGGCTAAAAACGGTTTCACCTACTCTCTCCTAGGGAATAAAAGGTGTTAGCTTATTTTTGGAATTTTTAAAAAAATTTTTTTTTTATAAGTAATAAATCCACTAGTTAGTCGATCTCTGGCACGGGCTACCGGGTTTTTTCTCCCGGAAACTCGGGTTTTTCGTCCCATAAAACTCAAGAAAATCGACCGTAGAACTCACACGATTTTCAGACATTAAAAATATTGTGTTAGGGTTAGAGACCACGAGATGGCGGCACTAGCTTACCGCCTTCTTCACTGCGTACCGATGAATCAGTGATAGCCTTGGGCCAGCTATCTCTCTGATTGGCTACCAGTGGAGATTGAACTGCCCACTCAGTCTCCAAAAGTTAGATAGGGTAAACGGCCCCGCCTACTCCCTATACGGGAACAACATAGGCGTTAGCTGATTTTTTTTAATTTTTATTTTTTTATAAATCCACTAATATGTTTTGGTCTTTAAATGCAGTTAAACAATGCCATTTAGCTATAACTAAGTTTTGAATACAGATAGGCTGCCAACTCCACCGTTATTCAACCACAGATAGTTGGCCTAAGATAATCATTAATTTTATTAGCATCTGGGTGGGAGATGATCCACAATTCTTCTCCTCTCTTGGTTCCGAACATATAGTGTTGTTATCTATTTGGTGATTAAAACCAACTTTTCTTCTGGTGGCATAAATATTGTGTAAAGGAAAATAAATCGCTATTAGTTTGTTTCATTCCCTAAAGCATAGGTGGCCAACAGCAGGCCCTCGGCCGCATGCGGCCCGTCACGTGATTTTGTGCAGCCCGCGGCAGGATAAAAACTATATTAAATTACTGTATATGTATTATCAATTTAGCTATTAGTTCCGACCGCAGATTTTCTGCTTGATATACTAGTTATATTCATTATTTCTGATGACGGAAATAATTTATATTCTCAACACGGAATTAAAATTGCTTTAAAAAGATTACTCAATTTATAAAATCTACTGCTTCTCTGTGCGAGTTGTAGTAGTGGGAGTGGTAGATTTCTATGCGCTCCAGAGTAACGCATCATTGAAAGTCACTTGCTCTGCACCTGGTTACAGTGATCAGTTGCACAGTTAATAGTGTCATTGTTGCAGTTTGGGTCCCGTGTCAGTTACTTCAGCCTTTGTGTACTATGAGTAAGAAACGTAAGATCTGTGAAGAAAACGGGTAATTTCAGGAGAAATGGAAAAATGAATTTCTGTTTATAAACAATAACGACAACAAACCAGAGTGCCTTGTGTGTTTGCAAGTATTGTCTGTGCACAAGGAATATATCCTCAAACGCCACTGCATACAGCACCATGCCCCTAAATACCAAGAATACGTTGGACAAGTACGTACTAAAATTGTACGTAATTTGAAGAGAAAGGTTAGTGCTCAGAAATCTATTTTTTACTAAACCAACATCAATGTAAATAAGCTCACTCTTCGCATCGTTTCTTGTAAGCACAGAGATAGCAAAAGCAAAAAAAAAAAAAAAATCATTATCTGATGGTGAATTGTAAAATAGTGTTCTGTGAAAATGGGGAAGATAAAATTGCCATTGAGTTTGAAAGCGTCCCACTATCAAAACAAACTGTAACAAAAAGGGTCGAGGAAATAGGTTCTCACATATTATATAAATTAAAAAGTGTTATTACAGATTCAGCTTACTTCTCATTGGCTCTGGATGAATCAACTGAGAACAGATGCAGCTCAACTTCTAATTTTCATTCGAACTGTTTCCAAAGACTTTGCTAATAATGAAGAGCTGCTAGCATTAGAGTTATTGCATAACACTGCCAAAGGTCAAGACATTTATGAAGGTTGTAAATGGTACTGGTGACATCAACAATCTCACAGTTATTGTGACAGATGGCGCCAAATCAATGCGTAATACCCAAACAGGCTTAGGTGGCTTACTAAGGAAGGCTGGACTCAATTGCACTGCATTGTACATCAGGAGGCACTGTGTGGTAAAATTCTGGAGATAGAGGATGTTATGAAAACTAATACAGTGTGCGAATCTAATTAAGGGCGGAAATCGGGCCTCGACACACCGCAAGTTTCTTTCTTTCTTTTCTAACAGAAATGGAGGCAGAATATGATGATTAGTGTTGTACACAGAAGTACGTTGGCTAAACAGAGGGAACTGTTTGAAACTTTTTTTTTGCTTTGAGAAAGAAAATAAAACAGTTTTTAGAGGAACACAAGAAGACAAACAAAGAACTAATCACAAAACTATGTGGTCCTCATTTTAACAGCTTACTCGCCTTTCTAACTGACATCACACACCACTTGAATGAATTCAACGTGAAGTTACAGGGACGTAACCAAACAATCTCAGATTTAGTTGGACACCTAGATGGGTTCATAAGTCGATTGAAGGTTTTTAAATTCACCCTAGTCAGAGGAAACTTGGTACATATCCCTTCCTGCAGGGAGTTGATGGAGGAGAGCCATGGCATTGACTTCAAGTTTTCTGTGCCAATGTTAGACCAACTTTTGGAGTAAATCAGTAAGCGATTTTCTGACTTCAGTGATATGCGGCCACAACTGACATTATTTAACAACCCAATGAAATACGACATTGCGGAGCAGCATGACACTATTCAATTGGAGTTATGTGACCTTCAAAGTGACCCCTTTTTCAGTCAAGGGTGGAAATAGGCATTTGGAAATTGGTACCAAGTGAAAAATATCCTGCATTGAGTGATTTCAGCTTGAGAATTGCATCTATGTTTGGAAGCACATACACATGTGAATGCATTTTCTCAACTATGAGGGCAGTTAAATCGTCACCAAGAAGCCGACTGACTGATGACCACCTTCAGGATTTGTTACGAATATCGTCATGATCGTTGAAAATCGACTTTGATGAACTTGTTGCCGCACATGAACGCCCACAGTGTTCTCATTAAGTTGTGTTACATGTAAAAAAAATCCAGAAATATGTAATTAAATTTAATTTACCAACTTATATTTAAATCAATCAAGTATTTTATATTGTTCTCCAAGTAGTAAAATATTTAACAAATATAGTAATTCAATACATATAACTATTGCCTTGAAAAAATGCAGAGTTTATTTTTATTTAAGTTCTGTATAAAAGTATTCGGCCCGTGACGCTGCCACTCATCATATATTATCCCTCGTAAAGAATGGAGTTGGCCACGCCTGCCCTAAAGTATAATATAACATCATAAAAATAGCAATAATGGTCTATGCATAACAAATAGTTAAATAGAGCTATCATAATAAATAAGACAAGTCCTTCCTCTCACAAACGGAAGGGCTTATCTAATCGGTTTACAGTTTCGTTGTAAAAAGGACTCTCTAGTTGGATAAAGGAAATGACTGCGCCACGACTTTTCAAGGACTTTTACAGGATACTACATGTTAATAAGTAACCAGATACAAATATATACAATAGTTATAAAGTGGCCCATAAGTCATGGAACATGCCTTAGAAAGAACCGTCTTTGTAAAGCAACTGCATAAACTTTTAACATCGGCCGATTTTATTATTATTATTATTATGATTGGTTATGAAAACCACGTTTCATAAATGCCTTCCATTTTCGGCTAAACATAGACAGATCCTTTCTACGGAATGTTCCATGATTTATGATCCATCCTGTGACTTATGGGCCATCCTTGACAAAGCTAGTGGACAGCTAACAGATAAATATCAGATAAGCGTATGGAGGATGGCAGAATTAAGGATCAAGAAAGTGACCAGTGGTATGTCACAGGTCTCTGCACTTCGCCATTACTGTTTAATTTTTACATTAATGATAGTGAAGATTTTGCCAATTTTCCCATCCCCACATTACTATAATCCACAAAGAAGTGGATAATAGTAATGTGGGGATGGGAAAATTTAGTACTGTCACCAAAATAGGATAATGGTTATTGGTTTCATGTGGTTATATGCAAATTATGCGCTTTGGACAAAAACATTTGACCAGAATGCATAGTTCGAAATATCTAAAGCCAGCGATTCAGGAATGATAGTCGATGGAGTGTTGAAGTTCAGGTGACATATTGTAAAGTGGATTAAAAAGTTCACAGGATTAAGTGGATGATAGAAAACTAACGAGCTAGTATAATATATATTATCCTCTTTATAATGACTGATATGACTCCATCGTGATTATTCGTTCAGATTTGCTTATGTGAGTTTCTCGAACAGAGATATAGGATTCAAAGGCAGGTTACCAAAAAGTGTTAGCACTGTTGTATGGTTTTTCGAATAGAACTGAAAGTTTGCAGGTTAAAAACAGTAACCGATAGCTGAACAGAGAGCAGTCTGATAAAAATCAAAACTGAAATACGATAAAAGGAGGATGCGGTAGTTACAAAATTCTATAGAATAAATGTAGGAGAGAGATTTTTCAGTACATCACACCAAGTGGTGTGATGATGTTTGGATTTGTAAACTAAATAATTTAACTTATTTAGTTTGAACTTTGAACTTAATTGGTTGATGGACTGAGTCCTTGACTCTTTATCCCTTCATCTGTATTTTAGAATGCGGGTAATGAAATTATTGTGGGTAATTTACCCGCTCATTGTGAGCATTGAGGCTGTATCAGCTTTCTCTTGCGATGGAGGATTTCGGTTTTTTATGTTTGAAACGATCTGAGGGCTTGTAGTCCGCTGCCTGTCGAACTAGCTGATTTGAGTGATTATCCGTGATTGTGAAGAATTTCTCTGCAATGCTTGTCATGTATGTCTTAATATCTGGAAGATTGGCTTCTTGATGTAACTGGATGTTTCTGATGAACCGTGGGGCATTAAATGCCATTCTTAGGCATTTATTCTGTATTATCTGAAATCTGTTGAAGTTGCTTTTAGTCGTGTGACCCCAGGTTGGAGAGGCATAAGTTAGTTGCGGTCTGATTAGCGATTTGAAAAGGAGGATTTTGTTGCTTATGCTTAGGAAGCTGTTCCTGTTCAAAAGTGGATATAGCTGTGCTATAGTCTGACTTGCCTTAGTGGCAACACTATCCATATGTGACTTGAAGTTTAGACGTTTATCAAGATGAATTCCCAGATATTTGGTAGACTTGCGCCAAGGGATGATTTTACCAAACATTTGTATGCTTGTATTCGGTTCTGCTTTTCATCTGGTGAAAAGTACTGCAGAGCTTTTGTTTCGATTAATTGCGATACGCCACTTGGTGTACCAATCCTCCAATTCATTGACTGCTCTCTGCAGCTTGATTGTGGCCAGGTGTGGACGGAGGGATCTGGCTATAATGATTGTATCGTCGGCATACAGAGCGGTGATAGCTGGAGACAGTTTGGGGAGATCTGCCATGTATATGGAGAAGAGTAGGGGAGATAGTAGAGAGCCTTGAGGTACTCCAGCCGTGATTCTCCTCTCTGTGGATCTGATACCGTTGAGTTTTATTTTAAATTTTCTGTTGTATAGATATGATTTGATAAGTAGCACTAGTGGCAATGGAATACCAACTTCGTGTAGTTTAAAAATTAGTCCATGATGCCATACTCTATCAAATGCCTGAGTGATGTCTAGAAAAACTGCGCCAGTGTGTTGGTGCCATTCATACTCTTGGGTTATATGTTCGATAACTCTGTAAATTTGTAGCGTTGTGGAGTGATATTTCCTAAAGCCGAATTGTTCATCTTGAATTATATGGTTGATATATGTTGCCTCTTGAACCCGTGAGAATAGCACGTTCGGCTATCTTACCTATGCATGAAAGAAGGCTGATTGGTCTGTAATTTTCAGGAAACTGTATTTTTCCCAGGTTTGGGAATTAGGAAAACGTCGGCAATTTTCCATCGTTGTGGGAAATAATTTAGCCGGAGGATAGCATTAATGATGGCTACTAGATGCATAACCCCCTTTGCGGGGAAGTAACTTGAGTACCTTGTTTGTTATTCCATCTGAACCCGGAGCCTTTTTGTTATTTAGTTTTCTTAAAATCTCATATACTTCTGTTGGTGACACGGATTTATTGGATTGGAATGAGGCATTTTGAGTTATTTTACGCACTTGGGTGTGAATTTTACTAATGAAATTTATATCTGTATTGATATAATTGGGGCTGCATTGTTTTTCTAAACTGTCAGGAAATGCTTCAGCTTTTTCCTCGTCGTTGTAGACAACATTAGATTCACCTTGGATTGGAGGAAATGTAAAACGCTTTGAACGGAGTGATTTCATCATTTTCCATATTGATTGATCCTCTGTGTTTAATTGGAGAATTTTGTTATTCCAGAGTTGGTTACGGTGGTCCTTTAGGGCAAAGGAACCTGGTTTGTTGCTCTATTGACTGCTTGTTTATCCGCTGGGTCCATTGTTCTCTGATATTGTCTTCTTAATCTGTTTTTCTCTTGGATAAAACGTTTTATATCCTGTGGAAGTTTATTTGATGGTGTACATTTGGTTATATTTGTTACCTGTGTTATAGCTGTCAGCAGTTGTTTTTCAAGAGTCTTCACTGCTTTTTCTACATCTTCAGCAGATATTATATGCGGTATTGGACCAAGGTTTTCCTGGAAGGCTGAGGGAAGTTGTTTCCAATTTATAAATGTGGTGGTGTTTTCTGTTATATCTTGTATGGTGCCTAGTTGTAATATGATGGGGTTATGATCAGAACTTAAGTCGTTGATTGCTTGTATCTGATAGCTGTGCGCTATGTTTTTTAATATAGCTATATCTAGTACATCAGGACGACCGGTAGCTCTATAATGTGTGGGTTCAGTGGGTCCTATTACTGTTATATTTCTTGAAGTGGTGTAAGAGTTGAGTATTCTTCCATTAATATTTGAGTTTCTGCTGTTCCAGACTGAGTGTTTGGCATTAAGATCTCCGGCTATAATCACTGCTCTGCCTGTATTTAGTATCACCTCTAAGTCAGATTCAAGGAGTTTTTTATTTGGGGGGGGCTGTAGGCTGCATATATCGTAATGCTGCTTGTGTTTTCCATATGTATTTCTATTCCTGTAGTTTCCATGTGTTCTGTTTGGGGTTCTGCTATTGAATTATGTTTTATGTTTCTTTTCACTAAGATGGGAGTGCCTCCAACTCTAGCAAAGCATTTGTCTGTACGGTAAGTGCTATAACCATTGATTCTGATTTTGTCACTTGGACGAAGATGTGTTTCATTTATGAGGATGATGTCTGCTTGAGTTTCTGCTGCAAACTCCTGCAGCTCCTGTAATTTGATAGATAAACCATTTGCATTCCATGAAACAATTTGTAATGATTTCGGTTTTCTTTTAGACTTATCCATTAAGAATTTCCATAAAGAGTGATTGTGTATGCCTTAAGATGATATCTTTGGCTTCTTGAGTTGGGTTGGTTTGTTGGAGTTCAGCAAGCATTTCACCTAAGTGGCTTGTTATGTTCAGTAGGATAGGTTTGTTGGTTTGCTGTGACTGCTTTGGTTTTGGGTCTTTTTGGAAGGTTGATCTTGTAACTTCAGCATACGATCTTCCATCCATTGTGGAGACTATGGTTTGATGGGAAGACGCTTGTTCTTGAAGAGGTTTACTGGTTTTGAGTTGTAATTTTTGGTTTTGGGGAAATGCTATACAGCCCCTATAGTTTGCAGAGTGTGGTCCTCCGCAGTTTGCACACTTTGCTGGAAGTGTACGAGGTTTATGGCATTCATTTGATGCATGTTTGCCACCACATTTCACGCAACGAAATTCAGCCTTGCAGCATCGTTGGGCATGCCCAATCTTCTAGCATCTATGGTACTGGGTTGTAGTTGATTTATGTTTCAATGCCTTCAACTTTTATGACTAGATCACACATGGTTTGGAGATTGTATATATGTTTTTGGTCTTTACTTATTTCCACTAGAATTAGGGGATAGGGTGTTTTATCAGCTCTCCGCATTCGGCTGACTTTAATTGGGCTAAATCCCTTAAGTTGGAGGTCGGCAGTGAGGTCTTCTATTTGTAATGTTTCAGTTACTCCCCTTAACACTACTTTAAAATTTTTTTCACTGTTGAGTGCAAAAGTGTGGTATGGCAAATTGTTGTTGTCTAGAAGTTTGGTCATTTTTCTGTAATCTGATGATGTTTTAGGTTGTATGCGAATCCCTTCTTCTGTGTTTGTGGCTTTAATGAAGGTGATATCTGAAGATTTCAGTGTGGATGCAACGGACGTCCGGTGCTCCTTGGCCCTTAGGACGACTGGGGGTACCCTTTCTTTAATTACATTATCTGGTTCTATCTCCGCTGTTTTGGGTGTATCTGCAGTAGAGGAGATTTTCCTTTTCTTTTTGACTGTTTGAAATTCTGTGTTGGTTTCCAAAAACTGCGGAGTATTATCCAGAGATGCAGCATTCTCTATATTCGTGGAGTGACTTGATTCTGGTTCAGTCAACATACTTCCTTCATTAAAATCATCCATCCTATCTTCTGTGACTGCTGTAGGGGGGAATGTATCTAACAGCTTTACTTTCCCTGGCCAGTTGTTGCTCAATAGTTTTCCTAATCTTAGGAATTCTCTGTAAACTTCTTCGAATATGCTTTCATTGAGAGGTTTTGTCATGACTGATAGAAGGCAACAACTCTATTAGAATAAAGTTTGAGAAATGGGTCCTAGAGCCCAATGTAAATATCCCGTAGATCAAATCGATCTACCAGCATAGGTAGCAAATGTTTCATAAAATGAAGAACACTTACCTCTATATATAAATATCCCGTAGATCAAATCGATCTACCAGCATCAGTAGCAAATATTTTACAAAATAAATTTTTCTTCAGAAAATCATAACTATTTAAATCACTGATCACATATATAAACATTTGACAACCGCCATTACGCACCAGCCCCTCGATCTTTAACTTATTTAGTCATTTCTTATCCATTTTCTTATTAGTTCTGTATCAACAAAAAATTGTACATTCCCCCTTCAAATTATCCACAATATTGTTGATATGCAATTACTTAACAGTGACTCAAGAACAGAAAGGTACGACATTCAACGAGCTTAATTTTCTTTGATATACACTAATCTTTGGTATCTCTCTGATATCCTGAATTATGCAGTAATCGCTGTTGTTAATGCTTTGCGCCTCGTGATCAGATGAATGTGCAAAAGATGTGCGCGAAACAATAAAATCGCTAAAAATAATTACTAAGTTTTAGCTTTTTTTTCTACAAATCGGTTTTGGTTAATATGTTTTGCATAAATATGCTTACTTTTTTATTATTTTCATTGGGACCCAATGCGCCACAAGCTGGCGATCCCTGACTTAGAGCAGCGCTTCCCAAACTGTGAGTCGCGGCCCCCTTGAGGGCCGTTAGGTTTGTTGAGGTGCCGTGAAATAATGAAAACAAATTTAAAATGTTTTAAAACTAAGTATGCCATGTCCAATGTGTAGGTAAGATGCTAAAAATGTAATATTTGTATTTGATTTTTGTAATATTCGCTGTGTATGCTGGGAAATCTTGTGTAGTGAATATAATTGTGTATTGAATAGTTTTGTATTGAATATAAATACAATAAATATTATAATAATATAAGTCTATATTACGATTTTGTTTTTCGATGGGGACCGTGAAATATTTTAATTTTTCTAAAGGAGCCTTTACATCCATAAGTTTGGGAAGCACTGACTTAGAGTATATAATCTTCTTAACGATGTCATATTGTCTCACATAAAGTATCCATTCTAGATATAAGAAGTGGTACATAGCCTTTGCTACCACCGTTCTACAATTGGGTATTTTACCCTTTTTTACACTCTTTTGACTCTGTACGACTGCAAGTAAGCATCTTCTGGAAGTGGCATAAGTACTGCTTATCCTGTGACACCACAATAAATACTACCACGTCACTTATTCATAACTCTTAATCTTCGCATCCTCTCTTCAGCGTACAATAAAAATTAATTATCCTCAGCAAACTCTATAAATGCCTATGTTGTTTCAATTATAGGTATTCAGAAGTGACTGACCACCTATAATTATTATCGCTTGGCGGCTACTGAGTGAAATTCCTGTTATATTACCTATTTACTGGGTCAATAGAGCATGATATTTCAATTAATGACCTCATTTCCTAAACTCTCCTTCCTTCCTTCCTCCACAGATTTTTTTGTTTGTTTTTGGCACCGCGAATTTTTCCTCTGGCAAATTCGATGTTTGGAACTGGCTGTTTTACATAATGAGAATATTATAAAACACGAGAAGTGAACCTCTCGAATTTTTTTTTTTTTTTTTGTGTGTGACGATGTAAAATCAGTGACATATTCAGAGCAACCGGCAAATCGGTCAAAAAAATAAAAAATAATAAAAACATGTTAACAGACAAAAATAGTAATTATGGGTGGGTATAGACGTTCGAATGAGTAGCTTAGAGTCACTTCTTGCGATGAGTCGTCGGACTCCATGGGGTATCATGTAAATAATAATACGAATACTTTACTTCTCTTACCCCTGTGTAGTAATGGTGATATCCACAGATGACGTAAGTAAGAAAGGCACCCCGTGCATATCCCAGTTGTTTTTAATACCATAGCTTAAGATTTTCCTTATTTCTTATTAAGAAGTATCATTATTTAGGATTCGCTTATTAAAATCAGATGTCTTGTATTTGAATGAACGGAACAGCAAAGGCTTTAGTAAAGTTATGACATTTGCAGAAAGAATGCGTACCATTTTATCACACAGGTATGTCTTATTTTCAAGATGGCTCATTACTATTTGTTTGTTTTTTAGAATTAATCTTCTTTTTTGTATGGACTATGATTGTTTGTTAGTGAGGATATAATTTTACCGATTCTTCAGAGTATCGCTTGAGTGCAACTGACATTTTTTAATAAATGCGCAACAAATGATATAAAACTCGTGAATTATAACGTAGGGAATGTCGAAGAGAAGCTTTGCATTTCATTCTGTGTTACTGCTCGCTAACTGTTCTCTGCATTTTGTAGTCTGCAATATTCAGATGCACTGTGTTATTGTAGTACATACTTTACTATAATAATAATAATAATATATATTACTGGTGATTTCAGTGCAACTGAATATTGTATTACAGAATAATAATTTCAATCTCAAATCCAGATTTTCGGAAAGGTCTCCTCCGCCCCCCCCCTCCTATCCCACATTCAAGATATTAACAGAGAAAATTTAACACTGCTTCTGTTGCGTTCTCGAAACAAGATTTTTCTTTTCTCCCCGCGGCAGCGTGCAAAATTTCCTGATTGTGTAAGAAGTGTACCAATAACCTGGCCATTACAGAGTGAGCTGACACTTGTTAATTTTTCCACATTGCGTACATACAGAAAATTCTTTGACTTTATCTACAATAAATCAACTGTATCTCTAACAACGAATCACTTGATGTGATTCACCTTTTCCTCACGCCGGGGCAATGAAATTCGTCTCCCGAAGAAAATAAAAAAAAAAAAAAAAAAAAAAAATCCATGTCGGGATTCTGACTTTTGTGTGTGTTAATCATTCGCTCGACCAAACTGGGAATTTAAATATTTATTTATTTTATTTTATTATTATTTTTTTCAGTAAAAAAATTAATTAATTTTAGTGCGTAATCGGGAATAACCGTTAGCGTACTATAGTTATATTGCAGTAGCGAAGTGAATTTAGTTTACCTTGCTGCTGCTGTGTAAGTTTTTGGTGGGAAAATACATAAACGTGAACTCGATTAAGCCATGTTAAGTGTTATAAATTGGGAGGCTTTTATTTACACGACTGTATACTTGACAACATGGTGCACGGCGACTAAAGGAAAACTGATGTGAAAAATGAAGTAACAAAGCAAGACGACGAATAACTGCTGGAATTTCTAACATTCTAAATGCATCCTTTCATCAGAAAATATGTGAATATCCAACGTGGATAAACCTCAACTTTACAGGATTTTCCACTTCGGGGGGGAAATTGTTTATTTTATATATATATATTATACACACACAAAGCGTATGCAAATCGAAGATGAATAAACGAGAACAGTTCATTTTAAAATCGCTGCAGCAGAAATGTTACGAAGTTGCAATGGCAGTTCTTGAACACATTCATTTTAGTTGGAAAGAAAAAAAGTCGGGTGTGGCGAGATCAAATGTCGATCAAATCGTTAGTATCTAGTCTAGTATCTAGTATCTAGTCTACGAGAACAGCAATTAAGGATTTGATCAACAAACTGGATTATTTGCGACGTACAAATGGGTATATAGTATCGATTTGACATTGCTGCCAATGTCAAGAAGGGGGGGGGGGAGGTATTGACAAAAGGTATTCCTGTTACTGTAAGATTAGAAGGGAGAAAACCCACTTAAAATGATCTTGAACTGTAGTAAAGATGGAATTCATTTTTAAAATTTTTATTAAGGAAATATTTAATAACGACAAGGCTGTATTTAAGTAGAAAAGAGTTAAGACTGTTAACAAGCATGCTAATATCATAAGCGCGAGAAAGGGTGTGTTTCGGGGTGGGGAGATGTAGGTGTAAATGAAACTATCAACTTCGGTGGAGAATGAGCTTTGCTGGTCTTTTTAGTAACTAGAAAGGGAACTTCCATTTTTATGTCAAACAGTACTTCATATTTCGTATCGGATTTCCTTTTAGTCGCTGTGCATCATGTTGAGAAGCATACAGTCATGTAAATAAAAGCTTCTCAATTTATAACACTTAACATGGCTTTATCGACAGGAATCAAATGTACCCACTTACCTTTTTTTTATAAGGTAAGTAATTCCCTTTATACGAAAACTAGAAGTATAAATAATAAATATTGTGAATTTTCCGCCAATCATTGACACGAATATAATAAAAATATAATATTACTTAAATTAAGGGGATATTAAATCCCCCAGTTTTAAAACCGAATAAGAAACTCAAAGATTGGAATCAGAGTTTCTTGCCGAATATAGTAAACTATAAAGTATCGGCGACACTAGCGTTAGCCAATGCAAGTGATCCTAGTACGTAGTACAATACCGGACGACTCGTTGCAAAGGTGGGGTAAGTTCAGATCGCTATTCTTAGGTATTTTCCATAATGTAAAAACACATTTCCTAGGAAATGTATGCTGTTATTACATTATGGAGGGAGGTCACTACCCAGACCGGTTTCAGCCTTTTTTGAGGCTTCATCAGTGAGTAGCTAGACCTAATACCAAAGTGTATAGCGAAAAGAACTTGTACTCTGCGAACCAACCCACATTTGCAACGAGTCGTCCGGTATTGTACTACGTACTAGGATCACTTGCATTGGCTAACGCTAGTGTCGCCGATACTTTATAGTTTACTATATTCGGCAAGAAACTCTCTGATTCCAATCTTTGAGTTTCTTATTCGGTTTTAAAACTAGGTGGGATTTAATATCCCCTTAATTAAAGTAATGTTTTCATTGCCGAAATGAAGCTTATTAGCTCTTTATACTTAAGTAAAAATATAATAATTTTAACAGAGAAATGATTTCCAATATTTTGAATATGTAACTGATATAGAATAGAGAACAAAAGAGAGGTGATGGGATTATGTTTCTGATTAATAAAAAGAAACAGTATGGGATGTAATATCCCTTAACTTAAACAAATCATATGTCGCCGAATTGAAGCCTTTAGCTCTTCATATATCTAAAAAAGTTAAATATTATAAGGATTTTTTTTTTTTTTTTTTTTTTTGTGATAATAAACTTAATTCAACTAAGAACGGAAGGGTAGTCTTCACGATGGTCTATATGGAGCAACAAATGTCTAACGTAACACTTTAATTTCCCAATATTTATTAGAGATTGTGGGACGAGTATTCAGTTTATAGACTATCGCGATCTGTTATTGCCATGTTGTTTGCATGAATATGAAACATGCGCAAAAGAGGAGAATATACTTGTGACCCGTTTAGCGATTCTGAAGGGCGAAAGGTAGTAAGGGATTATTATTTATTTTATTTATTTTTTTCAAAGAAATTTTAAGAGATAAATTGAACAAAGTGTGCGAATTAAATGTTAATGGTGTAGCATACTTTCCTCTAAATTTCCTCTTTAAACTCGTTTATCACTCTAGAAACCCTCCGAAATGGACAAATAATCAACCAGATAAGGAAAAAAGAACCCGTTCATGATAGCTATAGAATGGATTCATTTAGTTCAATTCGTTTATCACTCTAGAAACCCTCCGAAATGGACAACCGAAATAATCAACCAGATAAAGAAAAAAGAAGCCGTTCATGATAGCTATAGAATGGATTCATTTAGTTCTGATAATTATAAAACCGTTTCGTAATGCTAAATATATAAGGTGTGCAAAGCAATTATGAATTTAGGGGAAGAAATATGCATATTTTCATGAAAAAGGAAAGGTTTATCAACATCATAAAAAGATGTTAACAAACCTTGCTAAATGGCTAACGTCTTGAAATAATTTTTTTCTTGAATTAACTTTTCCAGGAAGAAAAGATACTGATATGAATGAAGCTAGTAATCGAATTCTCTCATGTCCATACTGAGAATAAACTTAATTGTAAATATGAAAATTAAGGCTCCAGGATAAGACATTGTGTAATTATATGATAAGATATTATGTAATGTCCCACTACATCCTTCCTAACAATGGCGTCATTCGATTTAGGATTAGTTCCAGTGAATTGGAGAGTGGCAAAAGTTATTGACTTGGGATAACATTGGTGTATGTTAACGACAGCGAGTACGAACTTTGAATGCCAATTACTATTAGGGAGTTACAACGCGGTTTTGTTAAAGATATGGCCAGTTTATTACTATGATACTCTTCCTTAACAATTAGATGCAGGCAGTAGTTTAGATATTTGAATTTTAGCAAGGCATTCGATACTGTACTCGCATAACGGTACTGACTTGATGGGTGAAGCATAAATGCTTTTCATATTCCCCTCCATCTGAAAAGGAAAGTTCTTTGGGTGGAGAATTATTGAGCTTTAAGCTCACCCTGAAAGGGCAGCGAGATTAACTGTGTTCAGCTGAGCATAGAATTGACTTGGGTCTCTTGTACTTGCAGAAATCTGCTTCATTATAGTCTGATGCTTGTTTGATCAGTGGGTTCGGATGATTAATTGTCTTATTGAACTTTTCAGCTAGGTCATGAAGAAGAGATATGATGTAGGGAATGCTGACGTCTCTGTGAATTTGGGAGTTTCTGTTGAACCACGGAGCGTCCAAACTCATTCTCAGACATTTGTTTTGTATTCTCTGCAGCTTTTAAATATTTGTTTTAGAAGTATGACTCCAAGCAGGAGATGCATAAGTTATGACTGGGCGTATTACCATCTTGTATATGAGCAGTTTGTTCTGAGGATCGAATTTACTTTTTCTGTTGATCATGGGGTAGAGCTGTGCTATTGCTTTGGATGTCTTTGAACTTATGTGTTCTATATGGTTGGTGAATTGTAGTTTTTTATCCAGAATTACTCCAAGATATTTGACTGTATTCTGCCATGGGACATTTAACACCTCGTAAATGTATATCTTCCTTGATTTGAGGCTTTTTTCTAGTGAACAGTATGGCTGAGCTCTTCTGTGGATTGGTTTGAATTCTCCAGTCCATAAACCATCTTTCCAGCATGTGAATGCTGCTTTGAATTCTCTTAATAGCTAGTTTGGGGCTGAGAGATCTTGCTAATAATGCAGTGTCATCAGCATATAATGCAGTGATAGTTGAGCTTGGGTTTTGAGGGATATCACCAATATAGATAGAAAACAGCAAGGGGGCCAAGAGTGAGCCCTGCGGCACTCCCGCCAGAACCTTGCATCTGGTTGATACAGTTTCATTTATTTTGACTTGCATGTATCTGTCTTTGAGGTATGAGTGAATTATTTTAACTAGATTAATAGGCATATTGAATGTGATGAGTTTGTAGAGAAGACTTTGATGCCACACCTCATCAAAAGCCTTTGCAGCATCTAAAAAGACTGCAGCTGTATGAAGGTTCCTGTTGAAGCCTTCGGAAATGGATTCGATCAGCCTGTGAATCTGCTGAACGGTGGAGTGGTTTTTTCTAAATCCAAATTGCTCATTTGGGATTATATCTAGTTTATCCGTTTGTAATTGAAGTCTTGTGAGGATTACTTTTTCTGCGATCTTTCCAAGGTTAGACAGAAGACTGATAGGTCTATAGTTTTCGGAAAATTGAGCGTTTTTTCCCATCTTTTTGATTGGTGTGACATCTGCTATTTTCCATGTTAAAGGAAAATACTGGAGTATGAGGATTAACTATGTTGACTAGATGTACAATTGCTTTTCTGGGGAGTAGTTTAATTATTTTGTTTGTAATTCCATCTGAGCCTGGAGCCTTATTGTTGTTCAGGTGGGTTATAATGTTTATAACTTCTGTTGGAGAAGTAGGTGTGAGAGGTTCTAGGTCATCTTTTTGTTGCGTTATGGCCTGCCTAACTCGGCGGTGAATCTTGTAGATGAGATTGATGTTCAAATATTCATATGAGGGGTTGCATCGACTTTCTAAGCTGTCAGCCAGAGCCTCCGCCTTTTCCCCATCAGTGTGAGCTATACCATTCGAAGTTTGAATTGGGGGTAAAAGTTGTCTTTTGGTGCAGAAGGTTCTAAGAAACTTTCATATGGAGTTGTTCTCAGGGTTTAATTTTGTTAGCTTAGATTCCCATTCTTGGTTTCGATGCTTTTGGAGGGCTTCACGTACATATCTGTTTAATTGATTCAAGTTTGCTTTATCTTGAGGGGCTCTTGTGTTATGATACCTCTTTCTGGCCTTGTTTTTCAGCCTAATCAAATCCATAATCTCCTTGGGGATCCGTCCACTAGGGTGAAAGACTGTAGTTTGGGTAATTGACTTTATTGCATTTTTGATTTGACTGGTAAGGTTGTTTGCAGCAATTTCTATCTCCTCTTTAGTGTGAATAGTAGGGACTGGGCCAATGTGATCAGGTAGGATTCTGGAGAGTTTATCCCAAGATATGAAAGAGTGGGGAGGGGAGAATTGTTCTTGTGTACCAAGTTGAAGCAGAATAGGGTTATGATCTGATGAAAGTTCATTTATTGTTTCCAGCTGATATTGGTATCTGATGTTTTTGAGGACAACTATGTCAAGTACATCTGAGCTTCCAGTTGAGCTGTGATGGGTGGGCTCTGTGGGTCCGGTTACAACAATAGAATTTTGCGTTGAGTAATTATTTAGAATTCGACCTTTATCGTTGATTGTGGAGCTATGCCAAGCTGTATGTTTGGCATTCAAATCACCAGCCATGATGATGGAGTCAGTGAAGCCGAGAATGGAGTCCAAGTCAGATACCAGCAATGGAATGCTGGGTGGATTATATACAGCATAGATTTTAATATTGCCAGAATTGTTGGTATTAACTTCAATTCATATTATCTCTAGGTTCTTGGTTTGGGGATTGGTCAGAACATTGTGGCTTAGGTAGTTTTTAATGTATATAGCTGTTCCTCCTCTGCTTCCGGTTAGTCTATCTGTTTTGTACATAGTATAGTTCCGTAATTTGGGATTATTATCTGGTCTGAGATGTGTTTCGTTTACCAGTATTATGTCAGGATTATGCCTGTGAGAGAACTCTTGTAGTTCTAGAGTTTTATTGCTGAGTCCGTTGGCATTCCATGCCGTGATCATGAGAGAGTTGGGATGGAATTTTCTTCTATTCATTGTTGAGGGCTGTCAGAATTGAATGGGTGCCTTGTAGGAATCTTTTCGTGGAGGACGGTGAAGGATTCGTCATACTGAATTCTTGTAGCATGGTAGCTAATGAGGCAGTTAGTACTGATGTTAGATTTGAGCCTATATGATCATGAGATGGAGTAGCCTTTGTTCGTGCTGCCTCTGCATAAGTTTTAGGCATTTGTTTCCTTTCTTGAGTTGTTAGGCTAGAGATAGTTTGGGCTGGGGTGTGACTGGCACGGCTGTCTTGAGCATCGCTGAATTGTGTTGGAAGGGTAGTTTTTTGTAACCCTCGGTTATTTGGATGTGTAATGCATCCCTTGTAGTTTGCAGGGTGAGGTCCTCCACAATTGGCGCATTTAGCTGGAGTGTATCTCGGTTTTGTACACATGACTGTCTGGTGGCCCTCGCCACATTTTAAACACTTATAATTTGCCTTGCAAAGTTTTTGGGCATGGCCAAACCTTTGGCACCTATGGCACTGCCCAGCTGTTGACCTATTCCTTTAGTGGTTCAGTAGAAATTCTGAGGCCACATATCGTTGTTAATTCATAGATCTCTTTGGTGTCTTACCAATTTCTACAAGTATCAGTGGCATTGGCCGTTTATCTGCCCTAAGCATTCTGCTCACTTTCACTGGTGTTAGGTTCCGACTCATAAGGTCAGTGGTGACTTCTTCACAGGTGACACCCTCGGTCACTCCGCGAAGCACAACCTTGAGATTTTTCTCACTGGGTAAAGCAAAAGTATGATATGGGAGACTTTTGTTATCCATTAGTCTTGTCAGCTGTCTGTAGTCAGTGACTGAGGCTTTTTGGATTTTGACTCCATCTTGATTTTTTGTCCAGGAATAAGCAATTTTGTGTTCCCTAAGGGCTGTTGTGACAGTGGTCCATTTGTCCTTGTCCCTTAGTATTACTGGTGGAACCTTTTCGATGTTCCTTGGGACTTCTAATGTACATATGTCTTCATCTATCTGGTCTTCTATGATCCTTCTTTTGTAAGAGTGCTCCCCTTGAGAGATGTTTTGACAGGGGGATTTTGGTGACAGAGCAGCAATGAGATCCTGTTTTGAGATCTCATTCTCCTCCTCCTCTCCATCATTAGAGTGAATGTACTCTTTAATAAATCCTGGCCAGTCAGTTTCTAATTTGCTTATAAGTTTGAGCACCTTTAGAAACTGCTCCTTGTTAAGGAACTGGATGTGATCTTTGATGTTGTCCATCTCAAAGTGGCGATTTCCTGCCAGCAGAGATGGGTTAAAAGCAGTATAATAATCCAGCAGGGCCGGGGGCCTGCCAGCAAAGTATTCTGTACACCTAGATGGACTACTAGCGATATATGATCCCGCAGGGCTTGAAGCCTGCCAGCAAATGTCCTGTAGACTGAGTTGGTCTACTAGCAAAGTCTTCTTAGAACCTACTAGTTTGGGAAAAGGAGTATCAATATCTCACTTGGCCACAGTTAGAAACCTACCTCCCTATAAAACCTTAATACCACCACTGGTCCTCATTGCGGGTGGGGCCTGCGGTCATTTGACCTCTTGCACTTTTCGTGCAGAGGGGGGGGGGAGACAGTAGGAATCGCACCGTGTTTGCACCAGTGCAATGTGAGATTAATGAGAAACCTTGTATGCAATGTAATCAGGCTCAGTCTAAAGTGACACGTCAGTTCTCATCAAAAACCCATCACCGTATTCGCTACTGTACTGTATACTCTTAATCTTTATATATTAAAAGCAAGGCACTGAAGTGGTTGCAAAATAGTTAAGGAAGCGAAGGCAGGGAGTATTATTAAATAGTTATCCGCTAAAATTAACACACGTGAACCACAGTAGTAGGTTTTTTATTACGTAAATATTTCGTCCTAGGTATCTTAGGACATCATCAGAACAATACTAGGAATGGCACAATGGATGGGGTGCGTACGTACATATTACGAAATATTTACGTAATGAAAAAAAACTACTACTGTTGTTCACGTGTGTTTAATTTTAGTCATGAATTCTCCACAGGTTTCTCTATATAATTAAATGGTTATGCATTTGACTAGACCCCGTAAGTACGGATGTATATCTATCACTATAAAGCATGTTGCAGGAAGACTTAAATAGAATATTTCTTTGGGCTGATGAATGGCGATTAACATTTAACAATTTAAAATGTCAAGACCTTCATCAAGGTCGCAAACATTCACGAGTACCTACTTGGGTACTCATGGATGTTTGCATGAACACAGATAGTAAATACTATCTGTGTTCATGATAGTATTTACTATCTGTTGAACACAGATAGTAAATACTATCTGTGTTTTCAGTTCATTCTTACACAGATAGTACCTACTATCTGTGTAAGAATGAACTCAAACATCAGATGGACGGGATGGTGGGAAGCAAAAACACGAGAATAATATTGGTCCATTGTGAAATTTTCTAAACGTACAGGTAGTAAGGTAATCAGTACAGCAACTTATTTTACAATAATTTGAGAGAATTTTCTCCCAGCCATAAAAAGTTAATTATTTTTCTATACAAGACAATAAGGTCTTATTGATTTAAGTGTGGATTTCGAAGGAAGGAAGACTTCTGTTGTGTAGGTTGCAAACTTTAGAAAAACGAATAAGAGGCGATTTGAGTGAAGTGATATCCATAAGCAGAAAACTGAACAGTTCAGACAGTTGATAAGCTCGGAGATTAGTAGCTCTGAAAGTGAACATTGGATTAGCACACCCAATATTTACCGAGGCGGGCCACAGCAAAGTGCGTCTCTGGTGGTTGCTCCATCAGGTAACTAGCTGAATGAAAGGGGGAGACTGGAAGTTTAATGCGCATTGCCTTCGGATCACCAAGGAAAGGTATAGCTTTCTTTCACAAAATCATTACTCAGCACTCCAGCATTATGACTCTAAAATGGGGGGGGGGGGTACTTGCTCATCTATTCCAAAAACTTTAAAAGTCAACCGTTTGCTTGGGAAATGCATGTTGATCTTGAGAGAAGTAAAACTCATTCAACAGTATTGTATAATATAATGGACGATAATAAATTTGCACATTTATAGGAAGATTAAGAAAGCTGGAACAGCGAATTAGCTGGAACAGCCGAGGAATGGCCATCGCATTTTGCAACATGACAATATGAGGTTGCATCTGAGCACGTTCACTTTAAGACGTACTGAAGAAATTGTGTTTGAAGTTGTGGAATATTCTTCTTCCAGTCGTCTTGCCTCCTTTGGACTTATATTGATTTTCGAAATCGAAACCTCAAGGGAATTCATTTTGAAAATGAAGAACAGCGAAAGAATAAGACAATGAATCCGAAAAAATATTTGATTTTACTACAACGATTTTGAAAAACTTGTTACGCGGTGGAAAAAATGAGACGGGGAAAAAAAGGAAGATTATTCAAAAAAATTAAAGTGGGTACTTCGATTATTTTTATTTATTTTTTATTAACTGACATTTCATTTAGGCAGGGAAGCTATCATAATGGAGGGTTAAATTTCGTAACTCTATTGTATTCTATAGTGCGTTCTATAGTCGAATTTAGCTGAGAATCGCGGTTAATAATCCCAGCTTTTTATAAAAAGAAAGGGGAAGGGAAAATTGTGCTCATCACCTTCAAAACTAGGTTGACTCTGGAATTAGACTAGACCCTCACTTTCGGTCCGCCACTTCTACGACTAAATATAAATTTTATGACAATGAAATGGATGGCCATAGAAGGAATGAAATAACAACGCGTATCCTTTAAATGAAAATTTTTGAAGGCTTTGAACTTGCCTTGAAAAAGGCAATTGACCGGTTGAAATAGCAAATTGGTTGGCTGTAGAAGTCGTCTACTAAAGATGTAAAGGATTACTGACCCCGCATAAAAAAAAAGAAGAAAAAATCCACCATTTGAACTTAACGAAATGGCAGAGCAAATTATTGAACAAGAAATTGAAAAACTTCCGACCCCACATGTACGTTACAGAAGCATTTGAAAGAAAAAAAAAATTCCTGCAGTCTAAAAATTTGTAAACTAATGATTCAAAAATTTTTAACAGTGCTCCAAGGTCTTAGCCACTGTCAGGAATTCCTTGTCAGTGTTGCATGGAAATTTATCGAATAAAGAAATCTAGTTAATCATAGGTATTATTTCTGGAAAATTTTCCATGTTACTGCTAAGTAAATATTATTTTTATGGCTATTTAGCCTATTTTTGTTTAGGAGTACCCTTTTTTTTATGATGTCATTGGCTTTTTACCCAATTTTTAAGGCATTACTGATCTTTTAAAGACAGATGTATGAAGTATATATATATATATATATATATATATATATATATATATATATATATATATATATATATATATATATATATATATATATATATAGGAAGAATAATTCAGACATACCTTTTTTGTAGGATGTTGCTGGTTCTCTTCTTATCCAGCTGCATCCTGGCATGTGGCCGATATATATTTATCTGCTGTTAAAGTATGACTGAAAGGAAGCGGGGTTGGAAATGTGGGGATAGAGAGATGTGGGTGAGCCAGGAGGTGTGTGAATTTTAAACCCCAGTTTTTCTAAGGGTGGGCAGAGAATTCTTTGGAAAGGAGGTGAAAGGTAGAAATTTTTGGGGAAGGAGAAGGATGTGATGGATAAGATCGGGGTGGGAGTAACGTGGTGTCAGCCGTTTCGGCAGTGCGTAGTCTTCGGAACTCGTGGGTAAGTGGAGGCTATGTCATGCCGGCTTGGTGTTTTCCAAGCTGGCAACACCAAGGAATTGCCCTGGGGAACCCATCTGTTTATGACATTATATTATATTATTACTTCATATTATTATTAGTTTAAAAATAAATCGGCTAACGCCTTTCATTCCCTTATAGGGAGTAAGCGAGGCCTTTATACTCTATCTAGCTTTTGGAGACTGAGTGGGCAGTTCAATCTCCACCAGCAGCCAATCAGAGATAGCTGGCCCATGTCTATCACTAATTATAGCAGCCACCGATGAAGAGGCTGGCAAACAAAGTGTTACCATCTCTTCGTATCTAACCCTAACAAGATATGTTACTGTCTGAAATAATGTGGTTACTACGGTCGATTTTCTTGAGTTTACAGGAAGAAAAAAGTTTCCGGTAGGAAAAGCCTGTTTGCACGTGCCAGAGATCGACTAACTCGGGAACCGGTCGAAGAAAGGCTCAGAAAAAGTTCCTCCAGTCGGCGACTAGACTTAAGTCTAAGTTAGCGCGACCAAGCATAAAGGATGCAAGCGTCATTTCCACTGAACCACACAGGCTTTATTATTAGTTTATTAATATTTTTTAATATTGAAAACTATGCTAATAAGAAGTACATGAAATTGAAATGCTTTTTGATAATGAAATGCTTTTTGATAAGTAATATATGTAGCCTCTGGTCAGGACAATTTAACCCTCCATTATAAAGCTCCCTGCCTATCAGTTAATAAAAAAGAAACAAAAAAAAAATTGAAGTCCCGACGTTAATTTTTTTGAAGGGGAAAAAAGGACATGGAACAACGGTTATTTATTTACCTAGAATAGCAATCACAAAGAGCATTTTATCTTTATGCTCAAAAATATTCTTTTAAGTCATTCTAGTTGTCGATTGGAATCTTAATAGTCTCCTTTATGGCCATAATTCAATGGAATTAGTTTGCTTTCTTTTTAATAATCCAGCTTTTACATCCATACATAATCACTGGAAAGACAAGTGATTTAACGATTCTAACTTTTGTGTCTTACTAGCACCTCTGTCTTTAATTTTTTTGTCAAATTTAATTATTTTCTTCACATTCCACAGTACGTTATGATCAACAAAGTAAAACGCTTTATTTCAAACAAATAAAACAGATTAATACTTCCTATTGAAATTCGCTTGTTCTTTCCCTATTCCATCGTTTGCTGTCTAGTCTTTAGTTCTTCCTCTCCTGAAATCTGCTTGTTGTTCTGTGCACATATGGTTCCAGCCTTTGTTGGATTACCTTATGAATACTTCTAAGGTGATGAATTTCATTCGGTAACTCTTCTGACAGATATTTTACATACATATTCACAAGTTTTGCTGCTTTGGGGATAAGTTGATTATCGTCCAAGTTGTGGAAATTTAAAATAGGTGAGAATATTTCACATATATTATCTGCTGCTTCAAACTTTGTTTTTAAATCATTCATAATGAAATTCAATACTGGATAAATTACGAAAAATTTGAAATCTTGTTCAGGTTCTACAGTAGTTTCTCGATTTTCGCAAAATTGAGATTGCACACCGATTGCTTACTCTTGCACTAATTCTCTTATAAGTGCGGACTCGACCTCAAGAGATATTCCTTTACTTTGTATATATTAATGTTCTTATTGTCAATATTTTCTAATATTTTGTGCCAAAACATTGTCATTAGCATACTTTTATAAGATCTGAAATATTTTTTTTCAAGCCTTTAATTATGTTCAGTGTTGAAGGAGAAAGCGAGATGGGCGAACGAAAACAGAAAACTAAACTAAATCCTTTCGAATGGGAAGTTCAGAAGAGTAACCGTAAGTCTGAAAAGATGGATGATGGGTTGGTAACGACTGCAAAAGCTAGTAGTCCTTCTCGGCACATATTCATTCATATTTTATAAAGTTTATTTTTGTCTTTTGTTAGTCTCACTTAACTGGCCACCAGACAAGGCGGGCCCTCAGGCTAGAGCCCTGTCAGCCCCACCCTTGTGCAGACCATGCTTCTGACAGCCATTTGCATTCTTTCTTCCTCGTTAATTTAATCAGAATGTTTTTTGTTACTTATATTTTTTTTCTTCTAATTGTTAATTCTATTTCTCTCTTACTTGAAATGCTTAATTTCTTTCCAGCTCGTACTTGAAATACATAATTTATATTATTTGAATGAAATATGATGCAGCCGTTTTCTTCTTCGTAAAGAAGAAACAAAAGGGACTTTCCTTCTCCACGTTTTGTGGCAAATAGTATAATCTATCTGTTTCTTTCCTGTATTTACCATCTGGTAAAGTTAATGTGTACAATACTTTTACGTTGCCAAACGTAAAGTAGAGGCAACTTCTAAAGTTAACTTTATCAGAAGACGATCTTCCCAAAGCTTACTAAACGTTTGTAACCAACCTCAATTAATTTTTGGAAACATTTTAATAATGAAGAAAGCTAGTGTAGCATACATATTTAATTCCAACATCAGAATTAGGTATTTGAATATGATGCAAGAAAAAAAGTTATTATGCCGAATTTATTGAAAGTGTTTTATTGATGATAATCTAATTTTTAATTATCCAACAAGTTTGTCATTATCCCATTTCCTCCGTGTTTCATTTTATTAACACTGCTTTTAGAATATTGCTACCGTACTAGGCGAAATCTATCGTTGGCCTTGTAACGTGACAAGTAAGGATACTTCCAATTGCTTTGGAGTCGCGCCGTTGAATAAACTTGGAGACGGTTTATTAAGGATATTAAGTGGATAATACGAGTTTGAAAATAGAAAGATTACGGATCCCTTTTTTAAATTAGATGAGCCCCGCAGCTCTGTGTCAGGACAACTTTCTTTTCATGAACAATATTTTTGCTTCTTCATCCAACTACGCTTTTCTTTCCTTCCAGTTTTAAAACTTAAAAGACAATCACAAGCGTCCATGCAACAGGGGATTCGTAACACTGGCATGGACACCTGTGATTGTTTTTAAGTGATAGATCATTTTCATGTGCCTGCCATTCTGCATTATTGGGTTACCATATGTAGCAAACTGCTTACGACTGGTTTTCAACATTTTATGGACGAGATTAACATTTAAAAAAAAAGTAATGTACGCCCACAGATACAAGACCCTTCGACACTTCTGCGCATGTCAACAGGAGGAGGATTTATTCCGATAATAGGGTAATCAATCCGTATTGTGGGATGAGTTATTTATTATTATGCATCGGAAAATTCACTGAACTTTTATGATCATTGTAGTTTTTAAAGTGGTAACTATTTTTCTTGTATAACAGTTGGAAAATTTTACCTATGAAGCACGTGGTTTCGCGTGTTGACGACCAATTCGTACATATTTCTTTCTTCCCTTCAGCATAAATTGACTATTCTTGGCACAAAGCCAAGTGAAGCTCTAACAAGTGTGGGCGTACTATATTAGTGCACATGGCGATGTGTTAGCAGGCTGATTATGCCGATAGAAACACGAAACCAACATTTCTGCTGGTTAATTTTGTGCTTTCGAGGATGATTCGATTCTCCTACACAAGCATTTGCTCTGATATTTCATCTCTTCATATGTAAACATTCATGAACAGAATATAAAATATGCTGTTCTAGGACCTTGGGAAAAAACCCTAGATCCTTGACTATATTCCTCATACCTTTTTCGCTTTCCATTATCGACGCTCGTATACAAATGTTACTGTAAATATACAGCAGCTAAAAAAACATGTTTTAGTGCATAATCACAATGTTTCTTGAACCTGCAATATTTTCCATACTAATGACTCGTCTGTTTGCGAGTTGTTATGCATATGTTTGAGTTTTATTCAGTTACAGTTTGCCGAGATGATGAAGGGATGTTATTCATCAGACTACAGATATTTCCGTTCACGTATCGTGAATCATCTTCATATATTACATTTGGAAATTTAAAACTCGAGCAACAACGATCGGTTCATGGAGAATGGAATCTTTCCTTATATGCAGTCGCGCGAGAGAGCCTGATAAAATACGACATTATTAGAATAAATGAAGTGTGTGTGAATACAAAATTAATACACAGATGCTCCCATAAATACGAAAGTCTCTAAAGAAACAACTGCATTCCTTCTCCGAATCCATAATTTTAATGCTGAATCTTCCATGCCAAAATTAATAAATTATTATCGCTGAAACCCCCATTCATCTGTCCACAGCAACTTTTATATGCTATCCCCCATTCAATTACCCATACTCGAACTTTTATCTTCACGCACTCTCTGATTCGACATGTAAACTATTCCATTCACTAAGTGCGTTGTAAGACAAGGAAAAAATGTTGTTCTTATCTTACTCCATTCATCATAATACTGAATACGAACTTGACATCCACGGATTCCATCATGGATGAAACCCCTTGTCCTGTCCAAACCCTCCCCTGCATATACCCAAAATGTTTACTCAGAACATCCCAAAGCCATTAATGTCCCCCCCCCCTCCCCGTCCATCCACACACACACACACACACACACACACACACACACTTCCGGCCGATACGAATCGCCTTATTTCCCTGAGGAGTTTTCCATGACTAGCAAAAAAAATTTTTAAGATATCCTGTTATGTGAGGTCTTCCCGATGTCTATAAACAGTCTAACCAACGATCAGTCACAAAGTGCCATCCACGTGGTCGGGCACATTTTCCCGTCAGCAACCGTATGGCGTATATATCGTACGCATTTGATTTGTGCTAATCGTGTTCTGATGGCGGTTTTAATTATATCCGTCCTGTTTTATCCAGAGGCACAACAGTAGTCATCGTAAATCTGGCAGATTCATTAATCATGTGGTGGTTTTATTTATATCCGTCCTGTGTGCTGCTTGTATTCGTTATATTGTGATATGTGTTTCTGTATAATCCATGACCGTACGGATGTCTGTAATCGACGGATTCGGTGTGCTCGGCCGCATATTCTCACAATTGACAGTACGAGATACGGAACTTCGCTAAACGGGACACGAGCAACTATCCTCCTCGCCAGCAGAGCCGGGCCTCACGGTAACGTCACTTTGCGTAACTTTCGTTTCAATCCCCGATTTTGTCCGCTTTTGGAAATGGATTAATTCCAAAACCAGTAACGAGAATAATCGAAAACTGTAGTCCAAATAAATAATGATATAATTATGTTACTGCTTACTTTTAATGAGATGGTTCAGCTTCTCAGCCTTTGCAGAGTTGCTGGATATCTGGCTCAATATTGGTCGGCTTAAGTCGAAGATTGGCACACACACTAAGACGATTTCTGTATTTTGTTTTTATTTGCAGGAGCGATGCACATCCTTTCTCACAAAGATAGGTTGTAGAAAACTGCATGACGTTTCAGTGCGTCTTCAGATAATTCGGGAAATTCACTTCTCACTGAAGGCGAGATCCAAAATCGAGCCAAACCAAGATTACGGAATTGCATTTTAAGCCCACTGTCACTTGAAAGCTCAATTAACTGTTGTTTTTTCGATAACGAAAGGTCGTTCTCGTGGCTATAAGCCTGAAATAGATCTCGAACCCGCAGAAATGTCTCATAAAAGTTATTCAGAAAATGTTTCAAAATCCTGTTTCAGAGTTTTGAGGTGGTCACAAATCCTTTCCAGAAACTCAGAATCAACAAAAAGATCATTTTCCATTAAACATTCATGTTGGAAAAGGTGCAAATTATCTGACTTTTACATAACTAATGCACAACATCAGTTGTTGTTGGTTTTTCTCGAATGCCTTTATTTTGTCGTAGGCATCAAGAACAGTTAAAGAATTTTCCGAAAGGGAGTGATTTAGTTTATTTAATTTCGAAAAAAAATGTCTGAAAGATAGGATAGTGTTGATAACCATGTTTCATCAAATGAGTGATGCAAAATTAGAATTACATTCATTTACAAACAATAAAACTTCGTGCCTTAATAAGCTTGTTAGTACTTTGCCCCTGGAAAGCCAGCGAATTTCACAATGAAGCACAAAGTTGTATATATTCAGTGCCCATTTCATCGCAGAGTACTGAAAATAACCTGTTTTAACGGTCGAGCCTTAATAAAATTAACTAGCCTTACAGCGTTGTATAGCACAGTTTTAAATTCTGGTGGCATTCCTTTGGAAGTCAACCTTTCCCTATGTATGAAACAATATACCCGATTCATATCCGGAGCCTCTTCCTTGACCATAGAAACAACCCACAACTATGCCTGCCTGTAACGATGCGAGCCCCATCCGAACAGAAGTCTATGTATTTTTCCCACTGGATTCCTTTTGTGTATTATGTAATTATTGAGAATGTGAAATATTTCTTCTTCAGTTTTTCGGGATGACAAAGTTCTACAAAACAGAATATCGTTATGAATGTTATTCATATCGATGTACATATCTTACGTAGCATATTAACTGCACATCATCTGTAACATCAGTAGTCTCGTCTATTTGTAACGCATAATAAAGGCTCTTCTTAACTCTTTCGATTAACTGAGATTCTCCGTCACCTGCCATATCATTAATTCTGCGACCTACAGGGTCATTGAAAGAGGAGTCGAATTAACATCTTTCAGTAACTTGTTGCCAAACAGTTTTTACCACATCTTTTATACCTGGAAGTACTAGATGCTTCCAGCGCCTTGCTGTTAATCGAACCCATGGCCGAAACGACATCTTTCCCATGATTTAATGTCACAAAGCGTCCCTGAAATTGGCTTTTTCAATTTGCTTATTTTTCACATCACACTGTTTAGTTTCTAAATGTCGGAGTTTCGCAGGTTTCATGCAATCGTTCGATAACACAAAACACATTGAGGTTTCTGTTCACTTTTATCTCCACACCAAGTAAACCCGAATTCCAAATATGAACTGTTATATTTCCTACTGTATTTTTTCTTTGAACTGCTTGTTTCTTCTACTTTAATAGTGTCAGATACTCGCTGTTACGACAGGTGTATTACAATTAGGGTTAGCATCACCTGTTTCATTTGCCCTTCTTTTCAAAGTCCTAGTTCTAAGCCAGTTTTCAATTATTGAAAAAGGTTTCAGAAAAATATATAAATACTGAGGTTAACTCGCGACACACTTTGTCCAAGTATCATATAACACTTCTGAAGGTATACTGAGCCTTGGTTGAAGGAGGAAAACCTTCAGTAATAAAAATCAATAAACAACAAGCAATTGGTTGAAATGTGGATAATATGTTCACTTCAAATCTGACAAAACAGCAAGGGAAGGCGGAAGCAATAAAACCATATTGTTAACTTTACCCCTCTTATTATTCAGTCATTCTTCCGCTACAAATTATTGTAGTGCCAGAATGACGAGTAATAAAAGAGGGGTGAAGTGAACAACAATATAGTTTAATAGCGTCAGAATATTCAAAAGGCAGAAGCAATTTTTTTTTTTTAAGTCTCCATTTGATTTCAATAATTTTTACTTATTCAATTTTAATTTGTTTTGGATAACTAAAAAAATATTTAATTAATTTAAGTCTGCCTGTGGACCACCTGTCTCATCGTCGTGGACCACAGGTTGAGAAACACTGCTATATAAGATACAAGGCATATTTCTAATGACTTCCCTACTGAAGCCAAGATAGCCATTCTCATACGAAGGTAGCAGGACTTTTCTTCACCAAAAATGTTTTGTTTTCAAATCCCTACTGAAAAAAATAAATTAAATCGACAGTGGAACGTATTAACACGAAATATAAACTATGAGCGGCCTGGTTGGCTGAACGGTTTAGCTTATCCGCTCTCGAACCAAAAGGCTGCGGGTTCGAATCCCGCCGTAGGCATGGATGTTTGTGATTGCCTGTTGGAAAAAGTAGTGGTGGCGGCGGGCGGTAGATGGCATTGATGTAGTTGTGGTTAGTGGGTGGAGACAGAGTTAAAAAATATCAACTTTTTTTCTCAATCTTATTTGGTCATAAACATTTTTTTTTTTTTTTTGTTAATATATACCAATATCTCTTGGAGAGAGGAATATTTAGTATTTCGCCTGAACGTGATTTTAATCGAAGTTCAAAATAACAGGCTTTGAGTAGTACAACGCAGTCCTGGATATTTAGACACTTCGAAGAGTTGCGGAAAACGATTGTTTACATCAATCTCAATAAAGAGGGTTTATACAACAATTTGAACATGCAAATTATGACGTGAATGGGAATTTTTTCCGTTAGATGTTACATCCTGATATGTGTGTGTGTGTGGACGCATTATTCGTGGATGAAGCGATGTTTATTCGAGGAGTGAATAATTTTCGAAATGAGAATTTTTGGGTAAAATAATGAAACAGTTGACAAGAAAAAAAAAGTTTTTTTTCAAAGCCAGCCTTAGGTGAATGTATGTTGGGAACCTGTTGGAAACCCAGTTACTTATCTTATACGTATTCCACTATTTTCACTGGAGAAACATACCACACTCCCCCCCCCCCCACACACACACCAAATGAACTGACCTTTTAGAGGATATTCCTGTATTAGCACGACAGCGTATATTTTTCCCTCATAGTACCTCTTCAATCTATTTATTCCCCCAGGTATCAAATTATCTGTACAGTCGCTGTCCCAGCCATGGAGTTAGATCTGCCATACCTCAATCCTTTAAATTAACATTGGCAACCAGAGGTTCTGTGCCAGATAGTGTCCTGGATAGCTTTCTGAATGACCTGCGAAGAGATTTGTAAAGAGAAATTCCACTATTGCCATTTTTAAAAAAACGGCGGAAAGCAGTGTTTTATGTATAATTATGAATAGAAGTGTCAAAAAAACAAGCAGGTTTTAGGAGAGGTAGAGGAACTATACACCAGACAGTGAAGAAAATGAGATAGATTATGGAATGAATAAGACATTTCAAAAAAAGAAATATTCCTATGTTTTATTGATTATAAGAAATCTTATTGATCAATAAGCTTTTTTTATCATGTTTCTTATAATATATAAGAAAACTATAAGAGTGTGAACATAAGAGATTGTTTAATGTGAGGAGAGCAATGGGGAATACGTGAGCATCTAAACTTATTAACCACTGAATTGGAAACGTTTATGCAGATATACATAAACGTCACTAATACAGCATATATGCAAAATAGTTGATCACTCGCGTCACCATGTGTTACAAGCATTTAAGAATGTTACTGGTCAGTGATCGTCAATAGTGTTGATCACAATGGGAAAAAACAAAACAAAAGATCTTTCAGAATTCGATAAACGGCTAATTGTGGGTGCTCGTCTGGCTGGAGTCACAATTTTGACTGGTTTTTCTCAAAAGAAGCGATATCACTGATCTCTTCTTTTGAGAAATTATGTTTTATGAAAAAATTATGTTTAATCAGTGGGGAAAAAACCCACTTGCTTGTCTGATAAGGCTTGTACGAACAAACAAAATTTGCTGTGAGCAGCAATTGACTGAAGCATTTCATGAAGGATGCTTCTCATCCATATCTCACTGAACTCTGTTCAGGGAATTAAAGAGGATCGCTATTCGCAGTCTATACAGAAACCACTGTATTAAATAAGTTCCTAATTCAATGCCCTGTATGTGTGATTCTCTTACTCGGAGACCTGCAACCAAGAAAGTTCACTAAAAATAGTCTACAGAGAAACGAACAGTTCAAATGCAAAAAGAAGTGCTGCAGGGTTGTTTACTGTTGCCCACCAATTTGAATTCCTGCTGGGATTTAGTCTTAGACCCATCAGAATTAAGATTGGTTGTGGAAAAAGAAATAATTTAAGGTATATAGGTGATATAACCCTTTTTAGCAGAAACTAAGGAAGTTATTAAGCGGTTGATTAATAGGGATAGTAAAAATATAATGATTTACCGAGGTCCTGAATAAGAAATGATAGTCAGTGTGAAAATAGCTATGGGGGGAAAAACTTAAATGTGAAAAAAAAAAAATGCTGCAGATCTTAGTAAGGTCACGAAAGTTGTATATCATCAAATTCTTGCGATGTACCCTCAAGGGGTGTACAGGATATGATAGTACTACATGAAAAATTTACATCATTGCTAACTTCCTATCTACAATTTTCCTCCAAATCAGCTCTTCACCAAATAATAAATGTCCGGGAAAAAACAGTAGCTTCTCAAATCTTACAGAAACCTACAACAAAAAAAAGAGTTAAGGGCCAACTAAAAACTTGTCCTCCTTTCAGGATCAACTAAATACTTAATTCTATTGTACAACTTATTGGTTCTCTAGTCCACTAAGGAGGGGGTAGACCTGAGAACCCGTGCTGCGAAGGCTTACGTCGAGGCGGTGCAGCTCCTTGTGGGCTGCATCTCTCGGGCTGGGTTCTTCCCACAACTCTCGGTTCTCTGGTTGATAAAGTCCATCTCAACACGGATCCCACTATCGCAGTTTTTTTTTTTTTTTCAGTTGTAAGGCATAGTTTAAGAATAATCTATGTTACAAATTTTAACAAACATTTTTTTTTTTAGGGGTTACGAGATGACATCTCCAGACACCTGGATTAATCTAATCTAGAGTTATGTTTTTCGGGTCAAGTGAAGTGTAAATTTTAAGGTTTTTTTTTTAGAACAGGTGTAAGGAGATTATGTTTTACAGATCTTTTAGCCACAGCTAAACAGGTTATACAGCTAAACAGGTTGACTGAGGCCTCTTTGTACCTCCTACTCTACCTTTCTTTAACTTTCCCTATTGCTACCTGCTGACCGTCGGCAATCTTTATACTCCAAAGGCCGATGATGAAAGACATGAATTCCCATTCTACCTACTCACTGAGACCTCAAAAAGGGTTGAAACCGGTCTGGTTAGTGACCTCTTATCATAATGTAAAACAGTAATACATCTCCTAGGAGCTGCGTTTTACATTATGAGAGAATATTAAGGACAGTGACGGAGCTTGCTCCGAGTTGCCCTGGTGTTGTACTACCCAAGTGATTACTTACACTTGTGCTCGCTGATAGTTTTTTCGGCATGAAACTCTCGGATTACGATGGATTTCGATCCGAGTTTCGTACCCGGCTGTAGAATAATACGGCATTTACCATCTCCCTTAAACTTAATTTATGTTCGCAGTAAAATAGCCTTTTGATTTCTTATAAAATGTTGCCATTGTTACTCGTGCTAGTAGCACAATTGCTACTTTCATCAATTGTCACTCGCGTTCTAAATTATACGAACAGCTGCCTGTGTTCACAACAGGTATACTTCAATGTATTCCTTTTGGACGGTTAGCTGCTAACGTGGTGGACTAGCTGGTGAGGTATTTTATTATTATTTGATACCTCCAGGGAGTCCAAAGACTCATCGAGGGAGAGTGTGCCAACAGCATCGAACGATTAGTTTCCCTTCCAACTACTAACCGCGCTCAAACTTACTTAACTGAGCCATTAGTAGCAGAGGCTCTACCAATTGACCAACCTTTGCCGGCTTTTTATTATTTTTAGTTAAATAGCTTATAATTGGAATAGAAAACGGTGGTAGCGTTAACTAGAAAGTAACATGCAGTTGCGCATAATTCAACTGTTATTAATAAAAAGTGTAAGATAATAAGAAAAATATTTGCTTTCCTTAGTGTATTGTGCCTCAAAAATACCAAACTTTTCATAGAAAGAACTTATTTCTTTCTATGGAATAGAAAGCAGTGGGGTGCTGCATATACAAAATAAAAAAATAAAATAAAAAATATTTTTTCCTAATCAGTAACCAATTTATTAATAAATAAATTTTACATATTAAAAAATTGCTTTATTAAAAATATTTCACCACGAACAAACACCAATAATAAAAGATTAGTATCTCACAAAAATAACGCATTTGAGCAGTGTCGGAATGATTTGTAACGTACAAGCGCAAACGAATATCGGCGAGATTGGCTGCTATTTGTCGAACGTGATATTATCGCCACTGCGTTAGATGGTAGTGTATTTGTTTCGTAATCTAAAGCGTAAATCGAACAATTCTAATTATTAACTATTCAATCACTGTCGAAACATAAGCTGCTTTAACATGTATTGCATTTATATAATATTGTAAGCATTGTTATTATTTATAAACATAAACAAAATTTAAAATTTTTATTTTTTCCTTGGGGGGGTACTGCAGTGTCGCAGTGCTTATGTACGGGCCGCCACTGATAGAAAGAAATGTTTACTACCTGGAAAGAAGTAAATGGACTGGTAGTGATGAACAAACAGCCATGGCGCCTACGCTAATAAGATATAGGATCTCGTTTGAGAATTGGGGGTGTCACGTAATCGTCATCATCATGCCTGTCAAGGATTTAGGCCTAGCGTGGCCTGTTTTAGCATTTGAAGTCATCGTTAAATCCCTTAAGAGGACGTCCTGGTTTTCTGTTTCCTATTGGTTTGTATTTTAAGGCTTGTTTTGGTAACTTTCTGTTTTCATTCAGCGTTCCATCCATAAAAAAAAAAATCAGCTAACGCCTTTTTATTCCCGTATACGGAGAGTAGGCGAGGCCATTTAGCCCTAACTTTTGGAGACTGAGTGGGCAGTTCAATCTCCACTGGTACCAATCAGAGATAGATGGCCCAAGGCTATCACTAATTAAGTGATACACAGTGAAGAGAGACGGCTCAAATGTGCTGCCATCTCGTGGTCCCTAACACAATATATTTAATGTCTGAAATAATGTGGGTTCTACGGTCGATTTTCTTGAGTTTACGGGGTGAAAAACCCGAGTTTCCGGGAGGAAAAACCCGCTTGCCCGTGCCAGAGATAGACTAACTCGGGAACCGGTCGAAAAAAGGCTTAGAAAAATTTCCTCTAGTCGCCGACTAGACTCGAAACCAAGTCTTCCTTCGTGCGGTGGTGTGCAAAAGCCACATCTACTGAGCTACACAGGCTTTCCGTTCCATTTATGTATTTATGTTTATATTTTTTAATTTTTTTCTATTACTGATTCTTGGTTTAATTTTTTCATAATTTCTTCGTTTCTTTTGTAATCAAATAGCGTATACTTTGCAGTTTTCCTCATAAACTTCATTTCTGCTGTTATTAATCTTTGTTCGTCTTTTTGTTTTATTCTCCAGATTTCACTTCCATACAAGAGGACTGGTAGAGCTAATGTATTGTATACTTTTAGTCTGGTTTGTTTTTGTACTAGGTTTGGTTAAGTATAGTTAATTGCACCTGTTATTTTTAAATATTTTGCAATTTTTAGGTTTACAACTTTTTCATTTTTATATGTGATCATACATCCTAGGTACTTAAATGAATTCACCTGTTTTAAGATCTTGTTATCTATTACTATTTTAGTTCTTATTGGATCTTGTCCTTAAAAGGTCATCGTTTTCGATTTTTCTGTTGATATTATCATTTCATAATCTTTGGCTATTTCATTTAAATATAAAATACCTTTCTGCAAGTTATCTTCAGAATTTGTAATTACTTGGTCATCGGCAAAAAGGGGAGTGTTTTAAGTTCGCAGTAGGAGAAAGTTTAATACCTTGATGAAAATCTTATTATTATTTCATTTAGATAAATATTAAAAAGATTTGCTGAAAGGGGGACATCGCTGTCGGACTCCTTGGTTTATTTCTCTCGTACACGATAGTTATTTGGTATTTGTCTTTCTACTAATATGTTAAATAAAATGCTTCTTTTATTTAACTGCAATTTTTGAATAAATGCAATATGTGTTTCTAAATTGTATTCTCTTCTTTTCTCTATTATTAATTTTAGGCGAAAGGTTAGGTCTATACATTATCATCCTTTTCTAAATCCATTCTGTACTTTTAAAGTGAAGTTTTCAGAATATTTTATTAGTTTGTTTATTTAAAATTCTGCTATATATTTTGTAACTGGAATTTAGAATACTTATACCCTTATAATTTTTAGGGTCATCTCTACTATCTTTTTTTTTTTTTAAAGATAGAGATCACAATTGCTTCGTTCCATTCTATTGGTGGGTTACTTGTTGAATAGATTTTATTTAAAAATAATAGGAGTCTTTCTTTGAACCTTGTTCATGCATATTTATACAATTCTGAACCCAACTCATCTTCTCTAGGTGATTTTCCATTTCTTGTTTCTTTCAGGCTGATTTCTGATTCTTTAGTTTTTTCATTAAATGTTTGTCAGGTATCTTTTTTAAAATATTGCTGTCCACAATTCTATTTACAAATTCTTCTAATTTCAATTCGGTGTTTATTTTTGTTTTCTTTAGTATCTGTATTTAAGTGTTTCAAAATCTTATATACATTGGGCTTTATTTTATATAAATCATGTTCTAAATTAGAAACAAATTTGTTCCATAATTCCCTGTCTTTTTCTGACTTCTCTTTTAGTTATGGCTCTTATTCTTTTATATTCTATTTCATCTTCTAATCTTTTACTGCTTAACCATTTATGAAAGGCTTCTTTTTTCAATTTGATTATTACTTTGATTGTATCATACCATATATTCAGTTTTTTCCTTTTTATTGAATGTTTTGGTCTTTCCTAAGCTTTTCATTTGCTGCTGCATTTAGTATCGTTTTTATATTAAGCCATTCTATTTCTTCATTTTGTTTTATTTTATCTAAATATTGATTAATGCTTTATTCATAACCATTGTATGTGTCATTTAATAATCTAGTTTTATAAAAAATATTTGAATTTTTTTTTCTGTTCTTATTATTTGTAGCCATTTAGGTGGTAATCCTAATTTTATTTTTAACGAGAAAGTGGTCACTACTTATTTCATACCCTCTGTGAACTCTAACATCTAAAGATGAGTCGCGTTATAATAATAATAATAGAAAAAAGAAACATCTAATGTGTGACAGTATTGCATTAATTAATTGGCAGAGGAATTATGAATTCTCGCGTTAGATGGCGATGTGTTTTTTCTTATGACAGAAAAAAAATCGGCTAACGCCTTTTTGTTCTCGTATAGGGGGTAGGCGAGGCCGTTTTTTAGCCTTTCTAACTTTTGCAGATTGAGTGGGCAGTTCAATCTCCACTAGTAGCCAATCAGAGATAGCTTGCCCAAGGCTATCACTAATTAATCGGCATGCAGTGAAGAAGGCTGCGCTGCTAGTAAGTGCCTCAATCTGGTGGTCCCTAATACAATATTTTTTTTAAATGTCTGAAATAGTGTGGGTTCGGTGGCCGATTTTCTTGAGTTTACGGGACGAAAAACCAGAGTTTCGGGGAGTAAAAAAACCGCTAGCCCGTGCCAGAGATCGACTAATTCTGGAACCGGTCGAGAAAAGGCTTAGAAAAAGTTCCTCTAGTCGGCGACTAGATTCGAACGCCTTTCGTTGTATGGTCAAGCGCTGTAGAGCACGCCACTTCTACTGACCTACACATTGCTAAAATATTTGCATCCACCTCTGGCAAGTGGATAGATAGTTTTAGCTTGGACTAAGCAAATATGTAAATATTAAAGAAGTCACAAAGTCAAGAAATAACCTGCTATTAAATTTTAATAAAATAAAAATAATTAGCTTGGACTGATCCCCTAAGCAATCAAACACTTAGGATGTAGTGTTTGATTTTTCAAAGACTTGTATTTGGACACAAGTATCTTCACGACTAGTCGTTATTTGCATATAGATGCTGTTAACTTCACATTAACTACCTTAGTATTCCATAATGCTCAACACGCTTCATTTCAGATGAGTATATTGCTATGCATTATAGGAAGGTTCCTCCTACCCATGTCTAAAACGAAGTATGTTGTTACGTATGACATTAAGGCAATCGATGTGAAGTCGTGAATATACTTCACTGCTTTTCCTTAGGTAAAGCATTTCAACAAGAATGTAATGTATTTTGTAACCAAGCAAAAAATACTTTCTGATGCTAATTCCTTTCAAATTTAATAAATTTCTTATGCTTAATAAGTTTCTCTAATCTGCAGATACATAAGAAATGCCTCCTAATAAAAAAACGAACATCGAAAGCAAATAATGGCATCCGACGTGGGAACCAAGAAATGCCTCGAAATAGAAAACCAAATGTTGATCTCGCTATACAAAGAGCACCATTTTAACGTTTAGTAAGAGAAAATCAGAACATCCGATACCAAAGCAGAGCAATGATTGCACTTCAAGAAGCAACTTGAAGCCTCTATATTAATGTTTTTAGGCATGGCAGACTTTATCTGCGAAATCAATGGAAGGCAAACTGTTAGATTATTTAGAAATGTTACAGTGAAGCTAGAACACAGCTGTTCCCAAATTGCATGACCCAGTTAACTTATTATTTTGTATTCATCGTCATGTGGTTTCTTTCAGTTCTCAGTTATGTAAAATTAATGAAGTGATGAGTTTGATTAAAATATTTTATTCGGTTTTACTGCCTTGTGAACTTTTATATGTACACTGCTTGGAAAGAAATCAACGGACATCATAATACGAGGAACAAAGAGCCAGCGCCCAAGTTAATAAGATTTAAATAAATCATAATACAGGAATAAACACGTAAAATATATTATTTTATTAGTATAATTTTCGCCTAAGTATCGAAGGCATCTTCAATATATGTAAAAAGCTAATCGAACAGTAACCGACAATTCCGAAAGGCTCCCCCTAAGTAGCTAATGTAAGATAACTAAAGTAGGTCATTAAATTACCTAACTTATTAAAAATAAAATTAAATACACATACAGTTAGATAAAATAAAGTACTTTTTAAATCAGCTGATCTTTTCTATCTCCCACAAAGGGGACAAACATAGACCATCGGATCTGTTTAAGTTAGGAGAACGATGTAAAGTTTCAAATCTTTCTTTAGAAAGCTGTTCCATGAGGAACTGACTTTTGTGAAGGACTCGTCTTGTTCCAATGAACCATGTGTCTAATGTTAATGGCATGATCTGTGAGTCCAGACTGTTCCGTTTCAAGGTACTGAATATAAGACTTGTGTTCTTCTAGCCGAATAAAAGCAGATCTTGTTTGTCCAAAATAAGATAATCCACAAGAGCAAGGAATCTGGTAAACACCCGAGTAGTTGAGATGTGGAAGCTTGTCCATTGAAGAAGTAAGAAAAGTGGAGATCTTTCTGATGGGGACGAAAGGCAACAAAAATATTTAGTGTTTTTTTTCCATCAGCCACCTTCTAATCCAAAGAGTTATTTTTTGGAGCAATGTATATGTGGGAGAGAGAGATCTACAGCTAGCAGTGCTTATATATAGCAATCTTTTTTTTAAGTGGCCTGAGAACAAGTAACAACAGAAGAACAATCCAAACTTGCAGAAGTAATTATTTACTATGATACATTTGTGTGGTGTTTGCACACCACAGTGCTTGACCGAAGGAAGACTTTTTTCAGATCTAGTTGGCGACTAGAAAAACTTTCTCTAAGCCTTTTTTCGACCAGTTCCCGAGTTAGTCGATCTCTGGCACAGGCAAGCGGGTTTTTTTTTTCTCCCGTAAATTCAAGAAAATCGACAATAGAACCCACATTATTTCAGACATTAAATATATTGTGTTAGGGACCACTATATTGTGGCACTTGTTAAGCCATCTCTCTTCACCTTGTACCACTTAATTAGTGATAGCCTTGGGCCAGCTATCTCTGGGTACCAGTGGAGATTGAACTGCCCACTAAGTCTCCAAAAGTTAGATAGGGCTGAAACGGCCTCGCCTACTCCCTATATGGGAATAAAAAGGCATTAGCTGATTTTTTGACATTTGACAAGTGGATTCGCCTAAATTTTTCTTTCATCTAATCCTTAATCAAATTTTGAATACAATAAAACTTATGAACGTATATAGATTTAACACTTATTAAAGTTACCACCATTCTGTGATATCGTCTGCACTGAAAATGACAAGTGACTAACTTTTATATAAATGAAATTCTGTTTACTAGCAGATGATGCAGCAAGGAAGCATTCTCGCATTAAGTGATGCAATGATGATATATATATCTCTAATATATAAATCGTTAAATATAAGATATAATTTGTTTCATGATATTCTTCTTTTTTGTATATATATCTAACTACATATAAGGATTAGCTTCCTGGTTGTGGTTTTTCTTATTGTAACAGATAGGCTGATTAATGTTTATTAACTTCGAAACGGAAAATTAGATTATTGAAGCCTTAGCAATCTCAACACTATGCTCAATCCAGTGCTATTGCAAAACTGATATTGCACGATTATCGAACCTGGAGCATTCAATGATTTGCATTTTGAAAGAAAGGGAGAATCCACTGAAGATGTCCAGTCACTCTGAACCAAAAAGAGGTAGGGAAAATGGGGGTTTTGACTTCCCTTACACCCTGTCTGTTATCAGTTTGATAAGTGACGTAATTTATCAAATGTACTTTCATATCGTCATTGTAGTGGGCATCAGCTGTCGGTGATGTCATCTGTATCCTGGATGCATGAGTTGTGTGTGAGCGCCATCTTTTTGTTTGGTTGGAGTGCTGCATGATGGGTTCAAGTGTGGAATCCTGGGAATTGCCCTGGGGGAAGCAGCTGCCTATGATGTCACGTTGTCTTTGGTTCGAGTGTGGAATTCTGAGATGTGGTCTGGTGATGCCAGCTGTCAGTGATGTCACGTGTGGCCTTTGGCTCGAGTCTGGCATTATGGGTAATGGTTAGTGTGGAATTCTGGGTGAATATTTGGCTCAAGTATGGAATTATTGGGAGAATATAGGTGGCAGCACTAGTTTTCCAATAATTAAAGGTGTGGTATTTCATTCCTAATTTTGGCTATGGAAATTTTTAGTTTTGAATCAAGAAATGGCAACACCAGTGTTGTTATAATTATTATTCGTGACATCACCAAGGAGTCCGAAGACTCATCGTGGGAGGACACTCACTATACAACTGTCTCCACCACTACACTGAACCTCTACTACCAATCGTCGCCATCTACCGCTCACCACCACAACTAGTATTTTTTTGTCTGTATTTTTGCATGTTCTGAAGGGCTGATTTGTCTGTATGCAGGATGAAAAACCTGAGTCCAGGAGGAAAAAAAACCTGCTACCTTCATATGAGATCGGCTAACCACCTTAGATTGAAAAAGTCCACATAACGATTCCTCCCATCACGAGTCTGGAATTGGTAATGGTTAGTATGGAATTCTGTTTTTACGTTTTCTTGTCAATAGGTAGCAAAGTTTTCTAAAATAATTAATTATTGGATATCAGTGTTCCCCCACTTTCTTTTTCTTTTCATTCCCTGCATTAAGTTCGCAGTATTGATAACACATCGCACTATGATTGGTGTTTTTGCAACAGTAAATATTTTGTGCATGCATAATTAAGCCGAAATCTTTTGTTTCCAATAATCTTTTATATATATAAGAGAAACTCATCCAAATATTTTTTGTCTATAATCAAGTGACCAAATATCCTCACCCAGAATTCCTCTCTAACCATTACCCACAATTCCATGCTCGAATCAAAAAACATAACATGATGCCATCGACAACTGGCTTCACCAGACAACAGTATTCCACAATCAAACCTTGACCCAGAATTCCATACTAGAAACATTACCCATAATGCATCACCCCTCAGTACAATGATGTCGTTAATCTAAATTGAATAAATAATTTCACTAATCTCTAACCATTACCCAGAATTCCACCCTCGAACCCCCCCCCCCCACGTGACGTCATTGACAGCTGGCATCACCAGCAGCGCACATCCCAGAATTCCGAACTCTAACCATTACCCAGAATTCCACATTCGAACCACACACCTCACATGATGTCATAGACAGCTGCATCCTCCAGGGCAATTCCCAGGATTTCATATTCGAACCATTACCCATCATGCAGCACTCCAACCAAACAAAGTGGGTGCTCATACAACTCGTGCATCCAGGATAGAGATGACATCACGAAATTATATCAGATAAATTAAGGCAGTTATCTACATCTGATGATAACAGACAGATGTCAGTGATGTCACATCTTCCCCATTTACCCTACCCCTATTTGGTTCATAGTGACTGGACATCTTGCTGATTGATAGATGGCAGTTGTATCAAGATTACTTGTTTGCACGCATATTGCATCCATTTTAAAAATCTGTATTAAGTAAACGGTGGGTTACATTAAGATATATGATGGCTAATATTGTCATTCACAAATTTGCAATCTTTTCAGTGGTTTTGACCAAATAATCTACTGAAGTAAGCTTTTCATGTATCTGTGACTACATAATCATTTACTCTAATCTCCTTACAAGAAACAGGATATGTATATGGATAATGATTATACCTGATACATGTTTGAGGTCTTTGGACAGCCTAGTGCTGAGGAAGCAAATGTCACTTATACTGAGACAGACTCTTTGGAATCTTTATCATTATTATTTAAAAATGCTCCATGACTTTTATGAATGCTTCTGAATAAAACATTTGAATATTTTAGAAACATAGAAGAAAGAGAATTACAAATGATATTAATGAACAGATTATTGTGAGAGTGTGGAAGAATATTATAAATAATAAGCATGATGTATTTCAGCAAAGATGGCTGCACTCCTTTGGATACAGCCAACAAGTGCTATGCAGTGCACACAGCAATCCATATATGGTCTGACCTTATTAGAACCTGATATAGGAGAACAATAACTTCCCTATCACTGCTTGTTAGCGTGTTCTTCACCAACTCCATAATCTGATGTGCTGTTTTTCTCTACTTTTGCAATATGCACTCTAAACTTCACGTCCACAATTATTTCTGAAGTCCCTGGCCATCGGTTTCTTGTTCCATCAATGTAGTGCACAGCTTGTGATCTCTTCTTCCCAAAGTGCAGCACCTTACACTTAGCCACATTAAACTGGTAGCTATATACCTTTGCCCATAGTGTTACTTGATTTAAGTCTTCCTGCATTAAATATTTACTTCTTTTCATAATCACATAAATAATCAATTCACCTTTGTAATAGTGAAAAACAGTAACTGCCTACCAGATATGAATGCTTCAGCAATGAGAGAACACATGGTCTCTATTCACATTCTGAACACCCAGTTCAGATCATCATCTACATGAAAGTCTTGCCATCATTTTGTCCAGAAACATGGCATAATTGGTGCTTTAGTATGCAAACTGTGACAAGAGCTGCTCCAATAAAAAGCTTTCATTGCATGAATTGAACTCTGGAGAATTCCTTTGCCTATAATGGTTAACCACGTAGATTTAAAAAAATAAAATAAAAAAAACCCTCTTTTAATAAATACTAAAGCACCAATGATGACACTTTAAGCCAATATTGATTTTCCTACATACAAGGTATATCAGAAGATAAATTTATGCTGAATTACATATAACAGAACTGTCTTTTAGCTAGCCTAGTTGGCTGAATGGTTTGTGTGCTCACTCTCTAACCAGCAGGGTGTGGGTATGAATTCCACAGGGGAGGGCGCATGATGTTTATAAGTCTTTTGGATGTGAGATGATCATCACTTAGTGTGAAACCACTAGGTAATGGTAGCCTCACATTGAGTAAAGTTACTTTAGTTCTCTAGTCGTTTGCTATATGCAATATGCCCTCTAAACTTCACGTCCACAATTACTCCTGAAGTCCCTGGCCATCGGTTTCTTGCAGTTCAGTTCCATCAAAGTAGTGCACAGCTTGTGATCTCTTCTTGCCAAAGTGCAGCACCTTATGCTTAGCCACATTAAACTGGCAGCTATATACCTTTTGCCCATAGTGTTACTTGATTTGAGTCTTCCTGCAGGATATCTGCATCACCTTTATTTATCATTTGCTCTTCCCAGATATATTTACTTATTTTCATAATCGCATAAATAATCAATTCACCTTTGTAATAGTTTGTAAGCGTTTGCCAGGAGGAACAATAGAAAGGGTGGCTATGGCAATTAAGAGAGGTGAAAGGGTGGATGAGATGATTGTGTTGGTAGGAATGAATGACTTGAGTGGTAATGTAAGTCGGGCAGTGAGAGATAAGAGATTTTTGCTTGAGACTGTATGGAAGAAGACAGAGAGAGGAAAAATAGTGTGCATGTTGCCTAGGTATGATAATGACGAGCTGAGCAGAAGAGCAGTGATACTGAATGGCATAATAGCAAGAATGTGTGACGAGAGGACTGGTATATGTGGATGCTTGGAGTGCGTTTGAGGAAAGAGGAGAGGAATTGTATGCGAGAGACCATTTGAATGAGGAAGGACGTAGGCATCTGGAGAGATTGCTGTTCTGAACGAGTCAGTGTGTCCCAGGGAGGATGATAGCAGAGGTAGCCTCTTGTGGGAATGGATACTAGGGAGAAGGGAGACAATGTCAGGTAACACTGAGCCCAGTGGAGTCTAGAAGGGATAATGCTGGGTATAGAAACAATGGCATTTATATGCTTCATACTGATGCCAGGAGTATCTGGAATAAGGGAGAGGAATTGGTGGCGCAGATAGCATCAGCCTGGCCAAAAATTATTGCGATCACTGAGACATGGTTGACAGAGGGGGATATAACAACAGGAATAGAAGTTGCTGGGTATAGCATTTTTCGTCAGGATAGGAGGGGAAAGCGTGGTGGTGGGGTACCGCTTATAATAAGTGATGACCTATGTCCTCTAAGAGTGGAGGCTTTGGAAGGAAGTGAGACAAATGATTTTGAGAACGTATGGTGTGAGGTAGAGGTAGGCAAGACAGGATATTTAATGGGGTGTTGCTACAGACCCAGGAGCACAGAAGATGGGGACCAGGAGATGTATAGACAGCTAAGTTTGGCAAGTGCAAGAAGAATGATTGTTATGGGAGATTTTAACTATAGAAGTATAAATTGGAGAGAGGAAGATGCATGTAGCAATAGGGGAATGGAATTTCTAGAATTCTTGAGGGACAAATGTCTTAGGCAACATGTAACAGAGGGAACAAGAGGTTCAAGAGTTTTGGATTTGGTTATAGCATCAGAAGAGTTGATAATAACTGAGTTGACATCTCCCACCAGTTGGAAAGAGTGACCATATGATTTTGACTTGGAAAATGAATAGACATGCAGGAGTATCAAAGAGACGGGAACTTATGCGGAATTATAAAGCAGGCGATTATAATAGTCTTAGAGGTCAACTTCGGAAAGTTTCATGGAGGGAGGAATTGGAAGGCTGGGATATCATTAGTGCATCAGAAATTGTGAAAGAATATTTGTTAGCAGCAATGGTAAGTTGTATACCACGAGTGAAGAAGAGGACACAATTTGGAGTAAAGTGGATGACAAACAATATTAAACAGGAATTGCATGCGAAAAAGAGGCTATGGAAGAGATATAAGGAGACAGGTGAAGAGAAGATGCATGAAGAATATAAGACACACGCCAGAAGAGTGACTAGTGTGGTAAGGAAAGCGAAACTGGAATATGAGAGGGGATTGGCCCTAAGATCCAAAGAAAATCCTAGGGAATTTTTTAGCTATGTGGCCAGTAGGAAGAGAAATGACTGTGGAAGAATGATATTGTGGGATAAAAATGGGAATAGAGTGACTGATGCAGAGGACATAGTGAAATTGTTCAATGAAAACTTTATTGGAGTATTTCATCCTAAAGGAGTCAGTTTTAATGCTAGAGGGATAGGGCCGGTTCGAGGTTTAGAAGTACAGGAGGAGAGTGTTTCAGATACTGAGTACTCTGGATGTCAGTAAAGCTGTGGCACTGGATGGTATTTCACCCCGAGTTTTGAGAGAATGTGCTAGGTAACTGACAGTGCCTTTAACCTGGCTTTTCAATGAAAGTCTGGCTTTGGCAAAGGTGCCTAGGGAATGGAAGGAAGGTAAGATAGTGCCATTGCATAAGGGTGGTAACAGACTGGAAATGTCTAATTATAGGCCAGTCTGTGTGTCATCAGTAGTTGTTAAGATCTTGGAGAAAGTAGTGAGGGACCGTATACAGCATTGGGCAGATGAGGGTAATGTTATCTGTGAGAGTCACCATGGATTTGTGAAAGCGTGCTCTTGTTTTAGCAATATGCTAGCCTTTTATAATAAAGTTACAAGAACATTAGATGAGGGTAAGGCATATACTGCAATTTTCTTACTTAGCGAAGGCATTTGACAGGGTGCCACATGATAAGCTGATATTTAAGTTGCAGCACATGGATCTGGATGTCAGATTGGTCAACTGGATTCAGGATTGGCTGTATGATAGGTACCAGAGAGTTGTGTATGGTGGAGAAGTTTCCAGGAGGCAGAGGGTTACAAGTGGGGTCCTACAGGGCTCAGTACTAGGACCTATATTGTTTAACCTTTATATCAGTGACATTGCCAGTGGATTGCAAGGGGATATTCAGTTGTTTGTGGATGATGCGAAGCTGGGAAGGATTGTTAGTAATAGTTCAGATGTGGTAGCCCTGCAAGAGGATTTAAATAAGCTAGATAGATGGGCAAATGAATGGGATGTCGGTTTAATGCAGCAAAATGTAAGGTCTTGAGGTTTGGGAAACATCGATGGGACACTGCATACTCTATGGAAGGAGTTATACTGGAGGAAGTAGGGGAGACAAGAGATCTGGGGTTGATGATTGATAGAAACCTGAAGTTTAGGGGACATATTGCAAAGGTGGTGAAGGTAACACAAAGGATTGCTGCTATTATGAGAAGGACACTGACCTGCAGAGATAAGAGGGTTATCATTCTGTTGTATAAGTCTCTGATCAGACCACACTTGGACTATTGTTCTCAGATTTGGTCCCCAGGATTTGAAGGGGATAAATTAACTATGGAAAGGATACAAAGACGGATGACAAAGGTGGTTTCAGGACTCTACAAGGATAGTTATGAGGATCGGCTGAGAGAATGTGGACTGCAGAGTTTGGTGGATAGAAGGAGAGGTGATATGATTGAGACTTTTAAACTGTTGAGAGGTGGTTACAGGGTTGACACTGGGGAGTTCTTTCGCTTGGTTGAACAGCGGGAAGGAGTGATGACAAGAGGCCATCCCTGGAAGTTACGAAAGGAAACTGAGTAAGAGGGTAAGGGGTGGTTTCTTTGCGTGGAGGGTGGTTGAACTGTGGGATGCATTGCCTGATGGAGTGGTGGGAGCGAGAACGGTCAATGAGTTAAAGAGTGGTATGATAGACTTTGTGTTTCTTAGGGGGGATCTCCCCTCGATGAGTCTTGACAGACTTTATGTTCTTAGGAAGGACCTCCCACAATGAGTTTTTTTGACTCCATGGAGGCCTGAATAATAATAATGCGATTCAGCATGTATTTAAGAGTACAAACATATCTTTTTTTTTTTTTTTTTTTTTTTTATCATTATTCAAACAGGGTTTGCAAGTTGGAAATATAATTTGTAGGAAACTAATATGGAATATTACATTCATGCATGGTCACACCTCATTCTTATCAGAAAATTGGAACTATTGAAACTTCAAATACATCTTGTACACATTTGATGTTCTACATGACTTACTACATCAGAAATTATACAGTGTAGCCCATAAATCATGGAACTTTCTATAGTAAGGACCAGTCTTTGTGAAGCTGAAAAAACATAGTCTTTCCCACCCACTGTGGCAAACTATTTTATGGAATAATATGAAAGTCTCTTGAGCAATATTTCTGCCAAATCTATGATATAGATATGTATATTTTTACAGCTTACAAATGTTAGCTCCTCTGATCTAGAAAATTTTGTGTCCACAGTTAATGCAGTTCATGTCAGCAACAGAAAGAAATCAGTTAGCTTTTCGATCTGTTAATTTTTTTTATGAAAAGGATGGCAGTCTTCATTTCTCTATATTTTTGGAGGAAACTAATATGGAATATTATATCCATGCATGGTTACCTCATTCTTGTCAGAAAATTGAAACTTCAAATACATCTGGTTCATATTTTGATGTTCTACGTGACTTTCTACATCAGAAATTATACAGGGTAGCCCATAAGTCATGGAACATTCTGTAGAAAGGACCAGTCTTTGTGAAGCTGAAAATGATAGGCATTTATGTTTTTTTTTTTCCCCCCCCATAACAAAAAAAAAAAAAAATCGTATGTTAAAAAACTTTGCAGTTGACTGACAAAGACAGGCATATTCCATGACCCATGGCTATCCTATAGCACACCAAAAACTTTTATAACTAACAAACCATTCAATAATTATAGAATTTCAGCTCAAGAAATAGCTTGCATTCCATTGTCTAAGGAATATCAGAATGTACTGCTAAATTCTCAAACAGCTTATCATTTATGTAGCATGCCCTGTCCAGAAACTCTACTTTATCTTTCTTCACCTAAAGATGAGTTTTTTCCATTAAAATTTCCAGACATCTATCAGATTTTTTTTGTTTGTAAGGTAAGCCTTATAAACTTAAGGAGCTATACAATCTCATCAGAAGCAGGCTTTTACAAACATCCCATGCTTAAAGTAGGATTCAAATTTAAATTTGTTATGTAGATGGACCTGCCATCTACATAACAAATCTACCATCCATGCCTGTTGGTAGATTTGTTATCTACCTGGCCAGCCAAGCTGTCTAATTTCTTGCTCTTATGAACCATCTTATTCTGGATAATATAGAAGATCTGCCTGTGTTTGTTGCCAGGAACATATACATACAACACTCATGGATTGGAACAATCTGGTCACCTTACAGAACATGCCATCTCTACTAAACATTTGAGTACTGTGGAAGAACATGCATTCTATAAGAAAGATGTGAAAGAGTATTGCAATGATCCAACTTGAGCAAGTCTTATTTTATTTTATTTTTTTTTTGTAAGTTGCATGTTTTGTTCCTCTTTTGTACTGGACAATGATTGTGGTGCATAAGCAAATGTAACTATTCATTATAATTGTACCTATGTTCTTACTAAAAGCAGTGTTTTCAGAAGGTATGGAGCACTTGAAAAAATGTATTTTATTGGAGATGAGTATACATCTATTCTCTAATTACAAAATGTCCAGAGCCTCCATAGCTCAGTCAGTATAGATGAAGCCCTTTGGTCAAAAAGACCTAGGTTTGATTCCTGTATAAAGGTGAAGACAATCTCTTCTAGAGCGTGGATATACTAACTGCTTGGCCAACCAGGCTTGTATTCACTAGTTAAAAGTGGAATATTTGAAATGAACAGAAAATAGTGAAGGAAATGAATAATGTAACTATGGGAAAGAAAAAGTTGATCCATCAGGAACAAATATTTATAATGAAAGTAATGAGCGTGGGCTAGAAATTTTTTCTAACAAGAATGCTAAATAAATACTTTATAATTAGGTCTTTGAATGAATTATTATTATTACGTGACACCTCCAGGGAGTCCAAAGACTCATCAAGAGAGGGCATCTACTCTACAACTCTCTCTCCACCACCAACTACAACGAACTGCAACTCCACCTACCGCACACCACCACCACTAGCATTTTCACGGGAAGGGGGGGGTGGGGAAAGATGGTGTTACTTTTTAAAAAGGTGTAAGTCGTACTGAATTTTGGAGAACACTTACAAGATTTATATTACTTACATACTGATTGGGATATTTTCATTAGGTATACTGTGACATGCTCTATATGGCATTATTAGCAGACCTCCATGGATTCTATATTCTCTGCATGAATGGCAACACTCAACCAAAACACACACACCTTCCCCCTGCCCCCCCTCCATACTGTAAATTAAATTCATTTATATCCATGGTAATATATTCTGCTGTCCAGGTGAAAATTATTATTCAACACCTCCAAGGAGTCCAAAGACTCATCGAGGGAGGGCACCTGCTCTACAACTCTGTCTTCACAATTCAATCCACTAACCGCCATTACCATCATCATCTACAGCCCACCACCAGTATTTTCACAGACAATTGCAAACATCCATGCCCATGGTGGGATTCAAACCTGCAGCCTTTTAGCTGGAGAGAGGATACACTAACCACTTAGCCAACCAGGCTGGCAAATATAGAAAGATTTCTCTCATAACGACGAGAATCGAATTTGACCTTTTCCAATCGAAGGATGCAACTGTCGTTCTTCAAATTGCGCTATGGAAGCTATAGTTCTAAAATCCACTTGTTCCTTCTTTTAATTGCTGGCTTTCTGGTTTTCTGAATCCTGTGGGTTTGAATTCCACTGTTGGCATGGATTTTTCTGCCCATCTTTAGATGGGAGACGAATTTCATCACCCGGTGTGAGACCACTTCCCTACTTATTGGATGCCTGAAGTGGCTTGAAAAATTCCATGTTTGGTCTCTAGAGCAGGGTTTCTGGACTATGTGAAAAAAAAAAGGTGTGTGTGTGTGTGTGTGTGTACATACACACAATTACAAAGTTGATTAAAAATGGAAAAAAAACTTTAGTCCATCCATGGTACAAATGTACTATAGGTTTACTAATAGCCTTTCATGGCACCACATGGGGTGGGGGGGGCTTGCCATACTCTTATAAAACTTCAAAGGATGATCTCTGGTTTTTCTCCCCTGAACTATATATATATATATATATATATATATATATATATATATATATATATATATATAGTTTAATTGTCACTCATGTTTAGTGAACAGAGGATATTAGTTACAGATTCAATTATGTTAAATTTGATGGGACTGAACTGAAAGAAATTTGAGGCTAAATAAATGGGGATGATGAAGACAGAGTTGAATTTCAGAGGCACATATTATAGAAGTGAAAATGGCATAAGATGAACACACTGACAAGCAGAGATTAAACAAAAAAATTATCTCTGTATAAGGCTTCAATATGACATGTGGACCTCATCAAGATATGTTAGTAAGGGGTAATTACCAGAGTAATGTGCATGAGATTTTCCATACAATTAATGGAGACAGGGAGAAAACAAAATGCTATTCCTGGAAGCTATATAAGGAGGGGGTGAGAAGTAGGTTTTTTACGTGGAGAGAGGTAGGTGAATGGAATGTATAGTGCCTGAAAGTGTGGTGAGTGTAGACATAGTGAATACATTTAAGTCGGTATGATGAGCTCTGTGTGAGTGGGACCTCCCACGATGAGTCTCTTGATTGCACGGAGGTCTGATAATAAGATGACAACTCCTTTATCTCAGAGCATATGTGCAAGGCTAAAACTATTTTAAATCTTCATGAAGAAACAAATCATTACATCAATGCTTATAACTTTCCCAAGCATAATCAAAAATGACTACATTTTCTGCTTTCCAAAATACTTAAACAGTAAAGTCATTGTCCTCAGGGACTTCACTGACCAATTCAAATGGCTCTCCCCATTTTTGGTTTCATTGATTAAGCTGGTAGGGATACTAAGGTGTTTGCTGTTAGCAAGGACCTAACACATAATTAGTCTACATACCAGATAATCCTCACCATCCTAACATCCTTGACTTTTTTTGAACTAACTCTCCTAAAATGCATTCCAGGTTTATTTTGTTGGTATTACAGTGGTGCTAAATAGGATAATTTCTACTCCATGACTTCTGCTTCCTTTCTGTTTCTCATAATCCAAATACCTGCTCTCACTTAATTGTGCAATTTTAACTGGAATGAAGTTCTTTATCCCACCCAAAATCCATTATCTCTATCTAAGCCATGGATTTTCAAGTATGCTAAGAAGGCAGTCTGAGGGGGGGGGGGGGGCAAAAAAAAAAGTCTCAAGTCACTAATTATATTCAAGGTCCTCCCCCAGACTGCCTTAGAACACTTCGAAATCCATGGCTTGGATAGAGATAATGGATTTTGGGTGGGATAAAGAACTTCATTCCAGTTAAAATTGCACAATTAAGTGAGAGCAGGTGTTTGGATTAGGAGAAACAGAAGCAGGAGAAGTCATGGAGTAGAAATCACCTTATTTGGCACCACTGTAATACCAAAAAATAATACCTGAAGTGCATTTTAGGAGAGTTGGTTAAAAAAAAAAAAAAAAAATAAAAAATAAAAAAAAATTGAGGATGTTAGAATGGTGAGGATTATCTGATATTCTGGTATGTAGACTGGCTATTTGTGTTAAGCTTCAGGTTTGCTTTAGGCTATGCTGCAGCTCCTACCAGATGCAAAAATAAAAAAAAAATGTAATAATAATAAAAAAAAAAAACAATACATTAGCAAATCCAAATCAGATTTCGAAAGGGCCAAATGCAGTAAACTTGCTGCTTCATTCCTGGCTGTTGAATGAGAGTCCCTGGCAGCAGTTCCAATTGAGTGGAAAGAAAGCAAAATAGTTCCATTATATAAAGTGAGAGCAGGACAGAAAGCAAATTACAGACTGATCATTACTTCAGAAGTGGCTAAAATGATACTGGTGTGTCTCAGGAGTGTGCACTTCGACCACTGTGATTTGTGATGTAATTTGGATTGAAAGGAGTATAAACTCTGTGCTAACTGGACTGCACTGCAAAAAACTGAGGGTAGAGATCTAGGAGTGATGGTGGCCATGCAGAGTTCAGGTGACATGCTTCAAAAGTGGGCAGAGTAGCACACTGTCATTTAGATCCTGAAAAATTTGAGGAGGGATAAATCCTTCTGTATGTAATTTTTGGTATTGAGACCACATATTAATATAAAGAGTTTATTAAAAATAAACAATTAAAAAAACATGACGTTTCATGCGTTGTAAGATTTACACCATCAGGGATAATGGTATATAAAAATTTTACACAACGGCTACTCTTCATAAGGCTTTGATATAATTACATCTGACCAAATCTGATCGATCAGATTTGATCACATCGGTTTCATGGTGATGAAGTAGTGGAGAGGATTTAAAGGTGGGTAACCAAGATGGCAACAGGTCTGTGGAATGCCTCACTAAGAACTGTGCACTGCAAAATTTTTTAGTTCTCAGGTGGTAAACAGGATGGATGTAATAAAACAAATCAAGGGGATTTTATATGACAAATATATATATTAGGGTTACCAAGTAATTTTATAAGCTTGGTTATTTAACTCCTAATCCCAAGTATGCAAATTAAGTTTGCGCCTGAAACATAGTTCAAGTCTAAAGATGGTACAACACTATGGCAACTCCTTGTAAAGGTGGGTAAAGCTCTGATCACCATTCTTAGTATTTTCCATAATGTAAAGCACATTTCACTAAAAAAAACCGGTCTGGGTAGTGACCATACCCATGATGTATTGCAGTATACATCTTTTAGTGAGATGTGCTTTACATTATGGAAAATACTAAGAATAGTGAGCAGAGCTTTACCCACCTTTACAAGGAGTTGCCCTGGTGTTGTACCATCTTTAGACTTGAACTGTTTCAGGTGCAAACTTAATTGTTTGCATACTTGGGATTAGGAGTTAAATAACTAAGCTTATAAAATTACTTGGTAACCCTAATATACAGTATCCCCAAGTTAAAAAAATTGATTTTGTGTGTGTGTGTGTGTGTGTGTGTGTTTCAGTATGACAGCTGGGAGAAAACAAGACGTAATCCTTAGAAATTGATTGCTTGCGAATGAGAAATAAGTTGTCAGAGGAATTGAGTGCACTGTCATTGAATGAGTTTAAAAAGCAGTATGATAGGCATTTATGAAGCTCCTTGGAAGGGTCCTAGAATTCTGTTGAGATGCCTTGATGATAATAACAAAACAGTTAGAATCCCTATTCTTGTTAATTGGAAAAAGCAAAGCTATTTTGTTTGTGCCTCTCTGTCTAACCTAGGCTAAAAATATGATTTAAACTAAATAAGGATTATTAATTTGACATACCTATGTGTGTATTTTTTTGAAGATAAGGATGACATAGTACTTGTTACAAGGCTTTAATAGAATTGAGATAGTATATGATTTGGAAAAGTGTTGAAGATGAAGAACCAGTAACTGAGTGTAGAAATTATCTGGTATTCTGGTATGGAGATAGACTATTTGTGTTAAGCTATGCTGCAGCTCCTACCAGATGCAAAAATAAAAAAAAAATGTAATAAAAAAAAAAACAATAACATTAGCAAATCCAAATCAGATTTCAAAAGGGCCAATTGCAGTAAACTTGCTGCTTCTCTCCTGGCTGTTTAATGCTAGTCTCTGCAGCAGTCCCAAGTGAGTGGAAAGAAAGTAAAATAGTTCCATTACATAAAGGAGGTTCCAGGACAGAAAGCAAATTACAGACTGATCATTACTTCAGAAGGGGTTATTATTTATCAAGCAGATAAAAAAATAAAAATAACAAAGAAAACAAACTAAGCAAATATGAATTTAAAATTCTACAAAACTGAAAGTTGAAAGAAATAATGCAGTCATGTTGCTGGCTTGTCATGAATAGTTTGCCATAATAAGATTTTTGTTCCTTTATGTTCTTTAATTTTCAAATTCATCATAATTGCTTAATTCCTTGTCTTTATTAATGGTTTTATTCATATTTTTCTTGGCTATTTGAGAAATACTTTTATACTCAATTATTAGTTCTTCATCTTTGGCATTTGTTGTTGTCGAGTCCATCATTGAAGAGCGTCTAGATAGTGGCCAGCAGCCATATTGTGCTGAATAAACTGGTTCTCGTCTGATCACCGAAGTTAAGCAGCGTTGAGATCCGTTAGTACTTGGAAGAGTGACCACTCGGAAACACCAGGTGCTGCTGGCCATTCATACCAGCCTGGCTGGCCGATTGGTTAGCGTATCTGCTCTCCAGCCAAAAGGCTGCAGCTTCGAATCTTGCTGTGGGCATAGATGTTTGTGATTGTCTTTGGAAATACTAGTGGTGGTCGGTGGTAGATGGCATTGGTGTAGTTGTGGTCAGTTGGTGGATTGAGTTGTGGAGACAGTTGTAGAGCAGGTGTCCTCCCTTGATGAGTTTTTGGACTCTATGGAGGTGTCAAATAATAATAATAATATGACCATGGATCTGTAGAACTGCTTTGGCAATCTGAACTTTCATGGAACAGAGCTTTTCTCTAGAGTTATTGTCAATTTTCTGTAAAAGCAGCAGCAATTGCTGGACAAGAATAGATATGGGCAGGTGTTAGTTCAACTCCTGGACAGTTCTTGCATTTTTTCATAGCTTCTAGTACCATCCGGCTGAAGTTTCATGTCTTTAAAATGTTCTGTCCTTAGTCTTGTGATGATTGTGGTTATCTCTCTCTTTATTTTCATTAATTTCACTGATTTCATTCTTCTTCTTGATAGTTTGTTTTACCAATCTTATTTTTGCGACAGTTAGCATCAGTTAGTGATAGTGGATGTAATTTTTGAGGCAAGTACTTTGCTTCTTTGGCTAGTCTGTCTGTTCTTTCATTGTCTTCAATATTTACATGAGCTGGTATCTATTGCAGTGTTCAGTTCTTATTTTTCAAATTTAAAGTTGTTAGTAGTTCATGAATTTCCTGTGTGTTTTTGTTTTTCCATTTTTTTTTAATGCCTCTAGTGCAGATTTTGAGTCGCTGTAGATGGTTATTCCTTCTGTAATGTTTATTACTGGATTTGAGAGGTAGAACTTGAGAGCTGTTTGTATGGCTGTTAATTCACAAGTGAAGTTTGAAGCTATTTTACCAGCTGTGGTTTTGATTTCCTTGCCTCCAGGTAGAGTTAGGAAAATACCTGAACCTCCTTCGTTAAGTGCTTCATCAGATGGTCCATCAGTGTAGGCAATGACATGGTTTGAATCATTTAAGTGATGTATAGTGTCAAGTCCTTTTCTTTTATTTTCTTGTTGTGAATCCTTTTTTGAACAGGGTTCTAGGAGATTTAAGTTAATCATTGTGTTATTTGGTAGAACAGAAAAAAGAATGGCTCTTTTACTTATTTCAATGGACAGGTGCTTTAAGTCGATTTTGTTTTCTAATATCATGATCATATTGTAAAGTAGATGATCTTTTTAGTATAATTTAGATTTTCTTGTCCAGGCATCGAAAATCCTGAGTGAGATGTGATCCTGATTCTGTTAATGAATTTAACTGTGGAGTTTTCTTCTGTCTTCTAGTATATATGAAGCCCACACTCTTGTTAAACTTTAAAATTATTTGTGGATGAGACTGCACCTATAATAATTTTTGCTGTTGATTGTGCTCTGACAAGTTTTCTTTTGAGCTAGTAGGACAACAGGAATAGAAGTCGCTGGGTATAGCATTTTTCGTCAGGATAGGAGGGGAAAGCGTGGTGGTGGGGTACTGCTTATGATAAGTGATGACCTATGTCCTCTAAGAGTGGAGAATTTGGAAGGAAGTGAGACAAATGATTTTGAGAGCGTATGGTGTGAGGTAGAGGTGGGCAAGACAGGATATTTAGTGGGGGTGTTGCTACAGACCCAGGAGCACAGAGGATGGGGACCAGGAGATGTTTAGACAGCTAAGTTTGGCAAGTGCAAGAAGAATGATGGTTAGGGGAGATTTTAACTTCAGTAGTATAAATTGGAGAGAGGAAGATGCATGTAGCAATAGGGGAATGGAATTTCTAGAATTCTTGAGGGACAAATGTCTTAGGCAACATGTAACAGAGGGAACAAGAGGTTCAAAAGTTTTGGATTTGGTTATAGCATCAGAAGAGTTGATAATAACTGAGTTGACGTCTCTCCCACCAGTTGGAGAGAGTGACCATATGGTGTTGACTTGGAAAATGAATAGACATGCAGGAGTATCAAAGAGACGGGAACTTATGTGGAATTATAAGGCAGGTGATTATAATAGTCTTAGATGTCAACTTCGGGAAGTTTCATGGAGGGAGGAATTGGAAGGTCAGGATATCACTAGTGCGTTGGAAATTGTGAAAGAATATTTGTTATAAGCAATGGTAAGTTGTATACCACGAGTGAAGAAGAAGACGCAATTATTAAACAGCAATTGCATGCGAAAAAAAAGGCTATGGAAGAGATATAAGGAGACAGGTGAAGAGATGCAAGAGGAATATAAGACACAGGCCAGAAGAGTGACTAGTGTGGTAAGGAAAGCGAAACTGGAATATGAGAGGAGATTGGCCCTGAGATCCAAAGAAAATCCTAGGGAATTTTTTAGCTATGTGGCCAGTAGGAGGAAAAATGACTGTGGAAGAATATATCGATATTGTGGGATAAAAATGGAAATAGAGTGACTGTTGCAGAGGACATGGTGGAATTGTTCAATGAACACTTTATTGGAGTATTTCATCCTAGAGGAGTCAGTTTTAATGCTAGAGGGATAGGACTGGTTAGAGGTCTGGAGGTACAGGAGGAGAGTGTGTTTAAGATACAGAGTACTCTGGATGTCAGTAAAGCTGTGGGACTGGATGGTATTTCACCACGAGTTTTGAGAGAATGTGCTAGGGAATTGACAGTGCCTTTAACGTGGCTTTTCAATGAAAGTCTGGCTTTGGCAAAGGTGCCCAGGGAATGGAAGGAAGGTAAGATAGTGCCATTGCATAAGGGTGGTAACAGACTGGAAGTGTCTCATTATAGGCCAGTCTGTGTGTCATCAGTAGTTGTTAAGATCTTCGAGAAAGTAGTGAGAGACCGTATACAGCATTGGGCAGATGAGGGTAATGTTATCTGTGAGAATCAACATGGATTTGTGAAAGGACGCTCTTGTTTTAGCAATATGCTAGCCTTTTATAATAAAGTTACAAGAACATTAGATGAGGGAAAGGCATATACTGAAATTTTCTTAGACTTGGCAAAGGCATTTGACAGGGTGCCACATGATAAGCTGATATTTAAGTTGCAGCACATGGGTCTGGATGTCAGATTGGTCAACTGGATTCAGGATTAGCTGTCTGATAAGTATCAGAGTTGTGTATGGTGGAGCAGTTTCCAGGAGGCAGAGGGTTACAAGTGGGGTCGGTCCCACAGGGCTCAGTACTAGGACCTATATTGTTTAACCTTTATATCAATGATATAGCCAGTGGATTGCAGGGGGATATTCAGTTGTTTGCGGATGATGCGAAGCTGGGAAGGATTATTAGTAATAGTGCAGATGTGGTAACCCTGCAAGAGGATTTAAATAAGCTAGATAGATGGGCAAATGAATGGGGGTCTCAGTTTAATGCAGCACAATGTAAGGTCTTGAGGTTTGGGAAACATCGATGGGATGCTGCATACTCTATGGGAGGAGTTATACTGGAGGAAGTAGGGGAGACGAGATCTGGGGTTGATGATTGATAGAAACCTGAATGATATAATCACGTAATCACAAGAAAGATATTTATTTAACCAAATATTTCGGTCTGGAAATAGCAGACCATGGTTAAATAAATATCTTTCTTGTGATTACGTGATTATATCATTCAGTCTTATGTCGCAAGTATCCTTAAAACAACAAATTCTGATAGAAACCTGAAGTTTAGGGGACATATTGCAAAGATGGTGAAGGTAACACAGAGGATTGCTGCTATTATGAGAAGGACACTGAACTGCAGAGATAAGAGTTATCATTCCGTTGTATAAGTCTCTGATCACACCACACTTGGACTATTGTTCTCAGATTTGGTCCCCAGGATTTGAAGGGGATAAATTAACTGTGGAAAGGATACAAAGACGGATGACAAAGATGGTTTCAGGACTACAAGGATATTTATGAGGATTGGCTGAGAGAATGTGGACTACAGAGTTTGGTGGATAGAAGGAGAGGTGATATGATTGAGACTTTTAAACTGTTGAGAGGTGGTTACAGGGTTGACACTGGGGAGTTCTTTTGCTTGGTTGAACAGCGGGAAGGAGTGATGACAAGAGGCCATCCCTGGAAGTTATGAAAGGAAACTGTGAGCAATAGGGTAAGGAGTGGTTTCTTTGTGTGGAGGGTGGTTGAGCCATGGAATGCATTGCCTGATGGAGTGGTGGGAGCGAGAATGGTCAGTGAGTTTAAAGAGTGGTATGATAGACTTTGTGTTTCTCAGGGGGGGACCTCCCCTCGATGAGTCTTGATAGACTTTGTCTTAGGAAGGACCTCCCTCGATGAGTCTTTTGACTCCTTGGAGGCCTGAATAATAATAATAATAATAATAGAAGCTGGAGTGCAGATTGATGAGGCATATTCCATAGTGGGCCATGAGTGCCTTCAGTTTTGCACCCCACTTTGTTCCACAAAGCCTTGTGATGATATTAAACTTTTTAAGAGCTTTATTAGATATATTTGTAATATGAATCTCAGTTCATTATCTAGGGTTAGGCCGAAGTATTTTAGAGACTTTGTTTTTTCTGTCGGTGGAGAAAATGCTCAGTTTTTTTTTTTTGGGGGGGGGGTATCTATAATTTAAGTTCCTTTGCCCATCCTTCTAAGCCTTTTTTGAATTGTTTAGGATTACTGCTTGTGTGCCAGATTGCTATATCATCTGCATAGCATACTATTTTTGTGTCATTTGTTATGTGAGGATGGATATTGTTCATATAGATGAGAAATAGTAGTGGGCTTAAAACAGAACCTTGTGGGACTCTAGCCCAAGTTCGATGCATGTCGGAATAAATTCCATTAACTTTTACTTTCATTTTTCTTCCTTTCATAAAATCTGAAATCCAAATTAATGCGTTCCCCTTATTCCAGTATCGTATGCAATTTTTATTAGATTTTTGTCTCCAAATGCAATAGAAGGCAGCTGTGAGATCCAAGAATATTGCTGTTGTCTTCCTTGGTGGTTTTTCTTGAAAGCCATCTATGATTGATTGGCAAAGATAAACTAATTGATCTTCTGTATTGTGTTCAGACCTGTATGCAGTTTGGTAGAAGTTGATCTTGTTATTTTCTACGAGCCAATTCATAAGTCTGGTAGGTATTATTCTTTTGTTTAGTTTACAGAGAGTGCTAGTCAATGCTATTGGTCTGTAGCTTTTACAGTCACAAGAGTTTTTGTTACGTTTGAGTAAAGGTATAATGACTGTTTTTCAGATTTTTGGTAGTTTACCTGTATTCCAGGAAGTGTTAAATATCTTCAGAAGGCAGTTTGTGGCTATTTTCCCCATGTTTTTAATCATAGATCCAAAGATAAGATCAATTCCAGGTGATTTGTCAGGGTCAATTTGACCAATTGATGTTTCAAATTCTGTCATTATGATGTCCTGAGTAAAGATGTCTTCAGAAGGTTAGGTTCTGGATTGTGTTAGATGTTTTGCAATTTTCCTGAACTTTTTTGTCTTCTTTGTTGTATTGCAGTTTGCTTACTTTAGAGTAATGTTTGGCTAGTATATTTGTCATCTGTTTGTTGCTGCTGTATTAATTCCTGAGGAGACTGTGTTCGAAAAGTGATCAGTATCTGGAATTCACAACACTGGAATCTGATGATATTCCAGTGTTGAGTCTTTTCTTGGATCTAGTCTATTACAGAATTTTTCCCACTTTTTTTTTGTTCTGCAGTTAGAAATTTCATCTTCGGTGTTTTGGGGTTAATTCTATCGACTTCTTTTTGTTGTCCTCTGTAATATTTTGTTTTAACTGTTTGTTGATAATATCTCTTTCGGTGATCATAGCATTGATATTATGATCTTTCTAAAATGGAACCCAATTGTTTTTCCTGAGTCCTCTACGAATTGAATTTTTTGCAGCTCTCTGTATGTTGTTAGTTAATTCTAGTAGTTGCTGATCAAGTTCTTTACTAGTCGGTGTGCCTGTGTAATATGTTTCTAATAGTTGTGTGTATTTAGACAATTTCCTTTTCTGAAGTTTCAAGATCTCTGTCTGTGGTTTTTGGTCTAACTGCAAATTAATTTTGGCACTTTTGCAAATTACATACCATTTCAGTTCAATCAAGTCCTGTAGCTAGTACTATGTCATTTGTACCTTAAAAAATACATAAACAGGTATGTCAAATTAATAATTCTTTTTAATGTAATAAATCTTTAGTTTAAATCTTATTTTTAGCCTGGGTTGGACAGAGGAGCAGCTCGGTTACTTTAAATAGCTTTGCTTTTTCTAGTTTTCAATGCTACTTAACATTTAAAACGTGTGATATCACTGTAAATGCACTGAAATGATATATTAGAAAATATGCAATTATAATAATCAAAATTTATTATTACAATACATATATAACATATATTTACAGTTGGGTTTAGATTAACTGCAAATAAAACCTATATACAATGTTTACTCTTAGATATTCGTCTGCCAAAATACAGGCATTGTTCATTTATAAATAAAAAAGAGAAGAAAAAGAAATCACTTCTAAATCTATAGTTAGTGGAAGAATGACAAATTCTGAATCTGTCTGGACATCATATCTTAAGTAGCATATGTTACATACTTTCAACATATATATGCATCTGCACTGTACATAAAACTGTAAGTCTTGTTTTAATTTTTTTTTTTAAAGGCAACTTTATAGGCAAACTTAAACTAGTAAAGAGATAGAAAAGTTAAGAAATATATTAGACATTATTTTAAAGATTTAACCTTAAGTTGATCAAGAATCAGGGATTACTCTCTGATACAAAGAGGCCCTAAGAATGTATAATAATTAATTAGCAAGAAGCCACCTTATTTATTTACATTACTCTGATCACAGGCATTTAAATTTTGACAATCACTTTGCATCAAATTTTAACATGTTTCTAGTTCATAAAATGTTTATAAATTTGTAACAGCAATGTTCCCAATTCTTGAAGTAGTTAAAAATATGTCACCATTAAAAATATTTTGCATGAAGACAATGCACACTGTGTATACAGATGTGTTACACATAATACTATCCTTCTTATACGTGACTTTGTTTTAAGGAACATTTTTTTTTTAAATATAATACAATGTTTTCCTATAAATTTCAGCTGATTTTTAAAAGAAAAAATATTAGGATGTTTGTACTAAATTTCTAAGTTAAAAATACATTGTATACCAAGGCTTTTCTGAACATTCAGACATGATGTGCTTCCTTAAATTTCATCATATACTTCATTTTAACGTTATAAACAAAATGAGCCTGAGGTAGGACATGAGATAATGAAACTTCAACTAGAATGAAAAAACTGTTCAGGCAACTTTAGTTCTGTGTCTAATCTTGCTATCTACACGTAGTGATGCAATGAGGATAAACACGATGATGATCATGCATCTCCCTTTGAACACGGAATTAGTAATGTGGATTATAACTTGTCTTCCACTGCATGGAGGTTAGCTCCATAAATACTTTCTTCTTCTGTTTGCAGCAAATTGACAAAAGGCCTCTCAGCTATATAAGCTGATGCTGAGAACAGAATTTCAAGCTAAGTAGTCTGTTTGCTAAGTACACACAAATATATAAAAATAAAATATCTTAAAACATTATTTAAACTGTAGGATATTTTCAAGAATTAATGTACAGGGCATGTTCTGAGATCATTACAAAGAAAGATTTATTATCTTGAAAGGAAATTGGCTTAGATATTTTGTTATGTCATCTGTTGGGAAGAGAGGAGTTTATGTAGCTCCTCTTTTTTCCAAACTGACATTAGTTATTCTTATGAACATTTAGTATATTTAATAAAGATATTACAACCTATATTAATTAGAATAATTTAATCATTCTTCCACTATTTTCGAAAAGTCAAATTTCCATCATTGACACTGCAGGCACTACGTTGAGCAAGTGACAATGAAGCAGAAAACCAAAAGTGAGCCTGAAGTCCTAAATAAGACCCCTCAAGTGGGGTAGATTGATCTGAGAATGAGTACTTCCGATTTTTTTTTTTTTTGCTGTTGTTGAGGTTTGGATAGTTTCTTTAAGGTCGAGGCAGATTCCAGAATAAGGTGGCCTTTTAGGAAAGGAAACAGAAGAGAGGGAATGAGTGAGAGGTATGTGGGTGCTACAGTAGAAGAGAGGGAATGAGATAGAGGTATGGGAATGCTAGCAGACGAGAGGATGGAAACAGTAGGAGAGATGGAATGAGAGACAGATATGGGAATACTAGAAGACGAGAAGATGGAAACAGTAGGAGAGAGAGGTATGGAAATGCTAGAAGAGGATAGAATGGAAACAATAGGAGAGAGAGAAGGGTAAGAGGTATAATGTATGGCGACTCAATGATCCGTGGTATTCAAGATAGGATGCGTGAGGAGTGTTTGCCAGGAGGAACAATAGAAAGGGTGGCTATGGCAATTGAGAGGTGAAAGGGTGGATGAGATGATTGTGATGGTAGGAACAAATGATTTGAGTGGTAATGTAAGTCGGGCAGTGAGAAATATGAGATTTTTGCTTGAGGCTGTACAGAAGAAGACAGAGAGAGGAAAAATAGGGTGCGTATTGCCTAGGTATGATAATGATGAACTGAGCAGAAGAGCGGTGATACTGAATGGCATAATAGCGAGAATGTGTGACAAGAGAAGACTGGTATATGTGGCTGCTTGGAGTGCGTTTGAGGAAAGAGAGGAATTGTATGCAAGAGACCGCTTACATTTGAATGAGGAAGGACGCAGGCATCTGGAGAGATTGCTGTTCTGAACGAGTCAGTGTATCCCAGGGAGGATGATAGCAGGGGTGGCCTCTTATGGGAATGGATACTTGGGAGAAGGGAGACTATGTCAGGTAACACTGAGCCCAGTGGAGTCTAGAAGGGTTAATGATTTTGAGAGCATATGGTGTGAGGTAGAGGTAGACAAGACAGGATATTTAGTGGGATGTTACTACTGACCCAGGAGCACAGAGGATGGGGACCAGGAGATGTTTAGACAGCTAAGTTTGGCAAGTGCAAGAAGAATGATTGTTATGGGGATTTTAACCACAGTAGTATAAATTGCAGAGAGGAAGATGTATGTAGCAATAGGGGAATGGAATTTCTAGAATCCTTGAGGGACAAATGTCTTAGGCAACATGTAACAGAGGGAACAAGAGGTTCAAGAGTTTTGGATTTGGTTATAGCATCAGAAGAGTTGATAATAACTGAGATGACATCTCTCCCACCAGTTGGAGAGAGTGACCATATGGTTTTGACTTGGAAAATGAATAGACATGCAGGAGTATCAAAGAGACGGGAACTTATGTGAAATTATAAAGCAGGTGATTATAATAGTCTTAGACGTCAACTTCGGGAAGTTTCATGGAGGGAGGAATTGGAAGGCCGGGATATCATTAGTGCATGGGAAATTGTGAAAGAATATTTGTTAGCAGCAATGGTAAGTTGTATACCACGAGTGAAGAAGAAGAGGACACAATTTGGAGTAAAGTGGATGACAAACAATATTAAACAGGAATTGCATGCGAAAAAGAGACTATGGAAAAGATATAAGGAGACAGGTGAAGAGAGGATGCATGAAGAATATAAGACACAGGCCAGAAGAGTGACTAGTGTGGTACGGAAAGCAAAATTGGAATATGAGAGAAGGTTGGCTCTAAGATCCAAAGAAAATTCTAGGGAATTTTTTAGCTATGTGGCCAGTAGGAGGAAAAATGACTGTGGAAGAATGATATTGTGGGATAAAAATGGGAATAGAGTGACTGTTGCAGAGGACATAGTGGAATTGTTCAATTAACACTTTATTGGAGTATTTCATCCTAGAGGGATAGGGCTGGTTCGAGGTTTAGAGGTACAGGAGGAGAGTGTGTTTCAGATACTGTGTACTCTGGATGTCAGTAAAGCTTTGGGACTGGATGGTATTTCACCACGAGTTTTGAGAGAATGTGCCAGGGAACTGACAGTGCCTTTAACCTGGCTTTTCAATGAAAGTCTGGCTTTGGCAAAGGTGCCCAGGGAATGGAAAGAAGGTAAGATAGTGCCATTGCATAAGGGTGGTAACAGACTGGAAGTGTCTAATTATAGGCCAGTCTGTGTATAATCAGTAGTTGTTAAGATCTTGGAGAAAGTAGTGAGAGACTGTATACAACATTGGCAGATGAGGGTAATGTTATCTTTGAGAGACAACATGGATTTGTGAAAGGGCGCTCTTGTTTTAGCAATATGCTAGCTTTTTATAATAAAGTTACGAGAACATTAAATGAGGGAAAGGCATATACTGCAATTTTCTTAGACTTAGCAAAGGCATTTGACAGGGTGTCACATGATAAGCTGATATTTAAGTTGCAGAACATGGGTCTGGATGTCTGATGGGTCAACTGGATTCAGGATTGGCTGTATGATAGGTATCAGAGAGTTGTGTATGGTGGAGCAGTTTTAAGGAGGCAGAGGGTTACAAGTGGGGTCCCACAGGGCTCAGTACTAGGACCTATATTGTTTAACTTTTATATCAATGACATTGCAAGGGGATATTCAGTTGTTTGCGGATGATGCAAAGCTAGGAAGGATTATTAGTAATAGTGCAGATATGGTAGCCCTGCAAGAGGATTTGAATAAGCTAGATAGATGGGCAAATGAATGGGGATGTCAGTTTAATGCAACAAAATGTAAGGTCTTGAGGATTGGGGAACATCAATGGGATGCAGCGTACTCTATGGGAGGAGTTATGCTGGAGGAAGTAGAGGAGACAAGAGATCTGGGGTTGATGATTGATAGAAACCTGAGGTTTAGGGGACATATTGCAAAGATGGTGAAGGTAACACAGAGGATTGCTGCAATTATGAGAAGGACACTGACCTGCAGAGATAAGAGTGTTATCATTCCGTTGTATAAGTCTCTGATCAGACCACACTTGGACTATTGTTCTCAAATTTGGTCTCCAGGATTTGAAGGGGATAAATTAACTGTGGAAAGGATACAAAGACGGATGACAAAGATGGTTTCAGGACTGTACAAGGATAGTTACGAGGATCGGCTGAGGGAATGTGGACTGCAGAGTTTAGTGGATAGAAGGAGAGGTGATATGATTGAGACTTTTAAACTGTTGAGAGGTGGTTACAGGGTTGACACTGGGGAGTTCTTTCGCTTGGTTGAACAGCGGGAAGGAGTGATGACAAGAGGCCATCCCTGGAAGTTACGAAAGGAAACTGTGAGCAAGAGTGGTTTCTTTGCTTGGAGGGTGGTTGAACCGTGGAATGCATTGCCTGATGGAGTGGTGAGAGCCAGAACGGTCAATGAGTTTAAGGAGTGGCATGATAGACTTGGTGTTTCTTAGGGGGGATCTCCCCTCGATGAGTCTTGACAGACTTTATGTTCTTAGGAAGGACCTCCCACGATGATTCTTTCGACTCCATGGAGGCCTGAAAAATAATAATTTTACCAGTGTATTCTCTTGTGGATCTCAAAAGTATGGTCTGCAAGTCTTGAGTAGCTGGAATAGTGCAAACAGTGTAGTCCATGTGCACAGAGATTCTGATGTTTGCCCTGCCTGTCTGGCTATAGGACAACTTATAACTGCAAGATACCTGGTACATCTAGCATGTTTGGGGACTGTGGCTGATCTTTGGAGGAGCAGATAGGATGTGAATTTTTTTATATGGTCTATATGTGGTTTACAAGGCTTTTTTTTGCTAGTTTTTCAGATGTATTTTTGAGAGGATTAGGGATGTGTGGTTTTTGGAGTTTTGATATTTTTAGTGAGAACTATGGCCACTGGATAAGGAGTTGTGAATGTTGTCAAGTTCAGTGGCAAGGGCATTATTATTAAAACAAATCGATTTTACCCTGTTGTAAAAGGTTTTTATAATCCCATACTGAGTGTGGGGGGGGGTAACCATTGGTGAATGCATGTGTGTATGTGGGGGGGGGGAGTTGTAAATCAAGCATGCCAGGCATCCATTAGGTTGGCAGTGTCATCAAGGTATCAAAGAAGGGGAGACTTTATCTTTTATAAGGTAAATTGAATCCTGGGATATTGGTTTAGAAAGTGTAAAGAGCATCTGAGCCATGCAGTTATGATAAATGGAGAACACATCATCTACATGTTATAGCCAAACAGAAGGTTTGTGTAAGGCTGAGTTTAGTGCTTTTTCTTCAAAGGTATCCCATGAAACAGTCAGGCAACCTATCAAACAGACAATACACCTCTCTGATGCTTTGAGTTACTTAGTACTGAGAGTTTTTGCTCTCTTAGGTTCTGCCTGATCTCTGTCGAAAACCAATGAGTTTGAAACAGCTGTCAGATCAGTGAAACCTTATCAAAATGGACCAATAGGAGGCAAATATATGGACGCTTAGCATGCGTGCTTCTATTAGGTTCGGCTAGGGCAACTCGAAACTTGTACTAGTCAGATTCTTGACATTTACTGAATTTTTTTTTTCCTTTTTTGAAGAAAACTAGCAAAGCTTAACAACTTCTTATGAAGTATTGTTATCTGGTTGGCTAAAGAAAGCATTTTAAAAGATAAAAAAAAACCCTCATAGACTAGAACCCTATCTAGTGATATGGGAAATGTCAAGAAACCAAAATATTTCACAAAAAATTTAAATACTAGGCCATTGTTAGAACTTCATGAACTTAAATGCTTAGATATTTTGAAAATATTTTAAAGTAATATACACTGTTTGGGGAGAAGTCAACGGGAACACCATAGTGCACAGAACAAATTGCCATGGCTCCCACCACCGTAAAATCTCTTGTGATGAAAAATAGAAAAATTTTTCACTCATATCAATTTTACATGGGCCATTAAAATACTTATAATTACGAGTGTACGTAACCTAATGTAATAATTTTGTAATATAAGGTTAAAATAACTGAATGTAGAACCACAAGCAATTGTAACTAAAAAGCTCAGACAGGATTAGGCTAGTAAAAAGGTCAACAACAGTCTCAAAGGTCACCAGACTGAGTTTTGCCAAAACCTACTGTAAGAGTGGGTGATAAGGGCGCTACCAGAAAATCCGGGAATTTTTTTGGATACGATATAAAAAGCAGAGATTGAGGCTCGAGGGCTCTTATTTTTTGGTTCCTGTGGTGAGCTTTTCGAGGACAGGAAGAATCACGAGCAGTAGTTTCTGTAAATCACGGGGAGTTTGCTGGCAGTATTACAAGATATCCCTCCATGAAATTCATCGAAGATTGTACCAATCCACGTGCGTGCTGATTTGTAGCAGCTGACGAAGTTCCTAACATCAATGAAAAATGCATTAAAGTTACAAGGAAGGAATTTGAATGACAACAACCACCGGATAGTGCCCGGTCACAGCCATTGCGCAAGAAAAAGGAGCCAGCAGAGTTCACCCTTAACCCTTTTGATTCAGGACTGTACAGGATATAAAGAGCTTGTAAGTAGATTGCTTTGTTAATAGCCTAGATTGTGTGTACTAAAATCCATCAACGTGTTTAATAAGTTGAGTGTAAATAATTTATTTGTCTAATGCTTTAAGTATATTGTTCTAATGAACGTGTGGAGAATCTGACACGTGATATGTCCTGTTTACTTTTGTATATAATTTGTCTTTAGAATAAACATGTTTTGGTTTTGTTAATAGCTTGCCTGATCTTTATTAGCCAATGCACTGTCTCATAAAAACAAATCAGACCTGTGTGACCTAAGTAAAGTTACAGCCATGACTGAGTAATTCGGAGTTGCTTGAGATAGAATTGATTTAAGAGTTATTTCACATGCTTAGCTAAAATATTTGTTGTATGTAAAGGAAAGATAGAAAATTCTTTTACACGATCCTTAATGGTGCAGTTGTTAACAAAATAAATTTTTAAGGATTAAGCATTTGAATTATAGCAACGCAGATTAAGGATTTAGTCCCAGCCAGAGGTTTCTCCTCAGTCTACGATACTAGCACGTGTGTGAGCCATACCTTATGGCATTGAAAGGGGAGGAGAGGCACATAGGCATATTGTGCAAGCTCAAGCAACCATGAAAATAGCAAAGAGGGGAAACGCTTTGAGTTAAAAAGTAACGTAATAAAAAACTATATACAATTGGCGTAATTCGACATAAAAATAAAATGCAAATACTAAATTGCACAGGACCTCCTTCCACTGCAATGACTGTAGCAATTTTATGGGGTATAATTTCCACAAGCATACAATAGCGATTAATGGAAATTTTGGACCATTCTTTCTGTAGGTATGTAATGAAGTCCCATATTATTGTGGGGCAATGATAATTCTGAGCATACTTCTCCAAGTTAAGGAAAAATCATTTTTATGAATGCCACACTTGAGTATCCTGATTTGGTATAGTATGGCATGGCCATGTTATTATTACATGAATCACCTGACACTCCAGTGTGTGTGTGTGTGTGTGTGTGCACGCGCGCACACACACACACACACACACCAAAGATGTTCAGCAGGGTTGAGAGGTTGAGATGAGGGCTCTGTGGAGGCCAGTGAAGTGTTATTACGTTCATGTCCACAAACTATGCAATTACAGTGCACAGACTTGCTGAAAGAAACAATGGCCAGTTCCACAGAAACAGTACAAAGTAGGAAGCATTGCATTATTCAGAATGTTCAGATACCTCTGAGTTCAATGTTTGTGGCACCACAAATGGAGTTCGGAGGCCAAAACAGGACCATACTATCACACCACCACCTAATGAATTTCATAGTTGGGGTTATGTACTTGGGTAAGAGACATTCACTACACTCGCACCCATCCATCTGCTTGGTAGAGGGTGTAGCATGATTCGTCACTTCATAACACAGCTGAAGACAATGCTGTATGCTGGTTCGAGTAATGCGAGGCTTACATATTGCAGTTCTATCATGGAAACTATGTTGTGAGCCTCAGTTCTGAATGTTTTTGTGCAGATTTGTGTTCAAGTTG